>NC_040093.1:51435509-51738539 GCF_003369695.1 Bos indicus x Bos taurus
TGGCTCCAAGGTCTCAAACTCTCCAAAGATGAAATGGCCTCTGTTTTCCAAACAAAGTTGGAACTGGGTTCTGAGGCTCGAACCTTAGATGGTCTGGCCTGGGCCCTTCCTCAGGTTGCGGCTGCCCCCCCGCCCCCCCCTCTTCTGGGACTTCCCAGTTGCCTGTGAAGCCCGGTGCGGAGCCAGTCCTCGGAACCTTGGACCCATGGGCCTGGGGAGGCTCAGGTGATGATGTGTGGGAAGGAGGACTGGACGCCTCTGAGGTGGCTCAATGCCCTGTGCCACAAGGCTGCCATCTCATGGCCCCTTCATGTCCGTACACGAGTTTGCACAAAGATGGTTCATCCAGGGGCTTTATTTTGCTTCTGCAGGTATATAATTTTGCAGTGTTTGGGGATTGGAAGCACGTTTGCATACATGGAATTGCTTTCACTGGTACCAGTGGGATTTAAGCAGTGGGCAGGGTAATAAGGAGAGGGGATGGGTGCTCCTTTAATCTGGAATTCCTTTAATCTGGAATTTTTGTGACATTACCCTCTATTTACAGCTTTCAGGAATCATCTGGTGTCACCGCACATATGTTCAGAGCTGTTGCCAAGGTGATGAGCCTCCTCTCACCGCCCACACAGTCCTGCTGGGAGGGGCTGCCTGGCGGGGTCTGTTCACTAAGAGGTCTACAGGCTGCCCCCTTGTAGCTTGATGGCTCGACTGCTTTCCCTGGTAACTTAAAAAAAAATCCTGTGATGCGTTTCCCATGGAGCGAAGGGGACCCATGTTGCCTCTGTGGTGGTTTTCAGCCGACTTCGTTAGAAACACACAAGTGACTTGGGCTTCATGTGTTTGTCAGTGGAAATATCCATTTAAACATTTAAAAATATTGCATATAAGCAACTTTAGTCATGACCTGGGTTATGATTTACAGGTTTTTCCCTGGGTTAAAGGAGTTTGAAGTCGTGTATATTTCAGTGCTGCTCCTCCAGTCCGCCTCTCTGAAGGCTGTTTGCACAGTCAAGTATTACTTGTGTGTCATTCGGGGCCTTCTGTTCACCTGCCACTGCACTTTCAGGAACAGGAAACATCAACCGTGTTTGGGTCCTGAACCCTCTGAGGATTGGGGCAAAGCTGTGAATGGATCCTCTCACACTTCAGAGTTTCTGGGGCCTCAGGGCTCCCCTGACCCTTGTGCTATCACCTCTGCTGCCCCTGAACTTGGTCTCAGAGCTTCAAATTCAGTCTCTGTTTAGATGAAAGTTCCTGATTAGTGCCTTTGGGTAGAACCTGGTCTTACTCCACAGAAGACTCTCTTACACGCAGAATTCCTTTTCCCCTTTCTCAGTCAAGCTCTCTTAATAGTTTTACAACTGAAGACATATGCCACCACCAGAAGTGACAGAGAGTGGTGTGAATGACTGTGCCAGTGTGAAGCTGCATCAGGTTTTTAAAAACTATTTATTAACTGTGCTGGGTCTTGGTTGCTGCACAGGCTTTTCTTTAGTTGTGATGAGCGGGGGAAGTTGCAGTGCTCAGGCCGCTCATGGCAGTGACTTCTTACGTTGTGGAGCACAGGCTCTGGGGCATGCGGGCTTCAGCAGTTGCGGCTCCCGGGCTCTAGAGCACAGGCTCAGTGGTTGTGGCACACGGGCTTAGTTTGGTAACTACCAGGCACCATGTGGGGTCTTCCTGGATCAGGGATCGAACCTGTGTCTCCTGCATTGGCAGGCAAATTCTTTACCACTGAGCCACCAGGTAAGTCCTGCATCAGGTTTTTACCAGGATTTAGTTTCTTGTACTTTGATTTCTAGTGCTAAGCCTTAAACTTTCAGGTATACGCATACAGAAGTGTAGGCGGCTGCTCACTGTAGCACTGTCTGTATTGCCAGAGTTGGAGCAACACAAATGCCAGTCAACAAGAGAAGGTAAACACCACACTGCAGTCAAAATAAAGCGGAACTACATTTAACAGAGGCCTCGATGAATCCCTAAAGCATTCTGGAGGGCAAAGGTGTATGAGGATCTGCGCAACATGTCTCCTGTAAGAATACCACGTCATGTGTAGAGGCTGACAGTGCAGCATTAACACGAGTGTGAAGACATGCATGGTGAGGATTAGCCTCAGAATCCAAAATCTTCAGAGAAGAGAGGAGGAGACAGCAGGATTCATCGGGGCTGCAGCTACGCATGTATTATTTTATATAATACATTCCAGACCAAATATGGCAAAATGAACAGAGATGGACACGTCAGCGCTCCTTTAATCGCGCCTCATGCTTTTCTGTTTGCTTCTGCGTTGTTACTTTGTTGTAAGATGACAAGGATAGAAAATCCTTCCTGTGAGGAGATCACGAAAGGAACCAACCCAATTTAAGCACGTTCACGGCCCTCCAGATTCCTGGAATGGTTTGGGAAAGAACTAAACCTCAACACTGAACATGTGCGTCAGACAGTGGTGCTGTGGGCTTTGAGGATGCAGAATTGACCTCAGTTGCTGCTGTTGATGGGCTCGCCCAGCCTGTAATTTTTTTAATTAAAGTTTCTTAGTTTTTTTGTGATTGTTCTTGTGTTTTTTTAGTATTTATTTATTCCTTCCTTTTGGTTGCACCAGGTCTTAGTTGCACCTTGAGGGAAGTCTTGGTTGCAGCATGCAGGATCCGGTTCCCTGACTGGGGACTGAACCCCAGCCTCCTGCGTAGGGAGCGCGGAGGTGCGGACCACCAGGGAGGTACCTCTGTTTTGTTTTTAACTGGCAGGTGGTGCGGTGTGAACCAAGCCTTGGCTTGTGTCCAGGGGAGCCCCCAGGTCCCCTCATGACCCAGCTCCAGCTCTTAGTGCAGTGCCTAGACCTCACCTCGTGTCCCTGTCCTACCTGAATGGGACCTGTGACAGGCAGAGTCCCCTGAAAGCCTCCAGCTTCCTCGCCTGGAGGGGTTTCTGGGTGGGACATGGTTCTACTCTGGACTCCCAGAGCTTCTCACTTGCTCACTTGGGACACTCATTCCCACAGTGCCTGTGAAATAACTGTCCTAGGGCCAGACTTGTAGAGTTTCTCCATATTATGTAGGTAAAATGATTAGTGAAACACAGAATCTTACATGAGGTTTGTGGAGGCACTTTGCAGTTCCATCAGCTTGATTTTGTCAACTGGATGACAGAGGCACTGTATGTGCATAGTGGGGGATTATAAAATACAAATAAGACCAGAAACACATTCCCGCTGGGATCCCAGTGTTATTCGCTTTTCTGAATTCTTGCTTTGTGGATTAATTATATTTTATTATTACCTGTTGCATTTTAGCAAAAACGAGATCCTACTATTATTACCTGTTGCATTTTAGCAAAAACGAGATCCTACTGTCTTATAACTGCTGCTTTCTCACCCAGCGGCCTCTGCCTTTCCGTCTCAGACCTCAGAGCAGCTGCAACCTGCCCTTCAGCGTGTCTGTCAGAGCTGGCACAGGATTGGCCCTCTTTTTCTTATAGGGCCAGGGGAAATACCTCAGGCTTTGCCACCTAAGAGGTACTAGGACCACTATTTGCAGGTATTGACATGCTGGTGACTCCAAGGAGGGTCTGGCGGGGAGGAAAGCCTGCCCTGGCAATGGGAGGGCTGTCAGAAGTCCTTGCTGGGTCCCCTTCCAGCTGTCCCTTTTCTCCAGGGAGGGAGCAGTATGTGCCCACCAGCCTCTTCAGTTCAATTCAGTTGCTTAGTTGTGTCCGACTCTTTGCGACCCCGTGGACTGCAGCACACCAGGCTTCCCTGTCCATCACCAGCTCCCCGAGTTTACTCAAACTCGTCCATTGTATCGGTGATGCCATCCAATCATCTCATCCTCTGTCGTCCCCTTCTCTTCCTACCTTCAATCTTTACCGGCATCAGGGTCTTTTCAAATGACCAGCCACTTGCTTTGGGCTAAACTGAGAATGTTGTTAATCTGCTGTAAACAAACCCCAGGTTCTGTGATAACCACTCCCTGGCTCGGACTAGCCACGCTCAGAGTCCCTTTCCCCAGGCAAGGGGAGCAGCCAGAGAGCCAGGCCTGGGGCCTTCCTCAGGTGGAGGTGACCCTGAAGCCAGGGGTCTGAGGGGCCATGGTGCACAGGACAGGGGGAGAAGCTTGGGGAGTGAGCGGCCAGTTGCTGTTGCATAGATGTTGTGTTTGTCCCTAGGCACGGTAACGGCAGCAGGCACGGCACAAGTGCGTCCTCAGTTCTGAAGGCCAGATTCGGGAGTGGGGGTGCTGATGGGACACCCCTCGCCAGGCCCGGCAGAGGCCCCCGCCACCCCCGGTTTCCTGGGCTTGTGGCCACAGCGCCATCCCCTTTCTCTCACCAGGATGCCTGCGCTGGGGCAAGGGTCTGCTCAGAGCACCTCGAGACCCTCACTTGGTTCCCTCTTGCCTGGTCAGGTCGTGCTCACAAGTGCCGCGTGGAGGGACCTTTGGGATCTGCCATTCAGCCCCTTGCAGTGTCTCCCAGAGGGGAACGTGGAGTTTTTCTCTTGTAAACACACAGGTTTTAGGTGTGCGGTGTCAGTGTGCTCACCTGGGACTCAGCCCATCGAGGAGCTCTTCGTGACCTGCAGGGACCACTGTGGGTGCTCCATGTGCCGGGTGCTCCCAGCCGCTCACTGAGTCGTGGACACGCTTTGTTTGCAGTTTCCGGCTGTCATGCACGAGGACCCCTCCCACAGGAAGTGGGGTGTTTGGGCTGATGCGTTTCCCCTGTATTCTCAGTGCCTTCTCACTAAGGAACAATCACTGTTTCTCTGTGAGCTCCGCTGCCCCACCCAGGACTGGCTTTCCAGGGAGGAGGTGAGTCTGGGCGAGCGTCTGCCACGGTCAACACATGTCCTGCTCCGAGTGAGCGGTGCCAGTGCCCAGGAAGGGCCCTCAGGGGAGGCAGAGGCCACACCGCCAGTGTCACAAAGGCACAGGGTCACTACGAGCAGGGCTTGAGGCTGGGGTGTGCGCTTACAGCTCCTGTCTGTGGTGCTAGACCTGTGTTTAGAAGGTCTCGGCCAGTGCAGTTGCTCTGAGAGGTCAGCCAGTGTCTCCTTGCTCAAGTTCCACAGTGACACGTCGGGAGCTGAGGACTCTGCATCCCTCCCTGGTCCCTCATCCCCAAGGCTGACTGATGGTGACTTTTGGGGCAAAAGAGGTGGCTTCATTATGGGTTTATTTCTGGATGACTTATTTGTTAACTCATTAGGCTTGTTTTGTTCCATGCATCCCCCTGGCAAACCTTGCTATTAAAAGAGGGAAATAACCAGCCATTTATTTAAATGTAAGGAAAGTAGAGATGATTGTTTTCTTGGTAGCCTTTTTCTATTTCTACAAAAAGCTTTCTGTTTTAGGAAGCAGAGCGTATGTGGACAATGTTTCCACCACAGACAGGCCCCTTCTCGGCTGCAATGAGTCTGGCAGTAGTGTCCCCTCTGACAGATGGCTGGGCCAGGGTGGCCTTGGTCCCAGGAAAACCTCAGCAGCACGTGACGGGGGCAGCAGCCTTTCCCGGCTTGGACAAGTGGACGTTCAGGGCACAGGGGTGTCATCATGGGGCCCAGCGAAGGACGCGTCTGGGGGCACCGTCCAACGCAAGGTGGTGCTCACATCTGTCCAGTGACATGGAAAAACCTGCCAAGAAGCTTCCTCCTCCTGCCTTTGTTCTCAGCCTGCGGTGGGAGCCCAGACCTAGTGAACCCGTCTCCAAGGCTCCTCTGCCGTGAGACACACGAAATGCAGCTGTGAGTGCCTCCTGGTGCAGCAGCATCACCATTTCTCACGGTGTCACAGGACAGGCGTGAGCACTCCCCAGATGCGTCCTCCGCTGGGCCCCACAATGACACGCCTGCAGCCCTGCATGTCCACCTGTCCAAGCCGGGCACTGCCGAGGCTGCTGCCCCTGTCACGTGCTGCTGAGGTTTTCCCGGGGCCAAGGCCACCCTGGCCCAGCCATCTGTCAGAGGGGACGCTGCTGCCAAGACTCACAGCAGCCTGGACCTACCTGTGCTGGAAACACTGTGTCCACGTACACTCTGCTTCCTAAAACAGAAAGTGTTTTGTAGAAAGAGGCTACCAAAAAGCAAGGCACCCTCCCAGGCCTGCTCAGAGGCCAACCTGCAGTCTTCTCCCTAAAATTTTTCAAGTCCACACAGGCCTAGCAGACAACCAGCTGAAGTGCGGCCGGCCACTAGGGGTGAGCGCACTGTCAGAGCACATGGCCCAGCAGGCTGACATGAACGGCCTTTTTAAAAAGCACTTCTAGAAGAGTGGGGGACTGGGCGACACATGTCCTCAGTGAGGACACGCTGCAGGAATGCACCGTGGGGCGCGTGGGCTGTAGGACCAGACCCCCGGAGAGACCCCTGCTCGGTCACCTGTGCATGGGCGCCGGGCCCCCTGGAGGAGGAGGGGGCACGCAGTGGGTCCTCCTCCTGGGCTCGCCCAGACGGCACCCTGCTCTGCCCTGGGAGGCCTGTGATCACCACGTGCCGGCCACGCGAGGCTGGGCAGCGCCTCCCGCCCTGGCACTCTGCTCCGTGTCCATCCCTCTGCCTAGTTTCCTGACTGGGAGATGTCCTTTTATGTCCAAAATGTTAGGCTTGTACAGAATTCTTCTGTCAGCTGTCCTTCGGTTTGTCCAGCAGCATAGGCCAGCCTGGGGGCACAGGGAGGTGTTGAGGGCCGGGCAGAGTGGGAGGGCCCCCGGAGGCCCCAGTCTGGGCAGGAGGCCCCTCCTCTTCCTCAGAAGGCACCTTTTGTAGGCCGGGTGCCTCGGGGCTCCTGGGGGCTTGGTTCCCACGGTGGTGATGGCTGTTATCCGAGCCTTGTGGGAAAGTGCCAGGACAGGGGAGGTGTTAGCACTTTCACACGGGGCTGGTGGCCCAGACTGTAAGGTTGTGTGTTGTGTGCTCGTGTGTGTTTGTGTTCAGGCAGGCTGCTCCAGGCTGGTGGAGGCAGTGTCCTCATCTCGACCCTGGGCCTTGCCTACGCCTGAGGATGGCGGTGCTGAGTCCTCAAGCTGCTTGGCTGCCTGGTCACGTGGCTGGTAGCCCATCGTCAAAGTCACAATTAAGGCTTTTTCGAACCAACTGGCTGGAAGAGTGTTGAGTTTCCTGTGAAGCTCCCGTCACGTCTTAATTTAGAAACTGATGAAAGGTCTACCCAAGGGTGTCATCGGGGGCAGCGGGGCATGTCCATGTTGTGATAAAGTGATCACAGCAGAGGCAGCGTCCAGCCGCCCGCTGACTTGGGTCTTGCTGCCCACAGTCTGCATGTGGCAACCTGGGGCGGCTGGGGGCCTGGGTGAGCCGCCGTGAGGTCGCTGGGTCCCAGGGTCTGCAGCACAGACCCTCCTGCGCAGTCACAGAACCACGCTGCTTTGTTTTCCTTCACTGAAGCATACTTGATCTGCCATGTTATGTACGTTTCAGGTCCACAAGGCAGTGATTCGGTGTTTCTATAGATCAGACTCCAATACGGCTACTGTAAGGTGCCGTCTGTAATTCCTGTGCTGTGCAGTGCAGCCTTGCAGCTCATTTCTGTTACATGCAGGAGTTCGATTCTGTTAGGTCCACACCTCTCTCCTGCCCCTCTGCCTTACATCTGCTTGCTGGTGGCCGCTGGTTTGTCCTCGACATCTGTGAGTCTAGTCACCAGTCTGTTGTGTGTTTTAGATTCTGCAGAAGTGGTGTCATGCGGTGTGTCTTTCCTGTCTGACCTACTTGGCTCTGTGTAATGCTCTCCAAATCCATCTGTGTTGCTGCAAAATTTCATTTTTTATGGCTGATTATTAGTCCATCGTGTCTGTGTGTGTGTGTGTATGCGTGCATGTGCATCACATCTTTATCCAGTCATCTGCAGATGGCCGTTTAGGCTGTCTCTGAGTCTTGGCTATTCTGACAAGTGCTGCTGTGCACACTGGGGTGCGTGTATCATCGTGAATTAGTATTTTTGTTTTTTCCAGACATATTCCAGAGTGGAGTTGCTGGGTCATATGATAGTTCTGTCTTTAGTTTTTTAAGGAACCTCACACTGTTCTCCACAGTGGCCGCACCAGTCCGCATTCCCACCAGCAGTGCGTGAGGGCTCTCTTCTCCACGTCCTCCCCAGCGTTCGGTATCTGTACGCTTTAATGACGGCCATTCTGAACAGTGTGCGGTGGCGCCGCACTGTGGTTCTCACTTACATTCTCTCATCATTAGCCGCGTGAAGCATCTTCTCATGTGCCTGTTGGTCATATGTGTCTCTTCTTTGGGAAAATGTCTATTCAGGTCTCTTGCCCGTTTTCTGAATTTTTTTTTTAGTGTTTTCAGTGTCTAAATTCTTTATATGTTGTATACATATTTACATGTAATATACATATATATCTGTATATATACACACACATAGGGCCATAGTATGAGGCTTGTGGGATCTTAATTCCTCGACCAGGGACTGAACCTGTGTTCTTAGCAGTGAAAGTGTGGAGTCCTAACCCCTGGACTGCCAGGAGATTGATGTTTCTATCTTTTGGATATTAACCCCTTTTGGTTATATCATCTGCAGGTGTTTTCTTCCACTCAGTAAGTTGTCCTTTTTATGATTTCTTTTGTTGTACAAAAGTTTAGAATTTACTTAGATACCCTTTGTTTATCTTTGCTTTCATTTCTTTTGCCTTTAGAGATGGATCCAAAAAAACATTTCTGTGACTTATGTCAAAGAAAGCTCTGCCTATGTTTTCTTCTAGGAGTTGTATGGTTTGCGGTCTTACATTTAGGTCCATTTTAATTTATTTTTGTATATGGTGTAGGGAAATGTTCTAATCTGTAATCTTTTACATATAGCTGTCCTTTTTTCCCAGGACCACTTATTGAAGAGACTGTCTTTTCTCCATGTGTATTCTTCGTCATAGCTTGATTGCCATAGGTTTTTGGGTCTCTGTCCTGTGACACTGATCTGTGATCTAAATGTCTGTCTCTGTCAGTGCCATACTGTTCTGACTTTTGGAGCTCTAGAATCTAGTCTCAAGTCAGGGAGCATGATTCCTCCAGCTTTGTCCCTTCGCCTTAGGGCTGGTTTGGCAGTAACTCCCTCACCATCCAGTGGTTAAGATTCTGTGCTCCCTGGATGAGGGGCACAGGTGTGATCCCTGGTTGGAGAACCACGCTCCTGCAGGCCATACAAAGCAGCCTTTAAAAAAAAAAAAAAGACTGCTTTGGCAATTTGGCAAAAATTGTGCTTCTGGGTAAATTTTAGGGTTATTTGTTTTAGTTCTGTGGGAAATGTCATAGATATTATGATAGAGATTGCGTTAAACCAGTAGATTGCTTTGGGTCATCTGGCCATCTTAACAGTATTAATTTGTCCCAACTCAAGAGCATAAGATATCTTTCCATTTTTTTATATCACCTTCAATTTCCTTCACCAGTGTTTTATAGTTTTTACAGTATAGATCTTTCATCTCTGTAGATAAGTTTTATTCCTAGGTATTCTTTCATGCCATTCAAAATGGGATTTTTTTCTTTCTGACAGTTCATTATTAGTGTATAAGAAAAGCAACAGATTTCTGTCCTTACCCACTTAGGCCAGTGTTTGTGAAATGTCCTGACAGCTCTCGTTGTGAGGAAAACCGTCTGTTTCTGTCTTTGCCCTTGGCACACCCTGGGAACACGCTCACAGTGACTTCATGAGCTGTGAGTGTGGTGCCTCCTGGCGCTCTGTGCTGTGTGTTACTCCACTTCCTAAAACATGGTTGCTGAACATGCTGCAGCAACGGGGGGCCGAGTATGGTCAGGAAGCACGCAGGACGTGAGCTGCATCTCCGGGCACGCCCCCAGACTCCCTCTCATGCTCATGTTCTCCTTTGGTGAAGAGTCTGCTTGTGTCGCTTGTGTCTTTTGTCCATTTTCTGTTTGGATGTTGGTCATTCGTCTGACTTGTGGTGGGCAGTTTGTCTCTTCATCCTGTAAATCCGGTCTTCACTGGGCGGCTTTCAGTTTGGTTGAGATGCAGAGGACCGGTGTTTCCCTTTTTGAATGAATGGCTCTGCTGGTGTCGTGTCTAAGAACGCTGCCTCAAAGATTTCTTCTACGGTTCCTAAAATTTGTACAGGTTTTTATAGTTTTTTTTGAGATGTATACCTGAATTCCCATTATTATTTGGAGCACTTGTTAATGATACTGTGTTTTTGTTGTTTTTACATGTTCTTGCTAGTTAGTAGACATAGGGTGGATTTTTGTGTGTTGATCTGCTATTTTGCAGCCTCTTTGAGCTCACTGTATCGTGGAGTTTTTGGTTGATTCCTTGCAGTTTTTCAGATAGACAGTCATGTCGTTATCAAGTAGAATGTTTTATTTTCCGTCCCAATTAGTTTGTGTCTTTTCCCCCTTTTCTTCCTCATCCTCTGACTGGTGCTTCAAGGACGATGTCCAGAAGCGGGAGTGGGAGGGAGGCGTGTCCCGTGTCTCACTGTCAGGGCGATGCTGGCTGAGGTGCTGTCCACGCCCCTCCTCTCTCTGAGCGGTTCCTGGACCCTGTGGTGCCGAGGGCTTGGGCCTCAAAGTCTTAGGCTTTGAATGCCAGACACATTTTCTGCATCAGTTGTTAGGATTGGGTGATTCTTCTTCTCTGACCTGTTGATGTGGTGGGTTATGTTGATTAGTGTTTGAGCACTGAACCAGGTTTGCAGGTTTCTAACACCAGCGTCGCTGTCCAACCTCTCTGGTCACCTTCTCCACGTGGTGACCCTGTGGGGGTTACTCTGGACCTGGTGCTGGCTCTTCTCTCCATTTGTCCTGCAGCCGCCTAGTGGGTGGGCTTTGTGTCCCTGGCTTTTAGCAGTGCTGCAGGGTCACCCAGGGCCACTTTCCCTGTCCTGTCTCTCCCCAGAGCTGTCCTCCTCTGGGCCTTCAGTCTGGTCTTCCTCTGGCTTGTGCTTTTGTCTCTTGGTCATCTCTGTCACTTTGTTTCTCTGTGGATCAGCCGTGGAGGTGTGTGGACTTGCCCCCTGTGCTCTTGGTCACCTGAGTTCTCAGGCGGGTGCCAGCCTGTCCCTGTCTTCTCCTGCATTTCCTGTGCATCTTGGTCCTTCTGTGTAAGATGGCTGTTTTTCCTCCTGCGTTTGCAGCCCCTTCACCCCCATCTTCAGAGCTGTGTGTTCACCTTTAATTGATCAGGTTTTCGTTTCCATTCTGGCCGCAGTTACAGTGGCTTGTCATGTGCTCTGTGCAAGGGGAGGGTCTCCCTGCAGCCTGGGAGCCCTGAGCTGCTGTGCCCTGTGTCCAGTGACCTGCCCTTCTGTACGAGGCATGGGGCCCCCAGAAGGGAGTTGGTCCTGGGACAGAGCCTGGCAACCAGCCCCCCACTTTCTGATCACCTCCTAGGGTGCAGTCTGTCCGTAACCAGCATTTTAAACTTTATTACTGTGAAATGTAACATAACATCTAAAAATCTGCAAAATATTGATAAAAATGTAGAATCTCATTCTCACAAAGTGCACATGGGTGTGGCCTTTGTGTAGAAAACTCCTGTCACACTCCCGGGCGTGACTCCCCTCCACATTTGTACAGCGATCACCACTCGATGTCTTAGTCGTCCTGTCGCCTCAGTTAGGCAGACAGACAGTATGCCCTTTTCCCCCCGTGACTTGTGAGATGGTTGGGCCTGTGTGACTCAGTTGCCCCTGGGGCCGCTGGTGCCTGTGTGGTGGGGCTGTGTGCGTGGCTCTGTCCATGCTCCTGTCAGGATGTCAGTTCTGCTCTGTGTCCTTGCTGATGTTCTGTATCTTGTTTTGGTTTTTGTTTGCATTTCTCATCTGGATTTCCTCTCTTGTGAAGGGCCTATTTAAGTCTTGCGTCCATGTCTGCAGTGGACGTCCACTCTCTGGCTTGCCGGTTGGAGGGTGCTCTCTGCAGAGGCTGCCTAAGGGCTTGCTGGCAGGTGCGTGTGTAGGAAGCGCCCTCTTCTCCTGTGGGATGGCGACCTTTAATGAACAAAACGTGCTGTTCTCCAGGTGTCAGAATTTGCAGACTTGGCCACTGTGGTCAGTGTTCTGGCTCTGCACGCGTCGTCTTTACCTTGAGGCTGCGGAGACGTTCTCTGCCGTCCAGTGCATGTTCTTGCTGGTCTGTGGGTTCTGTGGCGGGGCTGGAATGGGGGGAACCACTGCCATTTCTGCATGTGGACTTTGCCGGCAGCAGAGTCCTCAGTGGGAGTGCAGCTCACCTGCCCTGGGCTGGGCCTGTGGGGGTACGTGTCAGCGTCAGGCAGTTTTTTAAAAACTGTGACATTAATTTTTTAAATTAATGTTTATTTATGGAACTTGAGGTTCTCTGCTTTCCTTGTTAGGTTTATTAGCAGGGTTCTTTCTTTCTTTCTACAAGATTTTCTCCTACTTTATTCCTGCCGACATGGGCTTCTGCACAGGGATCACTGTGTGGTTTCCTGACCGTGCTCCCGACAGCAAGTCCTCCCTGCTCCTCCCTGTGCCCGGGGTCGCCACACAGGTGCTCAGTGGCTGGGCCTGAATCCTCACATGCCTGAGGGTTTGCCACAGCAGACCTTTACTGAAAAGTAACTATTTTACAAAAGGAAACAAGGTTAGTGAAGAGTGGCCTGGCTTTGTGCAACTCAGATCCACAGGGCGTGTACTAAGACAAGTTTTAAAAGTGTGGACTGGCCTCTGCATGCCCTCCTGGTCTGGACACCGCGAGATCAGGGTCCAGGACTCATGGATCTGTGAGGTGGCCACACACGCTCAGAGGTACCCATGTCTTGGAGCAAGAGGGGCGAGTGTCCCAGGGCTCCTTGGCTCAATTTTTCTCATCTTGAGACTAGGCAGTCAGTTTTTAAAAAAATTTATCTTCATAATCTTTTAAGTTGTTATGGAAACATTACTGATGAGTTCCCAGGTAGTATGGAGCTTCAGCCACTGTCCTGAGTCAGGTTCTGAGATGGTCCAGTTTTGTAGTAGGAAAGTAGAAGAAAGCTGGGAATTCCCAGTTTCAATTGTAGACAGAAAATGCCATTTCCGGCCTCAGCCCTGGGATGTGCGGAAGTGAACCTGGGCCCTCGTGTGGTGCTGTGCCACCAGATTGTGTCAGCCCATTACAAGCTGGGGGTCCTTGGTGAACTCTTACCAGTTGACGTGGAGACAGAAGACAGGTTCTTGGGAGGCTGGTGAAGGGCAGGTTGGAGCTCCCACTCCAGATGCTTCCGAACAGTATGTTTGAAAAGCCGTTCAGAGCAGAGGCTGATTCTGATTCTAATTCTGGTGAGCTGTGTGAGACCCTCGTCCAGCACGGCAGGCCCTGGGGGTGTGATCTGGTTGGTGTGACACGCTTTCTCTGACTGTGAGGATGAGGGCTGAGGAGGGCACTGCCAGGAAGACAGAGCAGTGCTTCTTTTCCCTGTTCCTTCTGCCAAACACAGTGAACAGCCTGGGCGTGATGGACGGGATGTGCGGCACTGTCCACGCTGGGCAGGCTCAGCTTGGGTTGGGTCAGTGCGGCCGCAGGCGGAAGAGACTCGTGAACAGGTGCAGAGAGAGGCTGGCACGTGCCGGGCGGCCAGGGAGCGGCACGCGGTAGTGAGACATCAAGCCGGGCAGAGCCTCTGCTGGGTTTCTGCGGGGAGGGTGGTGGGTGGGACTGACCGACTCCGTGGGATGCAGTGGGGTCTCTAGTTGCCTGGTAGCTGGACTCCCACGTGAACCCCAAGGCCCCACCGTGTTCTCTGTCGTGGGGTGTAGACAGTGCCCTGCTGGGCTGGCCACTGGGTGGTGCGTCAGGAGAAGCCCTGTTCTGGACCCTGACGGGGGAGGGGACCCCTTCAGAAGAGCCACTGCACCCATGCATCGTGCAACGCTGACTGGAGGTGCTTGGGTTTCCTGTGGGGTCACCGAACCTTAATCCCATGCCTCTGTTTTGAAGCAGACGGTTGATGATGAAGCGATGGCGGCGTGAATGAAGGCCCAGTGAGGAGAAACGATGCCCAAGGGTGGGTGTTCTAGAACCCCACAGCAGGAAGAGCGTTCCCTGAGCAGCGACATGGTGGAGAAGCAGCCCGGAAAAAAGGTGAGCTCCCGCATCCGCACAGGGTCAGACCCGGGTGTCGCCCGCCTGCCTGCCTGGGCTGCTCTGCTTGTCCCCAGCGCAGGGCGCTGGTGTCGGGCCCCCTCTGGGGCCAGTGTGGGAGGAGCTGCCGTGGTCTGGGGTGGCTGTGGATGACAACACCAGCTTCCTCTGAAGGATGTGTTTGTCGTTTGGCAGCAGAGTGCTTTCAGCACTAGGTCCATGGACAGAAGCTGGTGCCTGTCTGAGAGACCCCAGGACCCCGGGTTCTGACCTCAGCTGTGAGCAGGCCAGATGTGACAGTGGC
Organism: Bos indicus x Bos taurus; assembly: GCF_003369695.1. Taxonomy (NCBI): domain Eukaryota; kingdom Metazoa; phylum Chordata; class Mammalia; order Artiodactyla; family Bovidae; genus Bos; species Bos indicus x Bos taurus. Next base: position 51,449,864 of record NC_040093.1, read on the forward strand.
TGTGTGGGCAGTCCTAACCGAGACACTGTTGGGCAACTGGACTCCCAGTTTTGCTTGACCCAGTATGAACAGGAAATGGGATGTCGACCTGCACCCTTGTGTCCTGTTAGCGTGCTGGTGCCCTGGGCTCGGGGCTGTGCAGTGTGTGTGCCGTGTGCTCCACGCACCGTGACCCCAGTGTCCCCTCCAGGCCGGTCTGCAGAATCCCAGACTCGCAGCCTTCCCGAGGGAGGGCCACCTGCAAAGGCGGTCTGTGGCCCATGCCCTGGCTCCTGTCCAGAAGGAGGGGGTGGTACACAAATGACCTCATGTGGAAGCTGGGTGTGGCTTGGTGCTGCTTCGTCGTGTGGTTTTCGAGCAGGTCTTGGACGAGGCCTCAGACTCCCTGCTCCTCTGAATGCTGGGAAACTGTAGGAGCGCTGGTTCTCAGGATCCACGTGCAGATGCTGAAGCCCAGGAAGGGCGGCAGGGGCAGGGGTCTGCCAGATCTTAGTTCCCCGTCCAGCGGTTGAGCCTGAGCCCCCTCCACTGGAAGCGCAGAGTGTTAATTTAACCTCTGGACCACCAGGGAGGTCCCCAGACAGGCTTTCTGGTGGCAGCGAAGGGACAGGCTTTTGCCATCCTGGATGGACTCCGGTGGTCCCCGTGACCTGCGAGGCAGGTGTCACCTGGGGACTGCTGCTTGACTGTGAGGGCACAGAAGGAATAGAGAAAAAGCCTCAAGGAACAAACTGTGCCGCGTGTGAGCCCCTTCTGCTCCCAGTCCAGCCCTCACCCTGCCCCGCTCTGCAGGACCTGGGCTGTAGCTCCCTGTGCTCACCGGGCACAGCTGTGTGACAGCCACGTGTGCCCACAGCGGACTCCATGAGGGAAGGGATGGGTCCGACCTTGAGAGTGATGAGCACCCAGACTTGGGGTGGGGGGGTGTCTACGGAGGAGCGCCCAGGGGTTTTCAGGAAGCTGTGGGCAGTGGGCGTGAGGAGGCAAGCCCACAGCCCAAAGCAGTGTGCACAGTGTGTTTCTGCACACTGTTAGCCAGCTGCTAGGTACTCAAGTTTTATTGAAGTAGAAATGCACCTTTCATTTCTAGAACCTGGGAGCATCATGATCGAGACCAGGTTTCACAGCACCGCCAGTGTCCTTGGGGGCCATCCCGCCCCCCTCAAACCTCTGCGCTAACCATGCCTCCCCGGCCACAGGGCATGTGGACCCACGGCAGGGATTTTTGCTGCTTTCCCGTGGATAGGCTCTTGCTGTCAAGAAGAAGGTTCTCCCTCTGGGGCTGCGTGGTGTCCGCTGTGTGGATGTTCAGCTCCACCTCCGTTGTGCGGATGCAGGTCTGGGATGTGAGCACACGTACATTGGGGGGTTTTCTGCAGAGGTGACAGATAGGGTTTACTAGTTGGTCAAAATGACTGCTCCTCCAGGGGCTCAGATGGTAAAGTGTCTGCCTGCGATGCGGGAGACCCGGGTTCAATCTCTGGGTTGGGAAGATCTCCTGGAGAAGGAAATGGCAACCCACTCCAGTACTCTTACCTGGAGAAGCCCATGGATGGAGGAGCCTGGTAGGCTACAGTCCATGGGGTCGCAGAATTGGATATGACTGAGCGACTTCACTTTCACTTTGCAAAGTGACTGCACAGTTCTGCACCCCAGAACCTGGTCGAGGTGGACGCGATCCATGCTGACACTCAGTGACGTTTATAGACAGACACGTGTTTTCCTGTTGTCTACAGGCTCTCTGTGATCTGTCTGGACTCAGTTTTGTTTTGAGCTGCGAAGGAAGGTCAATGTTTATTTTCTTCCCACGGATGTCCCCCTGGTCACTGTCACTGGAAGGCTGTCCGTTCCTCCTGGGTTGTGGTGGTCACGTGGGGCTCACTTCTGCTCTTTGCTCTGGACCTTTGGCCTTTAGCTTAGGGCCACCTGTTGTGTTATCTTGGTACCTGGTAATTTAACTTGTCCGCTTTCAGTGTTCTCCAGAATTGTGCTTGTTATTCTTGCCCCTTTGGTTTCCATGTACATTTTGGAAAAGGTGGATCTGCTGGGCTTTGACTGCTCTGAATGCAAAGATGTGTTTGGGAGATTTGCTGGGTTAACAGTGATGAACACAGGTGGCCTCCGTTTTATCAGTCCTGTTTCTGTTCTCAGGGATATTTGTCGGCTGCATAGAGGCCTTGAGCATCTTTTGTTAGGTTTATTCCTGTGTGTGATGTCTCTCGATATTAACACGGCATGCTTCAGTGTGACTTCCTAGCTGTCTGTAGCGTGTAGGAACCGCCCACTTTCTGTCCAGCAGCCTCCCTCACCCACTCACCAGTCTGAAGAGTTGGACTGTATATTCCTCATTATTCTTCGAGGTGTCCAATCCTGCCATCCCTCAGGAAGATCAGGGTTTGCGGGGGGGCCTGCTCTGACTGGAGGAGCCACCCCCTAAGGCTGTTGTCTGGGTGGGCGCCCCCACCCATGGCTGTGCTGGAGTGGAGGCACTTTCTTAAGTGCACGCTCGTATTTTTTTGCTCATTAAAAAGTGGTTTTGTTTTTCAGTAGTTGTAATTATAGGTATTCTCGCCTTGAACCCCGTCTTTTGCAGCGGAGCCTGTGTCAAGTGGGGACACCCTTCTCACAGTGTCCTGGGGGGTGGTGTCAGGACGACTCAGGCCATTTCTGCAGTTGAGAGGGTCATGGTTTCTGTACTTTATTTTCTTAATGTGCATTACATTGATTTTTCAAATGTTTTGCATTTCTGACATTGTGATTTAGATTATCTTTTTTATGTCTAAAGATCAGAGTCATCGGCTGGGCCAGGAGTTTTCTTGGTGAGAAGGTGATGAGGCTCCTGGGGCTTAGCTGGTGGGTCTGTTCTCTGGCAGGGGTGGGGTGCAGGTGGGGACAGGTGGGCCTGTGTCGGGCCTCGCCTAGCTGGCCCTTCTGTGCACTCCAGATGCCCCTGCAGCTTGTGGTGTGCTTTGGTGGGACCCCTGGTCACCCAGGGTGTCTTGTTACCTTCCAAGACCAGAGGGCTGTTGGGGCCCCAGGAGACAGGGCTGTGTGGCGTCCAGGCCTCAGTGTCCCCTCCCAGGATCACCTGAGGGCCTCGGTGTTGTGAGGGTGGTGTGTGTGGGGAGGATTCCAGAAAGAAAGCTTGCTGCTGGGGAAGGGAGCCGCATGGTGGTAGCAGTGCTGTCTTCCGTGTCAGCGCGAGCCCAACGGCCTGTGTGGCGCCCTGTGGGCCCATGAGCCGGGCACTGCGTAGTTGGAGTGCGCCCCGTCCCACCCCACTCACAGGGCTCTGCGTGCTGCTCTTTCTGGGTGGGGCCTTGTGGAGTCTCAGCCCTCCACCCCTCCTGCGAGGCAGGCATCACCTCCGGTTCTGCAGACAGTGACACCAAGGCAGATGCGTGACTGGACTTCCCTGGATGGGGCTGGAATGCGGGCTTCTGGGTCCTTAACCTGCTGAGAGGCCAGCAGGGCTGGGAGTGATGGCCACACCCCACCACCATCCAGGCCAGCTCCTGCGCTGGGGTGGGCCGCCCACCCTGGGGCCGCCTGCAGGGTCACAGGCCTGCAGCGAGGGCAGAGATGACTAGAGCATGGAACAGGCAGGGGGCTGCCCATGGGAAGGTGGGGAGACCAGGCTTCACAGAAAGGGGAGCCCATTGTCTTGGGTAGACATGCTCCTGTCCAGTGGGAGGCTTTACAGTGCACAGTGGCACCATTGGTCAAGCCTCTCTGAAGGTGTGTTTGCTCACCTCCAGGTCCGTCCCAGGAGCAGTGCCATGGCTGGCGGGTAGAAGGCTCCATTACCAAGTATGAAGTGTGTTCTCCTGACACAGGAAGTGAAGTCCTTGTAGATGTGAGGACATTGAAACTTTAATTCGGGGATGGTGTCTGAAGGTGTTAACTTTCTTTTTTTCCAGGACAAAGATAAAGTTTCTCTAACCAAGACCCCAAAGCTGGACCGCAGTGATGGTGGGAAGGAGGTGAGAGAGCGCGCGCCCAAGAGGAAGCTGCCCTTCACCGTGGGGGCCAATGGAGAACAGAAGGACTCGGACACAGGTACCATTCTTGCCCACCCTCGCAGCCTGGGCTCTGCGCTGACTCCGGGGGGTCCTTCTTGAAGGCCTGCGAGGGGTGCTGGGCGAGGCTCTTTACTGATGGCGGGGTGACTGGGAGCCGACAGGGAAGGTTTCCTGCAGAGAATCGCCCCAGCCCAGGGGCCTCCCGTGTTGTCCACCGTGTGTGTGACCACCAGCTCCTCTTCCTCTGAGCTCCCAGGCACCTGCACTCTGTTCAGCCTCCGGAGAGCTTTATATGGGAGGATAAACGGGTTCCCCTCAGGGCTGCTGACGCACATAAATTAACCCAGTTGTTTGAAGTAAAAGCCAAAGGGTACTGTGAAACGGGCAGAAGCGAGTGCCGTCTTCCCTCACGTGTGGTGGAGTGCGTGCAGGAGGACTGGAGACACACTGCCTGTGCTCCCAGGGCTGTTCGTCTTGAGCTGCTCACAGGGACGAGCTGGGTCCGGGCAAGAACCTGGCCCCCCTGCTGGCCAGCTCACTCCCCTCCTCTTGGCCCTGGGGCTGGAGCCTTCCCAGCCTGCCGATCGTCTGAGCCAGGGGCAAGCATGGGCGAATCCATGGCGCCGCGAGGGGGTCCTGCTTCCCCCAGGATGCAGCCACGGGGGAAGGAGCGGAGGTCCTGCCAGGATGAAGTGGGATGCAGGCCCTGCTGTGTGAGAATTTGCGTCAGGTCACAGGACAAGTACAGGCACAGAAATGAGATAGACGTAGAAAGTTGGGAGAAGTGGCAGAGGGAGAAGCCTGGAAGGAGTCTATTCCTCCTCAAGCTCCTGCACAGGCGCCCCCGGCGTGTGGCCCCTGGGCCCCCAGTCCTGAGTCAGCACATGGGCTCGTGCGCTGCAGGCAGGTGCTGCAGGTGGTGGGGGTGGTAGTGCCAGCTGGGGTACGACTTTTTACTGGGAAGTCGTGGTCCAGCTCCCATGGTCCAGCCTCCATGGGGTCCTTCACAAGGAGAGTCGTGGGCATCCTCCCAGGGACCCTCTGGGTCAGGTCTGGTGCAGAGGACACAGCCGGCCCAGACACGTGCTCAGGCTTGAGCGCCTCGGCCAGTCCTGGTTTGTGCAGGGCAGTGCTGCTGTTGGGTATCTGCAGGTCAGTGTCCTCCTGCAAGGCCTTCCTGCCACTCACAGGAAGACTGCTGCCCCAGGAGGGGGCGGCCGGGGGCTGGGAGCACCTCAGCACAAGGCCTGTGGGGTGACTGTGTGCAGAGACCCAACACGGAGCACTCACCCTCCTCCTGGTCATCATCGCCCCTTTGGGGACAGGTCCTACTGGACCAGTGACCCTTCAACAGCAGGGTATGAGTTGCCTGCTGGAGCAGGGGGTGACTGTGACCCCCAGGGGCCCACTGCGCAGCTCTCTTACCTCTTTGGTTTGTTCATGGGGCAAACCAGACTCCAGTAACGGGGAGCGTCATGTCCTTTGGGTCAGTACTGGGCACCTCGCCTGCAGCCCTGGTCACTGACCCGTCTGCCCTTCCTGGTGACCAGCCATCTGGGTGGGATGAAGTCCTCCCCAAGAGGCCAGGGGCTGCAGTCATCCCCATCCCTCCCCGACTGCAGTCGGGGCTCCCTGGCGAGTGCCCGTGTCCCTCCGGCGCCCCCTGCTGGGAGATGCAGCCTGGTTCTGAGCCACCAGTGGCGTCTCCTCAGCTGTGTCCCAGACCCCCACCCCTGCCCTGGGGGCCAGCCTGCTGAGAACATGCACCCAGGACAGTCCAGAAGGGGCATCCTCCTGCCTGCTGCTGTTGCCCAGTGCCAGTCTTGGTGGGACTGGGACCTGCTTCAGGTTATTCTGCCTCCCCCTCCCCCCCCCCCCCCCCCCCCCCCAGAGCTTAGCTCTACACACACCTACCTGACCACCACACACCAGGCTTCCTGCTTAGTCTCACGACAGTCTCACTGCCTCCACCTGGGGACAGAGATGGCTGCACGTGGCTTCCCTGAGGGGCAGGGCCTGTTCTGGGGGGATGTGCTGGGCTCTGGAGTTTTGAGAACATGCCCTACTGAGTGCTGGAGGCCAGTTGTGTGACCACACAGGCGCTTGGCCACCTGCTGGGCATGGACCAAAGCAGAGTAACACTCTGTGAGCCACCCATGCCATGACCCTGGAGTCCTCAGGACCCCAGTGAGAGCAGGACTGGTGTGGGGTGCTGGCCAGCTCCATCTCGGGCTGAGTCTGGAGGGTGTGGCTGGGCCCACTTGGTCTGGGTCAGGTGGCTGCTCTGTCTACTGGTCGCCAGGGTTTGGGGATGGGGCCTGAGGGGTGCCTGGAGGCCTCCAGATGGGCTGGACCAGCAGAGTGGGCGACCCGTCCGTGTGCTGCTGGAATCCTGGCTTCAGTTTGCAGGGGTTGCTGAAGTGAAAGCTGGGGTCAGTGGTTGGGAAGCCCTGTTGTTCGGTCCCTTCATGCTGACCTTACCTCATAGATTCTGGCCTCCCATCTGGTCCTGTGTAATACACTCTGTCGCCCTCGCCAGGCGCTAAAGCCTTAGTCGGGAATGGGGAGGAGAAAGACTGCCTTCCACGCCCCGCCTCGGGTCAGGGACTTGCTGAAGGCCACACAGATATCTCTCGCTGGTCAGTGATGGTCATTTGCTTTAAACAGAGGAGGCAGCAGGAAACCGGATGAAAGCAGGTCCTCGCTGCAGCCGGGTGACAGGCCTGAGGCCAGAGCGTAACGGGCCAGGGGGGGTGGGGGGGGTGGCGCCACGTGTGGACGGTGCCCGGGCGGGCTTCTAGGTCAGAAGCCTGGCTGTGACTCTGTCCTGCGTGGTGGACCGTGTGCTCCTGAGACCAAGAGATAGGACACTGTCAGGATGGCAGGGCCTGGCACTGACCCCACCTCCTGCCTGCTGTGACCGAGCCCTGGACTGTGGATGCCCACCCAGCCTTCAGGGTGGAGTGAGTGTAGGCAGTGGTGACATCTGAGGGGGTCATCGATTCCCCACTGTTTTTGGCACTGTTGTGCCAAACCAGTCTCCAGAGAGACCTCTCTGCCGGGAAGCCTAGGACTGTGTGATGATGGGTACTCACCCTGTGCCCCAGACACAGGCTTCTGGTGGCAGCGACAGGCCGAGGACAGCCTGCCGGCCGTATGATACCTTGGGCCAGAGGATGCTGTCCTTCGCTCAGGGGCCGCGAGGTCTCCCAGGCTCGTGCCATCCTGCCCCTGAGGGATGGCCTCTGCTGGAAACAGCTGTTGTCCGCTCTGTCTGGAGAGGTGGAAGCGAGGACAAACCCCCAGGTGGCAGCAGTGGGAGGGGCTGCATGGGGAAGCCGGCTCAAGGAGATCAGACGGCGTCCCCAAGAGGACGGAGCTCCCGCACTGGGAAGCAGCACAGGCAGCAAAGTGTGAACCCTCACGGTGCTGGCACCCTCGCTGAGGTGCAGAAAGGAGCTGGGGCGCCCAGCCTGGCTCTGGAAAGAGCACACGGTCGCCCAGTGGCTGTGCAGGTGTGAGAGTGGGCCCCACTCAGAGTGGAAGGCAGGTAGAACCAGGGGATGTGGAGGGGGAGGCATCTGCAGAGCTCACCCGAAAGCCAGAGGTGGCCCTGGTTTCACAAGGAGGTCTTCTCCCCGAAACTTACTCTGCGTCTTTGCTGCCACGATCCACTGACTCAGGGGTTCTTCTCTGCTGGATGCTGTCAGTTCTGCTGGGGTCAGGGGGGCACAACTCTGCATGCTAGGTTCTGAAACAGAGGTGCTTGGGGCTGCTCTCGTCACAGCCCCAGCTGGGCAGTTGTTGGGGGAGCAGAGCCATCTTCCAGAGGCCTCTTGGGGGGACACCAGCGAAGGCCTGAGGGCTGCTGGAATCCTTGCAGCTACGGCTGGGTGACCACGTCCCAGGAAGAGATGATAAATCTGCACTGACTTCACAGAGGACCAGCAAGATGACCAAGCTTGAGAATCAGGGTGCCAAGTCACATAGTCGTGCTTTCCTAGTGGTGAGGGGACGTTCAGCTCACGAGACCACTCCCTCATCAGCCTGGGAAGGGGCATGTCTCCAGAGAAGGGGGGCACGGCGCCTCCAGCCCCTGCACATCACCCCCTGGCCTGCCCTTGCTGCTTACACGCACCTGTCAGTATCCATGTCTCTTAACTTGGCACCTGCCGTCTGGGCTTCTGTAGGTTCTGTTTTGCTTCTGAGTGGATGTAAGAAACAAAACCTTAGCAGAACACCAAGGGGAGTGGCCCACTGCCTGGGACACTTCCTCTGCCGTGTCCTTGGGGTCGTCACACAGGGCAGGAAGGAGGCTCTGCAAGTCTTTCTGGGGTGGGTGCGTGCTGACAGGACACGGCGGTCAGGCAGGCGGGCCCTCCTACAGTGCCAGCACCCCAGCCTCCACTCCTCTGTGGCCAAGCTTCCGGGGGCGCCCACTCCATCCGGGACTCGCAGCCCAGCCAGACATGGGCTCCTCTAGATACTGGCACCCGCTGTGCCTGTAGAAAAAAACCGCACTTCAGTCTGGAGAAGCCGGCATCTCAGGAGATAGGATTACATTTAGGGCTTCCTTTGTGTGAAGCCTCGGGAAACCTCCACCTGTGGGGTGAGGCCTCCTCACACATGAGGACTCCTGCTGGGGGTGCCTCAGCCCTCCAGCTCTCCCATCCCCGAGGGTGGGGGGCCTGCCTGCCATGTGCTCGGTGTACCTGTGGGTGGCCTTCGTTCTTCCTGAGACTGCAGGCCTGGGTCCCCAGGGCCCTGCCTTGCAGCTGGGGTCAGTGTCTGGGCAGCAGGTGCTTCTCAGCTGCCACTAACAGCTGTGCAGGTGGAGCCCTTGAGGCGCACCCCTGGCCCTGGGTGTCACTGCCTGCACAGCCACTTGAAGACAGAGTCAGCTGTGGCCTTTCTGCCAGGTTCCTCTGGAGTCGTACAGTCATGGGCATGGCGTCTGTCCCGAAGGCCTCTATGTAACCCAAGAGGAGTGGCGCTGGTTTGTTAGCTTCCAGGGCGACCTCGTGGACTTGGCAGGGCAGCCTGGTGGGAGGCTTTGCTTCTGTCCTTGTCTCTGGGGAATTCATGTCTGCATTGTCCCTCGGCAGCAGCCCTTGGGAGGCCACACCCCCCCCCGATTGTCTGAGGCCCTTCCCAGGGGGCGGGGCACAGGGGTTCTGACACCCACGGCCACCCTTCCACTGTGCGAAACTGTGCCCAGACAGATCTGGGTGACCACTTAGCTGTGGCGTAGCTTCTGGGCCAGGCCCTGCGGCTTGACTGCCATCCACCATGGCTTCATTTTTCAGGACTCCTTGGAGCCACCAGGTCCCTGCTCTGCCAGCCATGTCTGGTGCAAGGCCGGGGCCCCTGCGCCACCCCCTCCTCACTGCCTTCACAGCTTGTGGGGGAGCAGGGCTCTTGGTCAATGATAAGGAGCATCTTTTCTGAATTTCCTTTCTCGGGCTTCTGCCTTGTGGGTTGGTTAAAAATCAGTAGTTGGTGGGGTGGCCTGGGGGGTGATCACGTACGACACAGATGAGCACTGTCAGCAAGTCACAGCTGTAGTTTTTATAAACAAGCAGTTTAAGGAAGTGGCAGTGAAAACTCTTAAAAGAAAATGCAAAGTGATATACTTGCAGGGCCTGAGGTGGTGAGCGGTAAAGGTGTGTGGCTCTGGGAGTGGCGACGTTGCCTCTCTCTGGGGTCTGACCCAGCCCAGGGGTGCAGGGAGAACCTCTCAAGCGTGGCCCCCCGTGGCGACCCTGTGGTCTGCACCCCATGGCCTAGGACACCCCATACAGGGGCTCCCCCAAAACGCACAGGGACGCAGGGGAGGGATCTGAGACTTGGTGGATCCCCGGTTCCCATGAGCTTTTTTTTGGGCTCCTGATCCCAGGAGTTGGAGTGCTTTTCTCTCCATCACCCCTGCCCCGTGAAAGACACGGGCACTGTGGCTGTCTGCGGCCAACAGGGTGTGTGTGAGGGGCCCGAGGAGCGCAGCGTGCCTGCTGTGAGGAGGCTGAGGGGTGCCGGGCTGGCCCCGTATCTTGTTAGTGCTCTGTGTTGATGCCTTTAGATGCCTCCAGCTCAGTCCACGCCGTGGTACTGCAAGGCTGGTTCGCTCCTCGAAGCGCCATGGCATGAGATGGAGGCTCCTAGAAGCAAGAAGAAAGGTACAGTACCGCCCAGTCAGCCTTGACCTCTCCATGGGTCTCTAAACTGTGTTTGCATTTTACATCTGAACTGTCTTGGAGGCGGGTGGGGCGGAGGCCCTGGACCACAGGCACAAGCAGTTGCTAGACCGAGGCCCGTCCTGTGTGAGCGGGGACTCGGGTCGGCCGTCCCGCCGCCTGGCGTGCAGGGAACGGTCTGGGGAGGCACCTGGAGCAGTGGATGGTCGGTGGGGGCCAGGCTTGGCTTCAGTGGCTGGTGACGAGGTGTTGGAATCGTGTCCCCAGCACGGTTACTGCCAGAAGAGGTGATGCCGGGTGGCCTGCGTGCCGCCAGCTGTCCCTTCCCTTCCCGCGCGGCCAGGTGAGGCTCCAGGGTTGAGGGCTCCGTGGCATGAAGTGTCCCCTCTCTCCCCCACGCCTCACAGAGAAGCAGGGTCCTGAGCGGAAGCGGATCAGGAAGGAGCCCGTCACTCGCAAGGCCGGGCTGCTCTTCGGCATGGGGCTGTCTGGGATCCGCGCTGGCTACCCTCTCTCTGAGCGCCAGCAGGTGGCTCTGCTCATGCAGATGACGGCCGAGGAATCCGCCAACAGCCCAGGTGAGCCCAGGAGGTCCAGGGCTGGGGGCGGCCCTCTCTTGGACGGTGGTGGATCCCACCTGCTAACCTCTGCCGTCCTCTCCTTGGCCTGCAGTGGATATGACACCAAAGCACCCCTCCCAGTCGACAGTGTGTCAGAAGGGGACGCCCAACTCTGCCTCAAAAACCAAAGATAAAGTGAACAAGAGGAACGAGCGTGGGGAGACCCGCCTGCACCGGGCGGCCATCCGGGGGGACGCCCGGCGCATCAAGGAGCTTATCAGCGAGGGGGCGGACGTCAACGTCAAGGACTTTGCGGGTGAGCGCTCGGAGGGTAGGACCAGGGCAGACTCTCTGACACAGCACCCTCTTCTCTTGCCTGTGTGCCTAGAGCTGCCTCTTCAGGAGGCCTGGGACCCCAGAACACCTGCTGAGCACGATCCCCGTATGTTTGATCCAAACCTAACTTAGGAATACTGATATTTTAAGAGGTGCTACCTTGAATTTTTCCAAATCCATGGGGTGGTCACTCCCTGGGAGGCCTTGGCGCTTGCTGCACAGAGGCCTATCCAAACCCACGGCCTGCTCTGCTTTCCTGTGTAATGATGCTGCTCACCTGTCTGGACCCTTCACAGCTTCCTAGTCTGTAGGGTTAACCGCTAGCGGTCATGGGCAACCCAGAGGTGCCCCAGGAAAGAACACCCAGGCTGGGCGCCCGTCCTTAGAGTTTCCTGTGCCGCCCGAGGTGGAAGTGGCCTTGAGGGTTAAGTCACATACGTGCTGAGTGTCTGTTTCCAGGCTGGACGGCATTGCATGAGGCCTGTAACCGAGGCTACTATGATGTCGCGAAGCAGCTGCTGGCTGCGGGCGCGGAGGTGAACACCAAGGGCCTGGATGATGACACACCCTTGCACGATGCCGCCAACAACGGGCACTACAAGGTGGGTGCCTCCCCACAGACCCCCGGGTGGGCCTGCTGCAGCTTCCTAGTCTCTCTCCTTCCTGGTGGCAGGGCGACCAGGAAATGAGTCTTTGACCACCCCCCACCCCAGCTCAGCCCAGCTTTCTGCATACCTGCCATGGCTTGTGAGTCAGGGTTCTGCTCTGGCCACACAGGTATGGCTGGTTGATAGAAGGTGGCGTGGCCAGCCCCAGAATGGGAGCTCTGTCTGTCCGCATCCCTGTGCTGTCAGACCAGGCACCTTGGGCGGGTGCAGCCACACGGGGTGACCGTGTGACCAGCCCCAGAGCTGTGAGCCTGGGTGCCAGCCCAGCACTGGAGACACACGTGCAGGGGTGTCTGGCCACTTCCACAGCACAGTGTCCTCAAAAGGCCCCTGTCTAGAGACGTGAGGCAAGCGTGATGATGTGTGACATCTGGTCTTTGGTGGTGGCCCTGCTGGTCACTGCTGGCAGGTGCCAGGGAACCAGCAGCTCGGCCAGGGGGATGGGCACAATAGGACAATGACACATGGGTGCCGGGAGAGGTTGGGAAGGGCTCGAGATGCCAAAGCTCCTGCAGACACCTGACATCAGACAGAGTGCTGATGTCAGGAATTAGGCAACTTTTAGGGAAGATGAGAGGGGTTTTGTTTTTCTTTCTTAAGAGCCCTTTTAGAGAAATAGGCTGAAAAATTCATGAAATATCCAGGATTTGCTAAAAATATCCCCAGGTCAGTGGGCAGGTATACATGAAATGAGGCCTGCGTTTGTAAGCTCATCTTTAAACTTGTTAGAGAGCAGTCAGAGGCCTGTGGACATGGGGCCTTAGGACGGGGGGCCTCTGCAGAGGGGAGCTGGAAGACCAGGAGATGGGAAGTGACCCTGGACTGTACAGGTGGACAAGGGTGTGTACAGCAGAGACCCTTTCTCCATGTGAAGGGGACTGGCCTGCATTGCTCTAGTCCTAGAGGGAGGGCCCATAGCGCTGGGAACATGGTGGCCTTCAGCAGCTGGGGTGGCTGGCCCTCAGCTGACAGACAGCAAGGACATGGCCCTGGAGCCCAGCCTCTGGCCCCAGGGTTGTCCACGGTGGTGATTGAGGGCAGGGGAGCTTCCGCAGTGGAGAGGCAGTTACTGCTCTCCCCTGTCCAGTCTGCCAGCCGCCGGAGGGGCGGGGAGGCCACCGGACTGAAACAAGGATGGCAACGGAGCGGTGGTTTCCTGACGCACCTGAACACTGTCTGCACTGGACGGTCGCTGTCGGGTGTGCGGTAGTAGTGTCTGTGAACAGCCTGCACTTGTTCGTCAAGACAGACACATCAACTAGGGGACTTGCCTGTGGTCAAGACTTCGCTTTCCAATGTAGGGGACACCACTTCAGCCCCTGGTCAGGGAGTGAAGATTCCACATGCCTCACAGCCTAGAAAAACAGAAACAGAAGCAAATCTTAACGAATTCAATAAAGATTTTAAAAATGGACCACATCAAAAAAGAGTGTAAAACATTAACTACACCCCACTTAACTGGACGTCAAGTGCTTAGGACTCCATGCTTACTCGGCAGGAGGCACAAATTCCACCCTGAGTCAGGGAACTAAGATCCCAAATGAGGCATGGCAGGGCCTGAAAGAAGGGATAAAAATACATTATTACTAAAAAGGTAACACAGAGACACCAAGGAAGCAAATGCCTCAGGGAAATGGTGCCAATGGACGTGCTGGGTACAGGGTCCTCACAGACCTTCGTCTCTATAAGGTGTGACACGTCAGGTCCGCCTGTCCTTGGGTTCAGCTGTCCTGGGCACAAACTAGAAACAGGCAATCTTACTTTCAAAATAAAAAACATGAAATACACCTGCTTGTGGAAGCTTGGTCTTTGTTTTCCCTAGTCTGAAACAGCCCTCCCACCCCCACCCTTACCCAGTACAAAACTTTGGACCAAATACCAGGAACCTGTGTGATGGGTCTGTGGTGGGGAGAGGCCTGGTGGGCAGCATGCTCAGACCCTATGAGCAGGCGCTGGTGCAGTGGCTGCTCCACATTCCTCACGTCCCTGATGTGCCTCTCACTGCTACACAGGTGGTGAAGCTGCTGCTCCGGTACGGAGGGAACCCTCAGCAGAGCAACAGGAAGGGCGAGACACCGCTGAAGGTGGCCAGCTCCCCGACCATGGTGAACCTGCTTCTGGGCAAGGGCACCTACACGTCTAGCGAGGAGAGCTCAGCTGGTCAGTGCTGGGGTGGGGAGCGGGGCAGGCAGGGGGCAGGACAGGTGGTCTCACTGCAGGCAGCCTGCTTGGATGCCCTGCTTGGATGCCTGGTGAGAGCTTCCAGACTGTGAGGGCACCCCACCCTGGGTGGGGCTCTGGTGCAAGGCCTCCAGCCCCATGTCTGTGCAGACCCCTATCTGGCTACTCGACCCAGGGCCAGCCTCAGTCAAGTTATTCAAGTTCTGGGCTTGTCTGCCACTGCCCCTGCCTGAACAGCTCCTGACTCCTTTCTCTGTTCCTGCAGAGAGCTCCGAGGAGGAGGAGGAGGACGCCCCGTCGTTCGCACCTTCCAGCTCAGTCGATGGCAATAACACAGACTCTGAGTTTGAGAAGGGCCTGAAGCACAAGGCCAAGAATCCAGAGCCACAGAAAACAGTGACCCCGGTCAAGGACGAGTATGAGTTTGACGAAGATGACGAGCAGGACAGAACCCCCCAGTGGACGACAAACACTTACTGAAAAAGGACTACAGAAGAGAAGCCAAGTCAAATAGTTTTATTTCTATACCCAAAATGGAAGTGAAAAGCTACACTAAAAACAGCACGATTGCACCAAAGAAGGCGTCTCATCGCATCCTGTCGGACACGTCCGACGAGGAGGACGTCGGTGTCGCTGTGGGGGCGGGGGAGAAGCTGAGACTCTCAGCCCACACCATGCTGCCCGGCAACAAGACCCGGGAGCCTTCGAACTGCAAGCAGCAGAAGGAAAGAAATAAAGTGAAAAAGAAGCGAAAGAAAGAAATAAAGGGCAAAGAAGTGCGGTTTGGGAAGAGGGGCGACACGTTCTGCTCATCCGAGTCTGAGAGCGAGTCCTCAGAGAGTGGCGAGGATGGCGGGGACTCAGCAGGCAGCCCGGGCTGCCTCAAGGAGTCCCCGCTGGTGCTGAAGGACCCCGCCCTGTTCAGCTCCCTGTCCGCCTCCTCCACCTCATCCCACGGCAGCTCCACTGCCCAGAAGCATAATACCGGCCACGCGGACCCACACGCCAAGCACTGGCGGACAGACAATTGGAAAACCATTTCCTCTCCCGCCTGGTCTGAGGTCAGCTCCTTATCAGACTCCACCAGGACAAGACTGAGCAGTGAGTCTGATGGCTCCTCCGAAGGCTCCAGCGTGGAGTCACTGAAGCCAGTCAGGAAGAGACAGGAGCACAAAAAGAGGGCTGGCCTGCAGGGCACGCTACCCGACAGGAAGAACTCCTTTCACCCGAGCGGGGACGGTGCCATCCCCAAGCTGGACAAGGAGGGCAAAGTCGTCAAGAAACACAAGACTAAACATAAACACAAAAGCAAGGAGAAGGGGTTGTGCTCTGTCAGCCAGGAACTGAAGCTGAAGAGCTTTACCTACGAGTATGAGGACTCAAAGCAGAGGGCAGACAAGGCCATCCTCCTGGACGACGTGCCCGCTGAGAACAAGCTGAAGGGCCTGAAGCATGAGCGAGACCACTGCAAGAAGGAGGAGAAGCTCAGCAAGATGAAGTCGGAAGAGAAAGACTGGCTCTTTAAGGACGAGATGATCAAGGTTTCCAGAGAGGAGAAGTCGCTGAAGAGAATCAGGGACCTGAACAAGGATGGGGGCAGGGCCTTCCGGGAGGAGAAGGACCGTTCAAACAAGGCGGAGAAGGAGAGGCTGCTGAAAGAAAAGTCTCCTAAAGAGGAGAAGCTGCGGCTCTACAAAGAGGAAAGAAAGAAGAAGTCCAAAGACAGGCCCTCAAAGTTAGAGAAAAAGAATGACTTTAAGGAGGAAAAAATTCCCAAAGAGAAGGAGAAGATCTTCAAGGAGGATAAAGAAAAACTCAGAAAAGAAAAAGGGTATCGGGAGGACTCTGCTTTTGATGAGTACTGTAACAAAAGTCAGTTTCTGGAGAACGAAGACACCAAGTTCAGTCTCTCTGACGACCAGCAGGATCGCTGGTTCTCAGACCTGTCAGATTCCTCCTTCGATTTCAAAGGGGAAGACAGCTGGGACTCCCCAGTGACAGACTACAGGGACATGAAGAGCGACTCTGTGGCCAGGCTGATCCTGGAGACGGTGAAGGAGGACAGCAAGGAGAAAAGGCGGGAGAGCAAGGCCCGGGAGAAGCGCGGTGACAGGGACATCTTCTCTCGGAAGAAGGACAGGGACAGCCTGGAGCGGCGGCGAGAGCATGTGGCCGACAGGCACAGGGTTGTCCCCAGCTTTCTCTGCGAGAAGGACAAACGGCGGCGTGAGTCCACAGAGGGCAGCCGGGACCGGAAGGAGGCCCCCGAGGCTGCTAAGGAGCGGAGAGATGGGCGCGTGAAGCCCGAGGAGGCGCACAGGGAGGACCTGAAGGAGTACGGCTGTGACTTTGGGAAGAGCCTGGAGCCCTGGGAGAGGCACCACCCAGGGAGGGAGAAGGAGAAGAAGGAGAAGCTGAAGCTGGAGAAGCACAAGGAGAAGTCTAGCGACAAGGACAAAAGCGAAAAACTCATCCTTGAGAAATGTCAGAGGGACAGAGAGTTTGATAAGTGTTTTAAAGAGAAAAAGGATGCCAAGGAAAAGCATAAAGACGTGCACAGCAAAGACAAGGAGAGGAAGGCGTCCCTTGATCAAGGCAGAGACAAACGGGAGAAGGCCTTCCCTGGAGTCCTCTCCGAGGACTTCTCCGAAAAAAAAGACGAGAAAAAGGGCAAAGAGAAAAGCTGGTATATTGCAGATATCTTCACAGATGAAAGTGAAGATGAAAAAGACGACTACACAGCAAGCGGATTCAAAATCGGGGAGGCGAGTGAGGGGCGGGGGGACGGCCCCCCCGAGAGAGAGGACGGGCGGGAGCTGCATCCCCCTGACCGGCACCGGAAACACTCAGCCGACAGGCAAGCCCATGCTGAGAAGCAGAAGGACAAAGAGATGAGGGAGAAGAAGAAGGAGAAGGGGGCCGCGGACGGGGGGAAGGACAGGAGGGAGAAGACCTTCGAGAAGCACAAGGAGAAGAAGGACAGGAAGGACCGCACATCTGTGGACTCTGTGCAGGACAAGAGGAGCAAGCAGAAGCCACCTGAGAAGGGGGAGAAAAGGCCCCCTGCGGAGGACAAGGCCAAGACCAGGCACCGGGAGAGGCCGGACCGCGAGCAGGGCCGCGAGAGGAAGGCCAGCAAGGGCGCCGAGGTGGAGAAGAGCCTGCTGGAACGGCTGGAGGAGGAGGCCCTGCAGGACTTCCGCGAGGACTCCAACGACAAGGCCAGTGAGGCATCCTCTGACGGCTTCCCCGACCGCGGCCAGGACCCCAGCCTCAGCGCCCTCCTGGACGTGTCCTTCCCGGAGCCCCCAGAGGAGCGGGTGCGGGAGAGGGAGCGGCACCGGCACGCCTCGTCCTCCTCCAAGAAGAGCCACGATCGAGAGCGGGGCAAGAAGGACAAGCTCGAGAAGAAGGACAAGAGCGACGACTACAAGGACGCAGGCAGCCGGAAGGACGCCAGCCAGTATGAGAAGGAGCTCCTGGACAGCGACGCTTACGGCGCCTCCTATGGCTCCAAGGCTGACGCAGAGGATGAGCTGGATAAAGCTCTCGAGTTGTTTTCTACCGAAAAGAAGGAGAAAAATGATCCTGAACGAGAGCCCCCCAAGAAGGTGGAGAAGGAGCTGCGGCCTTATGGCTCCAGCGCCCTCAGCCTCCTGAAGGAGAAGCGGCGGCGGGAGAAGCACCGCGAGCGGTGGCGGGAGGACAAGGAGCGGCACCGGCACCATCGCGAGGAGCCCAAGCCCCCGGCCAGGGACACCGCCCCCGGCGCCTTCCGAGACAAGGCCAAGGACGAGGGCGGGAAGCTCGGCGAGGCCAGGCTGAAGGAGAAGATCAAGGAGAATCCCGAGAAGGAGAAGGGTGACCCCACGAAGCTCAGCAACGGAAATGACAAGCTGCTCCCGACCAGAGACCCGGGCAAGAAAGACGTGCGGCCTCGGGAGAAGCTTCTGGGCGACGGGGACCTGATGATGACCAGCTTCGAGCGGATGCTGTCCCAGAAGGACCTGGAGATCGAGGAGCGGCACAAGCGGCACAAGGAGAGGATGAGGCAGATGGAGAAGCTGCGGCACCGCTCTGGGGACCCCAAGCTCAAGGAGAAGGCGCGGCCCGCAGAGGATGCACGCAAGAAGAGTCTGGACGGCCCGCCCAAGAAGCCGCCTGGGCCCGACCTCACCCCAAAGGACAGAAAACCTAAGGAGTCCGCTCCTCCTGCCCCCGCCACTGAGAACAAGCCCCACCCGGGACTAGCAGTGGACCCCCGGGACTGGCTGGCAGGACCCCACATGAAAGAGGTCTTGCCTGCATCCCCCAGGCCTGACCATGGCCGGCCCACTGGGGTCCCCACCCCCGCCTCGGTGGTGTCCTGCCCCAGCTACGAGGAGGCCATGCACACGCCCCGGACCCCGTCCTGCAGCGCCGACGACTACCCCGACCTCATGTTTGACTGCACGGACCCCCAGCCAATGTCCAGCACCTCTGCCAGCGCCTGCTCACCCTCTTTCTTTGACAGGTTCTCCGTGGCCACAAGTGGGATTTCAGAGACCCCAGGCCAGACACCAACGAGGCCACTGTGCACGAACCTTTACCGCTCGGTCTCTGTGGACGTCAGGAGGACCCCCGAGGAGGAGTTTGGCCTCGGGGACAAGCTGTTCAGACAGCAGAGCGTCCCTGCTGCACCCAGCTACGGCTCACCAGGGCAGCACCCCGAGGACAAGGCCCCTGGCCCTCCAGCACCCGCGGAGAAGTTCACCTGCCTGTCTCCAGGGTATTACTCCCCGGACTACGGCATGCCCTCCCCGAAAGTCGACGCCTTGCACTGCCCGCCTGCGGCCACAGTCAACCTCACCCCCTCCCCAGAGGGCGCCTTCGCTGGTTTACAAGCCAAGTCCCCCCCTTCACACAGAGATGAGCTTTTGGCCCCGTCCATGGAGGGGGCCCTGCCCCCCGACCTTGGTATTCCCCTGGATGCCACGGAGGACCAGCAGGCCACTGCAGCCATCATCCCCCCAGAGCCCAGCTTCCTGGAGCCCCTGGATGAGGGCCCCTTCAGCACGGTCATCACAGAGGAGCCGGTCGAATGGGCGCATCCTGCTGCTGCAGAGCAGGGCCTACCCCCTGGCCTTATTGGGGGTGCTCCCGGTGACACGGCCGGTTGGCCTGTGGGGTCGGACCTCCTACTGAAGTCCCCACAGAGGTTCCCAGAGTCCCCGAAACATTTCTGCCCGGCCGAGTCGCTCCATCCTGAGCCCCCTTACCCGGGGTCCCCAGTCTCATACCCTCTGCCAGTCCCCGAGCCGGGACTGGAAGCTAAGGACAAGGCCGAGGGAGCAGTCCCAGCCGCAGTCTCTGCTTCCGAGGAGTCAGCCCCGTTCGCCCCTCCCTCCCGGCTGGAGTCCTTCTTCAGTAACTGCAAGTCCCTTCCGGACGCGCCCCCTGACGCACCCCCAGAGCCTGCGTGTGTGACGGCCGTGGCTCAGGTGGAGGCCCTGGGGCCCCTGGAGAATAATTTCCTGGAAGGTGGTCACAACCTGTCGGTGCTCGGCCAGGTGGAGCCGGTGCCCTGGCCCGGTGCCTTCCCCGCTGCCGAGGATGACCTCGACCTGGGGCCTTTCTCACTGCCAGAGCTCCCTCTCCAGACCAAGGATGTTCCTGACGTGGAAGCAGAGCCTGTGGAAGAGAGTCCTCTTGTTCCTCCAGAGAACACCCCCTTGGGGGCCCCTGTGCTCCCGGGCGGTGGGGAGGCTGCTGGGACAGCTGCTGACCAACAGCTGGTGTCGCCTTCTGACCAGGCGGCCGCCCGGCTCCCCACCGAAGCTGCACCAGAGCCCCTGGAGGAGCCAAAGCCAGCAGCGCTGCCTGAGGCCACGGCAGAGACGGGGTCCGGGCCAGACGGGAGAGCCCCTGAGGACTCCCACCCTGGCTCAGGGCTCACACCAGCCCTCTCGGAGCAGCGTCCACCAGGGAGTGGGGATGAGGAGGCTGAGGGCCAAGACCTCTCGGCCTCACCCCACAGCACCCCTGATGCCCCCGTGGATGGCTCGGCTCAGACCCATGTGGCAGATGGGGCCGGCCCTCAGGACAGTGCCGGGCTCGAGGGGCCCCTGGACAGCGTCCAGCCTGAATCCACCGAACCAGAACCTAAAGTGACGGCTGAGGCCCCAAAGGCACCCAAAGTGGAGGAGATCCCTCAGCGCATGACCAGGACCCGTGCCCAGATGCTGGCCAACCAGCACAAGCAGAGCTCACCGCCCACCGAAAAGGAGCCCACGCCCACGCCCACCCCCAGGGCCAAGGGTCGCGGCTCTGAGGATGACGACCCCCAGGCCCAGCACCCACGCAAACGCCGCTTCCAGCGCTCCAGCCAGCAGCTGGCCCAGCAGATGCACACGTCCACGCGGCAGACACGTGAGGTGATCCAGCAGACGCTGGCCGCCATCGTGGACGCCATCAAGCTGGACGCCATCGAGCCTTACCACAGCGACAGGTCGAACCCATACTTCGAGTACCTGCAGATCCGGAAGAAGATTGAGGAGAAGCGCAAAATCCTGTGCTACATCAGTCCGCAGGCGCCGCAGTGCTATGCCGAGTACGTCACCTACACCGGCTCCTACCTCCTGGACGGCAAGCCACTCAGCAAGCTGCACATCCCCGTGGTGAGTGCCTGCTCTGGAGGTGGGGAGCAGCCCCCTCCGTGCTGGCCTCTGCCACTCGCCATCTGCCCATGACACTGCCCAGTGTCGCCTCCCACCCCGCAGCCACCGGGTCACCTTGCGCTTGGACCCCAGCCCACCCAGCTCAGGCATGCCCAGCCCCCTCTGCTCCCCTTCACACAGCATGAGGCCTCCACAGAACCTGGCCCTAGACCCCTCTTCCCCAGGGGCCGGAGGGCGCTGCTCCTGCCTCCTTGAAGCAGGTCCCCACCCAGCAGGCCTACCAGACACAGGCCCCCACCCTGCCCTCTTGCACCGTGGTTCACCCTGCATTTGCGCAGCTGTGACCATCCAAGCCCCATCATGCATACCCCTTATCCCATCCCCATACTCGCATCTGGGCCATGGGCAGGTCCTGCCACATGGATCTCTGGGGAAGCGTGTCCTCCACGTTTGGCTGGCCCCCACCCCCCCACCTGGGAGCAGGCACAGGGTTCACGGCCAGGAGAGCCCACCTGGGCCACCTCTCTCCACCTGTAGCCAGAACCTGGCCGCTTGAGCTTCGTGATGCTCCCCAGGCGCCACCTGTTCACACGTGTGCACTACCTCGCCTCACTTTTCGACACCTTTCTGTGCGGAAAACCCAGCTTTCCTCTTGTTCTGTCCATCAGGCTCAGGGCAGGCTGTGTCCCACATGTGCGGCCTGTCCCCAGACAGACAGGGCCTGAGGCACTAGGTTCAGGAACCTGTCCTGGGATCTCTGTTCAGGGAGAGGGACTTTCTGCTCATTGTCTGTAGAACACTTGGAACTAGAAACCAGGCAACAGCCAAGGGTGCTGTGCCCCTGCCACTCAAGTTCACCCACAGCAGCCTGCGTGTGTGCCAGGCTCAACCCTATCTGGGGTGCAGGGCTTGGGGTCACAGCAGGCCGCCCCGCAGGTGGGCCTGGGCTTCCACCCTCAGGAGCAGGAGGAGGGGATCTCAGGGCCGAGACCCTGACGGAGATATCTGCCAGGTGCCCTGGGCCCTGAGGGGGCAGGCCGGCAGCTGAAGAGACCCAGCTGGGGTTTCCCTTTTCAAGTTCAAGTTCAAAAGATTGGAAGACAGCAAATACCTCAAGTGTTGGCCACAAGTGCAGCCCTTTAGACGGTCTGTCTGCAGCTGGGGGCTGTTCCTCCCTCCTGCCCCCTCCAGCCCATGGTCATGGCTGCACGTTTCCTGGGTGACTCAGAAGCACTGGCTTCTCCCTGGGGGGTGGCTGCCGGCATCCATGGGCTTCTCTGGCCTGGCGGTGTCTCTTCAAAAGTGGCCAGGCAAGCCCTACACCCAGGGGAGACGGGCAGGCCCACTCTTCTGTTTGTGTTGCCTCTGGGCAGCTGCGTCCCAGTACGCCTCACATTACTCAGGGTGCGTGAAGCCTGTGGTAAACAGAGGACCCTGCTGGTCCTCTGTCCCCTGACCGTACCAAGGTAGCAGTAGAGACCCCCAGTTCTTGGCTTCCTTTGCCTCCTCCTCCCCCGCCCTCTTCACAGGTGCCTGCAGCTCCCTTGGGGCAGGGGGGCTCACTCACCTGCTCTCGGGGACAAGCATCCAGATGCTGTGGGCTCCTGGTTTGGTATCATGGGGCCGTGGTGAGTGGAGCTGGGGCAGCTCCTGGCCCCTGGTGAGCCCATCTCTCCTGTGACCACAGATTGCGCCCCCACCCTCACTGGCGGAGCCCCTGAAGGAGCTGTTCAAGCAGCAGGAGGCCGTCCGGGGAAGCTTCGCCTGCAGCACAGCATCGAGCGGGTGAGTGTACAGCTGTGGGCCCGGGGCACCCAGCTCCCACCCTCTCAGCTCACCGGCCCCTCTTCTTCAGGAAAAGCTGATCGTCTCCTGCGAACAGGAGATCCTGCGGGTCCACTGCCGGGCGGCGAGGACCATCGCGAACCAGGCGGTGCCGTTCAGCGCTTGCACCATGCTGCTGGACTCAGAGGTGTACAACATGCCGCTGGAGAGCCAGGTGGGGCGTGGGCTGGGCATCTGCTGACCATTTCCTCTGAAGCTCACATGAATTTCGGACACGAGCAGCCAGAGCTGCTGCCCTGGGGCTTCCTGAGCTCCTGAGCAGAGGACCCAGAGAGACTGTCGCCCTGGGGACGCGGTGCTGCCACTGACAGAAGGCAGGCCCAGGGGCCATTACCAGTGACTCACCGGTCTGGGGCAGGGCCCAGGGTGCCACCTGTCAGAACACACGATCTGCCTCGTCGGTCCTCTAGAGTGGCCCCGTGTGTCCACTCCAAGGGTCCAGCCCGCTCTGTCCCAGTAGGTGGAGCCTGTGCCCCTCAGGGCCCCCACCCTACGCATGGACATGTCAGAGATCTAATGTGCAAAAAGCAAGCTGACTTGTGTGCACCCTGACCTACTCTCATCAGCCGCTGCAACTCTGAAAACAGCCCAGAGTGTGTCCTTCCGGGCCTGCCTTCTGCCTCTGTCCCTGTTCAGGCCTCGGCACCAAGTTCCCTAACAGGCTCCCATCCCCCAACCACTGGCACACATGGAGGCTGGCCACATGTGACGTAACAGTGGTTATCTTTAAGGATACAAAACTTCAAAATGTGCTAGCAGTGACATGTTTTTCTTAAAAAAGCATTAATTGGTTAGATAGAAGTTTTGCTTTTTGCATCTAAAAGGAAAAAGGACCTCCTGACCTTGAAAGGGCGTTGTTGGGCTTCCTTTTGAAGGTCCAGAGACGGGAGGTCTTGGGCTGGGGCCCCTCAGGCAGGTGGCTGCCTGCGGCTCTGAGGAGAGGCCCCGCCCACCCAGCCGCCAGGAGCCGGTGGGGACACCTGGTCCACTCCGAAACCACTGTCCACCGCA
The DNA here is from genome assembly GCF_003369695.1 of Bos indicus x Bos taurus. Lineage (NCBI taxonomy): Eukaryota > Metazoa > Chordata > Mammalia > Artiodactyla > Bovidae > Bos > Bos indicus x Bos taurus. Next base: position 51,473,334 of record NC_040093.1, read on the forward strand.
GGGGCCCTCAGCCGCCTCAGGCCTCCCAAATGTCCTTTTCAAAGAAAAAAACCACTTGCAGTTTTCACAAAGAAGAAACTGGACAGATGCCAGCGTGGGCCCACCCTGAGGGGGTCCAGAGTCACCTGCAGGGCGGCTCCACCCTGGACAGTGTTGGGGGGCGGCTGCCTGGGCCCAGGGGCGGCTGCCTGGGCCCATAAAGAGGGTGGGGGTGTGTCCTGCTGGTTGGCCCTTGATGTGGGGGCACTGGGGGGGTTCCAGCACCTGCACCCCAAGGAGGGGGGCGGATCTTGACCACCAGGAAGCTGCCCCTCCCAGACGCTCACGTGCACTTGGTTCTCCCTGCAGGGTGATGAGAACAAGTCAGTGCGGGACAGGTTCAACGCCCGCCAGTTCATATCCTGGCTGCAGGACGTGGACGACAAGTACGACCGCATGAAGGTGAGCCCCCCTCCCTGAGCGGCAGTGGCGGGCTGGGCTCTCCGGGTGGGGGCGGCTGCTGTGGAGCTGCGTGTGGAGGAGGCAGCTTCACACTGGCTCTGAGCCCAGCTGGCAGCAAGCGAGCGAGGCCTCCCCGCCCCCATGTTGCCTCTTAGAGTGTCTTCCCTCCTGTCCAGGTGTGCGGGGAGCAGCTCCTGTCACCAGCTGGCGGTCAGACCTCTGTGGGACCCCACCTTGACCCTCCTCAAAGGTCACAGCATCCACCAGCAGCCCTGCCCTGGATGTGCTGACCAGTGCAGCAGGCAGAGGACAGGGGGGAGATAGAGAGCTTAGCAAGTAAGAAGCACGTCCTCCTCTGTAGGCGCGTGAACACACACCGGCAGTGACGCGCCTGCTACAGAGTAGCGCCCATGAGGCAGGGCCTGCTGAGTGTGGAGTTGATGGAGGCGAGACCCAGGTTCCACGCTGGGCTGCCGGCCTCACCCCAACCTTACCTCGGTGACCCCTGCCCCCAGCACCATACCCAAGGGGGTGGCCAGGGGCCCAGAGCAGAGAGGCAACAGCTTACAGGGCGTTCAGGCTTGGCTGAGGCCACGTTTCTGACGAGCTCCGAGGCGTGGAGGTCACATGGTCAGTCCTCCCACCACCAGCCTGCCTGGAAAACTTTGCTATAGGGAGATACTTTTTGACCAAAGTAAAACGAGACTTGGTACATTAAAAAGATCACGTGAGTCTAAATTTCCTTAATGTGCCAAGAACTTAAAAAGTAATGGACAGAAAAAGCAACTGGTGAGGTATAGAGAGTGCAGGGGCATGAAATGGCCACACCCCGTGGAACGGGCTCCTTGTGCGTGGCTGCTCGTTTGGGACCACAGGGTGGACAAGGTCCCACTAGGAGACAGGCCACCCTCCTCAGGTCCCGCATCTTCAGGGCAGTTTTCTGGGTAAACAGGCATGCCTGTGGGGTGTCACGGGGTTTCAGCCTAACAGTTTCATTTCAGTCAATGAAAACTCGGACTGTACAGCAGTTCAGAAGCCCAGGAGTAGCTCAGGCTCGGGAGCACCCAGAGATGGAGACACTACGTAGTACCTTAAATTAAGTAAGAGCAGCGCGACTCTGAGGGTCATGAGTGACTGCGTGCCGAGGACGCCTGGCCTGCTGGTGCACACAGGGCTTAGTTCTGAAATAGTTTTTTAAACTGAATTATTTTAAAGCAATTTAGAGACTGTGATATCCTGCCCAAAATGCTTGTGTGCTCATCTAAGAAAATAAGATGAGCTTCCTGCACGATCACTGTGACATCGTTAAGTCTGTTAACCCGAGTCTGTGCTCCCACCCGCCATGCTTCTATCTCCCATGTGTTCCCACAACGTGCCCCGCCCCCCCCCCCACACCTCCCCCCAGTCCACACGTGCTGCCTCGGGTTGTGACCCATCTGGGAAACCCAGGTACCGTCCTCATTCCAACGTTCTGCATTCTTAACGTGAAATACACTGCACAGGTTTTGTATTAGTCTGTTTGCCTTGGTACCTATTTCTAATACTGAGAATGCAAATGTTAAGCCAATCTTACCAGCCATAAATAAAGTAATTGTAAAATGAAAACAGAAAAGCAAAACTGCTACAAGTTCTGACTAGAGGCGAAACCCCCAGGCGCAGGGGCATGAAGCAGGGATGGACAGACGCCTGTGTGCTCAGCAAGGCCACTCACTGGGCAGGAAGAGACCCAGATGCGAGAGGCCGTCCCAAGGCCAGAGCTTAAAAGGGTCCCCCGCCCCGACCTCGCATAAGTGCCGCGGCAGGGGGAGTGGGCGGCAGGGTCTCTGCTCCCTCTCACCTGCCGCGTTTCCCGTGCAGACGTGTCTCCTGATGCGGCAGCAGCATGAGGCAGCGGCTCTCAACGCTGTGCAGAGGATGGAGTGGCAGCTGAAGGTCCAGGAGCTGGACCCCGCCGGGCACAAGTCCCTGTGCGTGAACGAGGTGCCGTCCTTCTACGTGCCCATGGTCGACGTCAACGACGACTTTGTGCTCCTGCCGGCCTGATGTGCAGGGACAGCTGCACAGGACACAGGCGAGCCCCCTGACGTCTGCTGCCGAGTCCAGGTGGCGGGAGGAGACCATGTCCCCAGTGGGGACGCCTAGGGAGAAACCGCGCTGGGTCCCTGGTGCGCCTCCTTCCCACCGGCCCCCGCGGGAGGACGCGGAGCCGGGGGCACAGGCGTGGGCGCGGTGGCCTCGGGCTCTTCTCCAGCGGCTACGCAGGCATCTCAGGAGCTGTAGGATGGAGAGCAGTCTTTAAATTCCTGGTTCCACTTTTGATCGACTCAAGAGAATAAAACTAAGGCGTCTACCCCTCAGCAACAGCGGTCTCTGGTCAGAGGGCGGGGAGAGCACCGGGCCGGCTGCCGTCCTGTCACCACGAAGCTGCCGATGGCTCGGGCCTCGGACCGGGGCCAGGACGCTGGGCCGGGCGAGGGCCTGGCTGCGCCGCCCGCCCACCTGCCTCACAGGGACACGGAGGCAGGACACTCAGTTGTGTTTTTAATGGAGTCAAATCCACGTGGTTTGTATATTTTTTCCTTTAATCTTGGGCATTTTGTTTCTCTTTCTGAGAACATAACTTGAAACACTACAGAGCCAATAATCATATAAAAAGTGTACCCGTAAACGCTGTACAGTTTTATACACGTTCACAATGTACTTTTGCTGCCTTCTAGATAATTTATTTTGCAACACATTACTGCACAGTTGTAAATAACTTATGTACTGTAACATCACTTCAGTTATGTGTAAAGAAATAAATAAATTAATTACATGCTCTTTGTACACAACCCCTCTCAGGAGGGCAGATGTGGCTGTGGGGGGAGGGGTCCCTCCCTGGAAATCCGAATGCCTTCAACCTTTTTCCTTTTGAAACAAATTATACTTGCTCCTCCTTTCCTGCCCTTACTGGGCCCCGAGGGGCTGTCCTCTGCTCACAACCAGGTGGCTTTGAGGGTGGGGGTCACCCAGAGGCTGTGTCCCCAGGGCCCATCAGAGCGGGAGGAGACAGGCGAGGCATGAGCCATGGGACAGCTGGTGCCCTGGGAGGTGCAAACATGGATCCCTGGTCTCCCAGCTCCCCATGGGACCCCACCACGCAGGGTGTCCACCTAGGACATGGGTCTCGCCTGAAATCACATACTCTGATCTCTATGAGTCAGAGATCTGAGCTCATTACATCTTGGGGTCTGTGCTCCCCTCTCAGGCCAGTGGTGTCTTCTGAGCAGAGGTGCCCTGTCCACTCAGTTCACAATGCCCTGTCCAATGGCTGGCCCAAGGTGGAAGGCAACAGGTGTAGGCAGCAGGGCCAAGCTGGGGTCAGCCTGGCCTTTGGGCATATCCTTGGGCACCTTGACCCCCACTCCCGTGCTTTTCTATACCTGGTAGGGGTGGGAGCTGCAGACACGACCCCATTCATTTTCCTCTTTGTGGGCTCCCTGGCCTAAGCTCTCACCAGCCCCCCAACTTTGTGTTCCCCCTCATCGCCCAGCACCTTTCTCAACATCAGGAATTAGGCCACACCTGTTCACCTGGCCCATCCTGGCCTCAGCACCTTCAGGCCACCCCCATGGAGATCCTGCACCTGGCGGAGCCCACACCTGGTATGGGTCCCACCTGCTGCAGGTGCTGGTTCTGCACCAACGAGCCTGTGCAGAAGTGCACCCCCCCCCCCACCCCCGTGTTCTGGCATGTCTGAACCACAATGATGTGACTCCTGGCCATAAAAGACAAACGTCACAGATGCTGTCATCTGCATGCCTGTGCACAGGTGGGACCCAGAGAACAAAAAGGAATTAAATTTCAGGATATGTAGAGAAGCTGTAACACTCAACCATTAAAAAAAAAAAAAAAAAAATTCTATTAAAAAATGGGCAAAAGACTTGAACAATCCTGTCTCCAAAGAAGATGAACAAATGGCCAATAAACACATGAACAAATGCTCAAGATGACTAATCCCTGGGGAAAAGCAAATGAGAACCACGATGAGATACCCCCTTACACCCATCAGGATGGCTGTGCAGGTGCTGGTGAGGATGTGCAGAAAGTGGGACCCTCCTCCACTGCTGGTGGGAATGAAAAATCATGCAGCCGTGATGGAGAACACTGGAGGTTCTTCAAGAAATGTAACGTGGTCCAGGGATCCAACTTCTAGGAACATACGCTGCAGGAACTGAAAGTAAGGTTTCAAAGACACGTCTACATCCCAGTGTTGACTACAGCACTGTTCAAAACAGCTAAAACATAGGGTCAACCTGAACTATCCATTGACAGACGAGTGGATAAGGAAAAGGTGGAGTAGTTTTTCAGCCTTTAAAAAGAAAAGAGTGAGGTACGATGGATGAACCTTAAGGACATTATACTAAATAAGACAAATACTGGACAATTTCACTTATATGACATACTTCTGAGTACTCAAAATCAGACAAAATATGACACACTTTATTTTCCTGGGCTCCAAAATCACTGCGAGTGGTGACTGCAGTCATGAAATTGAAAGTTGCTTGCTTCTTGGAAGGAAAGTTATGACAAACCTAGGTGGCATATTAAAAAGCAGAGACATTACTTTGCCAACAAAGTTCCATCTAGTCAAGGCTATGGTTTGTAGTCACGTGTGGATGTGAGAGTTGGATCATAAAGAAATCTGAGCACCAAAGAATTGATGCTTTTGAACTGTGGTGTTGGAGAGTCCCTTGGACTGCAAGGAGATCAAACCAGTCAGTTCTTTTAAAGGAAATCAACCCTGAATATTTGTTGGAACACCAATGCTGAAGCTCAGGCTCCAATACTTTGGCCACCTGGTGCAAAGAGCTGACTCATTGGAAAAGGCCCTGATGCTGGGAATGACTGAAGGCGGGAGGAGAAGGGGACGGCAGAGGACAAGATGGTTGAATGTTATCACCAACTCAATGGACATGAGTTGGAGCAAACTCCGGGAGATAGTGAAGGACAGGGAAGCCTGGCCTGTTGCAGTTCATGGGGTTGCAAAGAGTCAGGCACAACTTAGTGACTGAACAACAATGGTACTAACACGTAAAGGGAGAAATTGAGAGGGATACAGTTATAGTAGGAAACTTTAACACCCCCATCTACACCAATGGATAGATCCTCAACAGAGAATCAGTGAAGCAGTAGAGATCCCAAATGACACAAGAAAACAGACTTTGGTTGATCTTTTCAGGACATTATATCCCCAAACCCTGAATACACATTCGAGTGCACACACGGAACAGTCTGTAGTACTGCATGTGCCATGCTGTGCTGAGTCACTGCAGTCGTGTCCAACTCTTTGCAACCCTATGGACTATTGCCCGTCAGGTTCCTCTGTCCATAGGATTTCCCCAACAAGAATACTGGAGTGGATTGCCTTGCCCTTCTCCAGAGGATCTTCCTGACTCAGGGAGCAAACCCATGTCTCTTGCACCTCCTGCATTGGCAGACAGACTCTTTACCACTAGCCCCACCTGGGAAGCTGCTAGGACCACATACCAGGGCATAAAACAAGCCTCAACACATTTAAGAGGACAGAAATTACCCCCAAGCATCTTTTCTGACCACAATGGCATGAAACTCGAATTGACCACAGAAAAATAAATGACTACTCTTTTCTGTGGCACTTTGGAGGCATTTCACCATTTCAGGACGAAGCTGAACATCTCTTTCCTGGTGGATGATGAATAACACTTTGCACCTTTTATGAAAAGCGTGTGGCCAAAGAAGTTGCTGCTGACCCTCTGGGTGAAGAACACAGGAAGGTCATGTGGTCTGAGTCAGTGGTGGGGATGACAAACGAGGCTTCTGAGTCTGCCTGCCACTGAGTGAGGGGCGTTCCTGTCCCAGTCTGTACCATTCTGGATGCCAACCTGAGTGCTCTCAATTTGGTCATTGTTAAAAAAAAGGAGGGGTAGAGAAATATTCCTGGACTCCCTGACACTACTGTACCTCACTGCCTGCACAATCTACAGATTTTTCAATCTCTAAGTAACGTGATGTCCCCCAGGACACTGTGAGAAAGCTCCTAAACAGAGAAGGTAAGAAACCATCAACGTACCCGAGGTTCAGTGTCTTTCTACTCCACTCCATTCTGCAGCAAATCAGCGTATTGGAAAATAAGGAAGAGGCTGCAGAATATGCTAAGTTCTTGGCCAAGAGGATGAAGGAGGCCAAAGAAAAATGGCAGGAGTAGACTGCCAAGAGGAGGAGGCTGTCCTCTCTGATAGTGTCTACCTGAGCCCAGTCAAAAATGAGATATTCTAAGAGTAACAAATAAATAAGTTCAGACATCAGGAATAAAAGAAAGGAGGGGAGAAAAATCACATGGAGGCTAAACATCATGCTGCTGGAAAACCAATGGGTCAGGACTTGGAGTGGTTAAGACTCCGTCGGCCAACACAGGGCACTCAGGTTTGATCCCTGGTCCAAGAAGATCCCACATGCTGTGGAGCAGCTAAGCCCGTGAACCACAAACACCGAGCCTACACACGGCAACTACTGAGCCCAGTGCCTGGCGCCTGTGCTTCACGGAGGGGCGGCCACTGCGTGAGAAGCCAGCACACCACAACTGTGCAGGTCCCACTCACGGCAACTAGAGAAGCCCACACAGCAGAGACCCCGCACAGCCACAGATAGGTAATCTGTTAAAAAGACCCCGCACAGCCACAGACAGATAACCTGTTAAAAAAAACATAGGTCAATGATGAAATCAGAGGAAATTTAAAAATACCTTGAGAAAAATGAAACTACAACCATACAAAAGCTACAGAATGTAGTAAAAGAAGTTCTTAGAAGGAAGTTCATAGTGATATTGGCCTTCCTCCCAAAACAAGAAAGATCTTAAACAATCTAACCTACCACTTAAAAGAATTAGAAGAACAAACAAAAACTAAAGTCAGCACAAGGAAGAAAATAAACATCAGAGAGGAAGTAGGTATTTAAAAAAACAGAAAAAAATCAATAGAACAAGAGTTGTTTCTCTTTAAGGATAAATAAGACTGACAGCTCTGACCAGGCACACCAAGAAAAGAGAGGACCCAAATGAACAAAAACAGAAGCATAACAGCTCCTACCACAGAAACAGAGAAAAACCGCAAGGAGATACTACGTGCAGTTATATGCTAACAAATTTGACAACCTAAGAGAAATGGACAAGTTTCTAGAAATACACAGTCCACCAAAACTGAAGAAGAAACATAATTTGAAGAGACTAATCATTTGAAGTGAAAAAGAGTCTGTAATTAAAAAAAAAAACAAACAACTCCCAGGCTTCCCTGGTGGCTCAGTAACAAACAAGCCACCTGCCAATGCAGGAGACATGGGTTTGACCCCTGATTCGGAAATATCGCACATGCCGTGGAGCAATTAAGCCACAGCTACTGAACCTGTGCTCCAGAGGCCAGGAGCCACAACTATTTAGCCCATGTGCCGTAGTGAGAAGCCCAAGTACCACAATTAGAGAGTAGCCCCTGCTCTATGCAGCAACAAAGACCCAGCACTGCCAAAAAAAAAAAAACCTACAAATGTGAGTCCAGAACCAGATGGCTCCAGAGGTGAATTCTACCAAACATATAGAGAACTTATACTGATTCTTCTCAAACTCTTTCCCCCAAAAAAAGAAGAGGAGGGAACACTCTCAAAGACATGCCATGAAGCCACCATTACCCTGATACCAAAACCAGACAAACACAATTACAGGCCAATGTCTTTGATGAACAAAGATGGACAAATCCTTAACAAAATGAGCAAACCAAATCAAACAACACATAAAAAGAACAAACCAAAACCAAGTGAGATTCATCGCAGGTTCTTAAGGATGGTTCAATATAGGTAAATCAGTCAATGTGATACACATAAAAGACAAAAGCAGTCATCTCAACGGATGCAGAAAGGCACGTGACACAAGTCAACATCGATTCATGACAAAACTCTTAGCAAAGTGAGTATGGGGGGAACATACCTCAATATAATAAACGCTATTTATGAGGCTTCCTTGATGGTCCAGTGGTTAAGAATCCACTTTGCAATGAAGGGGACACTGGTTTGACCCCTGGTCCAGGAAGACTCCACGTGCACATGCCTCAGGGTAACTCAGCCCGTGTGTCACAACCACTGGAGCCTGCACAGCTAAAGCCCCTGCTCCGCAACAGGAAGCGTCACAGTGCGAAGCCCGTGCACAGCCACAAGGACCCAGCGTAACAACAACAACAAGTGTATATATATATATATATGTATTTTTTAAAGCTATTTATGACAATAAACTGTGGAAAATTCTGAAAGCGATGGGACTACCAGACCACCTGACCTGCCTCTTGAGAAACCTGTATGCAGGTCAGGAAGCAACAGTTAGAACTGGACATGGAACAACAGACTGGTTCCAAATAGGAAAAGGAGTACGTCAAAGCTGTATATTGTCACCCTGCTTATTTAACTTATATGCAGAGTACATCATGAGAAACGCTGGGCTGGAAGAAGCACAAGCTGGAATCAAGCTTGCCAGGAGAAATATCAATAACCTCAGATATGCAGATGACACCACCCTTATGGCAGAAAGTGAAGAAGAACTAAAAAGCCTCTTGATGAAAGTCAAAGAGGAGGGTGAAAAAATTGGCTTAAAGCTTAACGTTCAGAAAACTAAGATCATGGCATCTGGTCCCATCACTTCATGGGAAATAGATGGGGAAACAAAGGAAACAGTGGCTGACTTTATTTTTTTGTGCTCCAAAATCACTGCAGATGGTGACTGCAGCCATGAAATTAAAAGACGCTTACTCCTTGGAAGGAAACTTATGACAAACCTAGATAGCATATTAAAAAGCAGACACATCACTTTGTCAACAAAGGTCCGTCTAGTCAAGCCTATGGTTTTTCCAGTGGTCACATATGGATGTGAGAGTTGGACTGTGAAGAAAGCTGAGCGCCGAAGAATTGATGCTTTTGAACTGTGGTGTTGGAGAAGACTCTTGAAAGTCCCTTGGACTGCAAGGAGATGCATCCAGTCCGTCCTAAAGGAAATCAGTCTTGAATATTCATTGGAAGGACTGATGCTGAAGCTGAAACACCAATACTTTGGTCACCTGATGCAAAAAGCTGACTCATTTGAAAAGACCCTGGTGCTGGGAATGATTGAGGGCAGGAGGAGAAGGGGACGACAGAGGATGAGATGGCTGGATGGCATCACCAACTCAATGGACGTGGGTCTGGGTGGACTCTGGGAGTTGGTGATGGACAGGGAGCTCTGGCGTGCTGCAGTTCATGGGGTCACAAAGAGTCGGACACGACTGAGACTGAACTGAACTGATGACAGACCCACAGCCAACATAATAATAATGGTAAAAAGCTGAAAGGGTTCCCACTGAAAGCTGGAACAAAATAAGGATGCCCACTGTCACCTCTTCTATTCAACACAGAAGACTGGACACCCTAACTACAGCAATAATAAAAGAAAAAGGAAAGGTACCCAAACTGGAAGGGAAGAGGTAAAACTCACTATATGCACATAATATGCTACTGTATACTGAAAACCCTAGACTTCACGCAAAAACTACTAGAACTGATGAACAAATTCAGCAAGATAGGCGGGATACAAGATTAACATACAGAAATGGGTTGCATTCTTCACATCAACAATGAAACAGCAGAAAGGGTATTTAAACAGTAACTGCTCGTTTCTTTTGCCATGCCAGGCAGCATGCAAGCACCTTAGTCCCCTGACCAGGGATCAGACCCACGCACCTTGTCGTGGGAGTGCAGTCTTAACCACTGAACTGCCAGGGAAGTCCCGCAATATCTTTTAAAGCTGCACTCCCCACAATAAAGTGTTTGGGAATAAACCTGACCAAGGAGGTGAAAGACTTATACACTGAGACCTGTAACACTGATAAAGGGAATCAAAGATGATTCAAAGAAATAGATATCCCATGCTCTTCGATTGGAAGAATATTGTTAAAATGGTCATATTACTTGGAGCAATCTACAGATTTAATGTGATTTATATCAAATTACCCATGACGCTTTTCACAGAACTAGAACAAAGTAATCCTGAAATTCATATGGAACCATAAAAGACCCAGAATCACCACAGCAAACCTGAGGAAAAAGAACAAAACAGGAGGCATACCCTTGCAGACTTCGGACAACACCACAAAGCTGCAGTAATAAAACCCGTGTGGCACCGGCAAAAACAAGACGTAAGACTCGATGGGGCAGAGCCCAGAGCCCGGAGCCTGGAGCCCAGAGCCCAGAACGGAGCCCACCAAATCAAGCTGGGACAAAGGAGGCGTGAATATGGGAAGTGGGAAAAAGTGTCTGCAACAAGTGTTAAAAAAAGCTGGACAGCTACATGTAGATCAATGAAGTTACTGAGAACACACTCTCCTACCGTTCACAAAAATAAAAAAATGGCTTAAAGACTTAAATATAAGATACCATAAAACTCCTAGAATAGAGTACAGGCAAAACGTTCTCTGACATAAATCTTACTAAAGTTTTCTTAACGTCAGTCTCCTAAGGAAATAGAAAAATAAACAAATGAGACCCAAAGTTTTGTACAGCAAAGGAAACCATAAAACAAAAAGACAATCTACAGAATAGGAAAAAATATTTGCAAATGATGCGACCAACAAGGATTTAATTTCCAAAAGATACAAACAGCTCATACAACTCAACAACAAAAAACCACCCAATTGAAAAGAGGACATTAGACCCACACAGACATCTCTCCAGAGAAGAGATACATATGGCCAATAGGGACATGAAAACATGCTCAACATCACTAGTGATCAGAGAAGTGCAAATCGCAACTACAGTGAGGCACCACCTCACACTGGTCAGGATGGCCATCAGTAAAAAAGCGCAAAACAAATGCCGGCTGACGCCCGTGTGCCGCAGCTCCTGAGCCCACACCACAGACAGAGTTGGCACGCTGCGTGAAAGATCCCACATGACACAACAAGTATCCCACATACTGCAGCGAAGACCCAGTACAGCCAAGTTAAAAACAAATGCTGGAGAGGGGGAGGGGAAAAGGGGACCCTCCTGCACTGTTCGTGGGAATGGGAGCTGCTGCAGCCACTGTGGAAAACAGTACAGAGGTTTTTCATCATCCAGCAATCCTGCCCCTGGGTATATATCCAAACAAAACTGTAATTCAAAGAATTAAGATACATCAGCCACCATGTTCATAGAAGCCTATTCACAGTAGCCAAGACATGGAAGAAACCTCAATGTCCATCAGCAGATGAATGGATAAAGAACATGTGAGATATATACATGTATTTAGTATATGCAATGAAATACTACTCAGGCATAAAAAAGAATGAATAATGACAACACTGATGCAACTAGAGATTATCATCATAAGTGAAGTAACAAAAAGCCAAATACCATATGATATCACTTAATGTGTGTCATCTAAAATATGCCAACACGAAGCTGTCTGTGAAACAACCAGAATCACAGACACAGAGCACACACTGGTGTTTGCCAAGGGGATGGGGGCTGGAGGAGGGATGGAGCAGGAGGCTGGAGTTAGCAGATGCAAACTATTGTATATGGAATGGATAAATAAGGTCCCACTGTACAGCACAGAGAACTATATTCAGTGTCCTATGATAAACCATAATGGAAAAGAATACAATAAAAGAATGCACATCTCTCTGTATATGACTGAAACATTTTGCTGACAGAAGTTACTAATACAACATTGTAAGTCAACTATACTTCAAGAAAAACACAGATACAGACACATACAGACACACACACATGTGTGCACATACATACGTACACACACATGCATGCATCTACACACAACACACATGTGCACACATGCGCACACACAACACACGTGTATATGAACACATGTAACACATGTGTACACACAATTCATACACACACACACGTATACACAGGCACATGCAGACATATATAACATACACCCAGTACACACATGTACACACAATATAACTGCATACACATTCACACATATATACACGTACACACACATAATATACACACATACATATATGTACACACACATGTACACATACATGTATATATACACATGTATACACACACACACATATCAATTTGAGGGGGGAGGAAGACCTGGGGAATAAAATGCCCCGAATACTCTTCAATGCTCTGACACACCCCTGGGAACACAGAAGGCCATGCACATGTGCAGGTCTGTGTGCACATGTAGGAAATAACAGAAGCCTGAGATCTCGTGAGGCAGGAAGTGAAGGCCAAGGCAGAGCTGTAACCTGAGGGAATTTAAGAGCCTTTGGGTAAATGGGAGATGACTTACTGGATCACAGACATCTCCGTCTAGTCATCAGCTGAGCAACAAGCTAAGAGTACAGAGACCTCCTGACCCACATGCAGCAGGGTCTCAGACTTTACAGAATCCTTTCAGGAAAGTCACTAAACACAGAAGGGAGACAGAAAGTCTGGGGAGCAGGAAACTGATTTCTTGAGTCACCACATTATACTGATGTTATTTAAAATGAATACTTTTGAACAGAAACTTAGTTATACAAAGGAACAAAGTATGGCCCATAAACTAGGAAAGTTTTCAAAAAGAAACTAATAGATACTATCTCTGAGTATGCTCAAATGTTAAACATACTAGATAAGACAAAGTCAGCTTTCAAAAATCAGGTTCAAAGAACTAAATGAAACTATGTCTAAGGAATTAATACGACAGAATGGTTCTCACCAAGAGAATACTAGTAAAGAGAAAATTTGTTTTAAAAAGAAAACAAATTCTGCAGTTGGAAATACATTAACAGAATTTGAGTGGGCAGAAAGAAAGTAAAAGTTGCTCAGTTGTGTCTGACTCTTTGCGACCCCGTGGACTATACAGTCCATGGAATTCTCCAGGTTGAAATACTGGAGTGGGTAGCCTTTCCCTTCTCCAGGGGATCTTCCTAACCCAGGGACTGAACCCAGGTCTCCTGCACAGCAGGCATATTTCTTTACCAGCTGAGCCACAGGGGAAGCCCTTGAGTGAGGAGAAGAACCAGCAAACCTGAAGACACGTCAACTGAGATTATCATAATGTGAGGACCAGAAAAAAGAAGGAAAATGAGCAGTTCCAGAGACCCTCAGGATGTGACCAAGGGTATCAATGCTGAAAGGTAGGGCCAGAAAGAAAGAGACAAAGGGGAAGATGGTTAATTTTATGTCTGTGGCTAGGCCACAGTACCCAGAAATTCAGCCAAATATCCCTCTAGATGCTTCTGCGAGGATATTTTAGAGGAGGTTAATATCTACTGTAAATCACTAGAGGCTGAGTAAAGTATATATTATGGGGCTCACAGCAAGTTGCCACCCAGTCACTTCAAGGCCTTAACAGAAAATGACTGAATCCCATAGAGAGGAGGGGAACCAGCCCCAGACTTCTTTAAAACTCAAATGCAGCATCCACTCATCCCTGGGTCTTTGGCCTGCCAGCCTCCACAATCATAGAAACCAAATCCTAAAACCTACCTATCCACCCATCTATACATAATATCTTCTAATGATTCTGTTTCCTTGGAGAACCCTAATACATCAAAGTAAAGAACCAGCTTTTATAAGTTTTATACAAATGCTAAAGGAAATCACGCCTAAATAATTAATGTGACAGTTAAGAGAATTGCTATCTTAACAAATAGAGGATACCAATAGAGAGAGAGAATCAAAATGTTTAAAGACCCAAGGGGAGGGACTTACCTGGTGGTCCAGTGGCTAAGACTGCTATTTCCAACACAGTGGGGCTGGGTTCAATCCCTGGTCAGGGAACTAGATCCCACATGCTGCAATTAAATATTCCACATGCCACAATTAGAAGATCTCACATGCCACAACAAAGATCCTGCGTACTGCAACCAAGACCCAACACTGCCGCATAAATAAATACTTTTAAAAAAGACCCAAGGGGAAATTCTGTAATTGCAAAGTTCAAAAGCTGAATTTGAATTGGTAGAAGAGTCAGAAAATTTGGAGTTAAGTCAATGAAGATGGTCTGTTTGAGGAAAAGAAAGAAAAAGACTGAATAAAAAGAGCCTGAGACAGTGGTTGTTATCAAGTGTAGCAACTTATTCACAGCGGGAATCCTAGACAGAGACAACAGGGCAGAAAATATGTGAAGAAATAATGGCCAAAACTTACCCAAATTTACTGGAAAAAACTATCTTCAAGAAGTTCAATGAACTACAGGGAGGATAAGAGATCCATACCTGGATGCATCAAGATGTTATTGTCAAAAGCTAAAAAAACAAAGAATCTTGAAAGTAGCATGAGAAGTCATTTTAGCCCTCAGGATAGACCTCCAGTAGTATTTACAGCTGATTTCTTATCAGAAACCACGGAGGCCAGAAGGCAGTGGGATGACATGTTCAAGGCACTAAAAGGCTGCCAACCAAGACTTCTGTACCTGGTGGAACTATCCAAAAAATGAAGGCGACAGTAGGCCACTTCCAGATAGACAAAAGCAGAGAGCTCATTGCTAGCATATCTGCCCTTCAAGTGATACAAAAAAAGAGCCCCTCTGGTTCAAATGAAAAACAAAAGTAACTTGAACTTACAGGAATAAATAAAAGACACTGCTAAAGCAACTCTATGGACAAACATAAGACAGTGTGGATGCACTTCTATTTTAAACTTCTGCTTTATTTAGAAGACAGCTACACAAAGCAGTAATTATAAAACTGTTCATGCATTTACAATGTATAAAGATGTGATTTGTGTGTAATTTGCAGCACAAAGGCAGGAAGGAGACAGCTATGCTGGAGCAAAGCTTTTGGATACTATGGAAATCCCTTACCGTGTTGATTGTAAGCCCCACACCAATTTTTTTTAATATACAGTAAAAGAAATAGGAATTTACAAGGAATACTAGAAAATATCAAACAAAAGAAGGCAGTGACAGAGGAACTGACAAAGAAAACAGAGTTAACAACACATAAAAACAGCAAAATGTCAGAAGCCTTATTAGTAATTACTTTAAATGTACATGAGTTAAAATTCTCCAATTAAAAGGTAGAGACTGGCAGAATTAATTTTAAAAAGATTATGACTCAACTATTTGTTATCCCCTGGAGTTTGATGTCTCCAGAGGAAGTTCCTCTGGAGAAGGAAATAGCAACCCACTCCAGTATTCTTGCCTGGAAAACACCATGGACAGAGGATCCTAGCGGGCTATATATAGTCCACAAAGTTGCAGTCAGACACGAGAGAGGGACTGAGCATGTGCACATGTGCACACGCGCGCACACACACACACACACGTACATGCATGCATGTGTACAAGAGACTCAGCAAAAACTGGCACTCCAGAAAGGAGACCTAGACAGACAACAATCACAGCTGGAGATGGCACTCTCATTTTTCGTATGGATGGAGCAGGTAGGCAGAACATCAATGAGGAAACAATACCAACACCATAAACCAACGAGACTTCTAAACACTCATTCTGCTCAAGTGCACAAGGAATATTTTCCAAAAAAGACCATCGGTTAGGCCATAAATCCAGGTTCAGTACTGAGATAAAGTATACCATTCCGTTTTATTCCATTCCAACCACAATGGAATAAAATCAGAAATCAGTAACAGGTGAGAATTTGGAAAATACAAAATTATGTGGAAATTAGACATCACACTCATAAATAGTCACAGAAGAGGTTACAAGAAAAATCAGAACATACTCTGAGGAACTTAATAGAAAAAAATGGAGCTAATGCACCACAGAATTAGCAACAGAAGCATGCGGGAAGGGTGCCCACTGAGCCCCTGCGCTGAGGCACCAGAGCAGGGATGCCCGAGGACATCCCTGAGGCCAGCACCACGACCAGAGGGTAAGAGTCATGACCCCCAGGTGAGACGGAGCCAACACACTCCACCCTCCTCCTCTGCCGATACAGCGCTGAACTTGAGCAGAAAGGGGCACAGCTAGTGGACAGAGCTGGGAGCACAGACCTCAGGTACTGCCGACCCAGCCCTATGTCTACAACTGTCTTTTCTTGCAGGGTCACCCAGCTTGAATTTAACACGATCTGAGATCCAGGACAAAACACTTCGGGCTGGAGGAGGGAAAGTGGGGATTCCTAATGCTCAGACTGAGCATAGTAATCCCCTGTTCCTTCTCCTCCAACTTCTAATGTCCCAGTCCAGGCAATTCTGTGGTGGGACTGGCAGTAGCTGGTAAAGGAGCTGGGTGGTGAGGTGGGGCCCAGGAGGGCCAATACTGAGGAATGGAAATTTTTTTCTGCTGAGAGCAGCTCTGAGACCAAGAGGGGGGCCAACTCCCATGGCTTTTTCCTCTCTCTCTCCTCCCACTAGGCTTCCCTGGTGGCTCAGTGGTAAGGAAGAATCCACCTGCAATGCAGGAGATGTGGGGTTTGATCCCTGGGTTGGGAAGATCCCCTGGAGAAGGAAATAGTAACCTGCTCCAGTATTCTTGCCTCGGAAATCCCACAGCCAGAGAAGCTTGGCAGGCTACTGTCTACAGGGTCACTAAAGAGTCAGACACGACTTAGCGACTAAACAACAATTCTCCCAGTAGGTGGCCCTGGATATGGACCCAAACCCAAGTTCACAGCAGAGCTGGGTAACTAACTAGACACCCAAGTATCTGCCTGAGGATCAAAGGGGTGAAGAGAGCACCAGGAGACTGTGGGTAGAGAGGAGATCGGAAACGTTGAGTCCCCAGGTGATCTTTTCACTCCAGGGCTCAGCCCACCCATACATACGTGGGTCTGTCTCTAATCAGCACAGGACAAACTCTGGAGCAGGGACCATGCACACCCAGACCGCAGACTGCCTTGTGTGATACACATCTGGGACCGACGAGAAGCCAGGAAGGCTCTGAGCTGGAGCCCACAGACAGAGGCTGGAACTTACGGCTTGACTCTATCCAGGTGGGCTGCCCAATAAAACTAATATACCTATCTTCATGATTTTTAAACAAGATCCAGCATCCCACAGTCAGGGAAGGGATACAATTTAAAAGACTCTTCAGCATATGAAAACCAGAAGAATTTCAATTCACACAGGGAGACAATCAACAGATACCAGTGCAAAAATGGCAAGGATGTGGGAATTCTCTCACAAATATGATAAAGTACTGACTATGCAAATACACAAACTGCAATCACTAACATTCTTCAAACAAATGTTACAAAATAGAACATCTCATAAAAGATATAAAGAAAACCCAAGCTGAAATTTTAAAACTGAAAAATAAAGTAAGCACAATAAACTCATTATATGCACTTAATAGCAGAATGGAAGGAGTCAGTGAACTTGAAGAGAAATCAACAGAAATTGTTCACTTTTAATTATAAAGTGAAAAAACATGTTTAAGAAATGAACAGACCCATAGGTACCTCGGGGGATGTAAAGAGTAGGCCTAACATTCACAGAAGCCACGGAAGGAGAGAAGAAAGACGGTGCTGAAAAGGTTGAGGAAATAAAAAACTAAAAAAACACGTTCCAGCTGGGCAAAAGATATACACCAAAGATTCAAAAAGCTAAGAAAACCCTAAAGAAGGTAAGCCCAAAGGAAGCCACGCCTAAGTAAATCATAACCAAACATAAGGAAAGCCGAAGAGAAAGAAATGAACAATCTGAAAAGGAAATGACTGAGAAAATTTCTTTTACAAAAACTTCATTAAAAAACAAAATTTTTAGGAGTTAACTTAATGAAGGGAGTGAAAGAATTACACAGTGAAAACTATAAAAGAACTTAAAAGAAAACATAAATAAATGGACAAATAAATGGACACACAGCCCATGATCATGGACTGGAAGATTTCACATTGCCAAGATGTCAGTACCACCCAGAGTGACCTACAGATTCAACACAAGTCCTCTCAAAATCCCAAGGATATTTTCTTCACATTAAAAAAAAAATCATTCTAAAATTCCTATCCAGTCTCAAGGGACCCTGAACAGCCAAAATGATTTTGAAAACGAACAAAGCTAGAGAATAGATTTCCTGACTTCAGAGCTTTCTCCACAGGTACAGTAATCCAAGCGCATCTGCCCTCAAGACAGACACACAGACCAGTGGAACTGAGACCCCAAGAATAAGCCTCACCCCCCGGGCAGGTGAGTCTACACAGGACGCCAGGACCGTTCAACAGGGAGCAGGCCGTCTCCCAGCAAACGGTGCTGTGAAAGCTGAACATCCCCCTGCAGAAGGATGGAGCTGGACCTGGAATTACTTAACACCGCATACAAAAAACAACTCAAAGTGGATCAAGTCTAAATGTACAACCCAAGACTATAAAACTCCTAGAAGAAAACACAGGGCAAAAGCTTTACAACGCTGGATTTGTGATGACTTCTTGTTTATGACAATAAAGGCCCAGGCAACAGCAACAAAAACAGACAAACTGGACTTCATGATGCATCAGAAATGCATCAAAAGACACCATCGACAGAGCAAGAAGACAACCCGTGAGATTAGACAGAGAATTTTAAAATCATCTATCTGATAAGGGATTAATATCCAGGATATGTAGAGAACCCGTAAAACTCAACCACACAAAAAACCAAACTTTTCAAAAATGGGCAAAAGACCTGAACAGTCCTTTTTCCAAAGAAGATGAACAAATGGTCAATAAACACATGAACAAATGCTCAACATGACTAATCATTGCAGAAAAGCAAATGAGAACCACAATGAGAGACCCCCTCATACCCATCAGGATGGCTGCTAACCACACAACAACAAAACGGAAAACAGCAGGCCCTGGTGAGGATGTGGAGAATTTAGAATGTTTGTGCACTACTGTTCGGAATGTAAAACCATGCAGCCACGGGGAAAACACTGTGGAGGTTCTTCAAAGGGTTAGAAATATAATTACCACGTGATCCGACTTCTGGGTACATACCCCAAGCGAACTGAAACCAAGGTCTCAAAGACACACGTGTACGCCCATGTTCTTGGCAGCACTATTCGCACAACAGCTAAAACGTGGAGCAAAGCCACTATCCATTGACGGTGAGCGGATAAGGAAGAGGTGGTGTACACAGACACTGGCATTTTTCAGCATTTACAAGAGATGCAGTGCTGATAGATGCTTACAGCATGGAGGAACCTCGAGGGCATTATGCTAAAAGAAATAAGACAAATACTGGATGATTCCACTTATATGAGATTAATACTGTAATTAGTCAAAATCAGAGAGACACAATATACAGTGGTGGTCACCAGGGGAGGGGAGAACCAGGAGTCATTTAATAGGTGCAGAGTTTCAGTTTTACAAGATGAAGAGAGTTATGTGGATGGAGGGTACCGAGGGCTACACATAATGTGAAAGTATTTAACTGAACTGCACCCTAAACAGTGGTTAAATGGTAAATTTGTGTTATGCGTATTTTAACACAATAAAAAGAAAACCTTGAGTGAGATAAAGATATCTACAATGTAATACAAAGTAAAAATAATGCATCTCAAATAGACCCATCCTGCAAGAAGTGTTAAAAGAAGTCCAGACAAAAGTAAAGTAACATCAGAGAATCTGCATCTACCTAAGGACACAGAGATCTTTAGAACTGTCAATTACACGGCTAAACTGATAAGGGACATTGTACGTATTTCTTCAAAACATAATTGCCTGTTTAAGAAATAACAGTGCATTTATGGAATAAACATGAAAATAAATGTTAACAACAACAGCTCAAGAAAAGTATGGAAGAGATGGGAATGTGAAACTGAGACAGGCTGGGTGGGCCCTGGGACCCCTGGCTGCAGTGCTGGCACCTGACGGACCTCTTCTCAAGCAGCTGGGGCAAATGATGGACAGAGAGATACACCAAGACCCAACAAGTCCCAACTGCCACTTCTGAAGGGCTTGGTGCTGCACACACACCACCAGCTAAGGGCTGGGCAGACCACCCAGGCCCCGCCGTGGCCTGAGTCCTGGACACACCTCTCCACTCCCCTCCCAGAAGGAACCAGCTCCCCCACCCCCAGGGAGCAAGCAAGCAGGGGCCCCAATAAAGCCTTGCCTGAACTTCACGTGTGACCTCTAGTCAATTTCTCTTGATGAGGAGGAGGCTAGGAACCCTGGTCTGTATCAGACTTAGTGGCACCCAACTTGGGGCAGCTGTCCCCTTCCAAAGAGAGGGTCTGGGCACCTCTGGGCCCACTGAACAGAGCTTCCCCATGGGTGACAAGCGGCCGCCTGAATTTCTTACTTCAGCGTCACCGTGTTTGTAAGTCTGCCTTCCTGGCCCCTGGGACCTCAGACCCTCATTCGGGCAGTGCTTTCCCTCCCTGAAATCTGTCCATGTCTCTCTCCTCTCACTGAGAGTGGATGTCGGGCAGCTACAGTCTCACTCCTCTCGGCCTGTGAACCTGCTCCCTCTGACGGGTGACAGGCTGGCCTCGCCCCGTGCAGACCCTGGTCCAGCGGCATCCCCCTGACCAGAGAGGAGAGTGACAGCGGTTCAGACCCTAGTCATGTAGTGGCTGGAATACCTATCGTCCCAGTGTTCTCGCCTTTATTTCCCTGCTGTCTTGTTCTCTTTTTCAGCTTCTTCTGTCCCTCCCTCTTGATCCTTACACCTACACTTCCATACCCTTTATCCCCAAATATCTTGATTCTGTCTTTAGGTTTTCATCATTGGTATCTTGGTTTTATGCCGTTTTGTCTGTCAACACTGCAGGCACGAGGGAGCATTTAAATCTTGAAATACAAGCGGGCCCCACATGGCCTGAGGCTCCAGCCTCGGGTCACTTCCAGGAGCAGGAGTGCCATCTCTCCTGTTTTCACATGTAACTTTTCCGCCTGGGCTCTCAGGAACCTCCTGATCCATCTGTAGTCCCCAGACAAGGTGGGAAAGAGGCCTTTCAAAATTCAAACAACAAAACTATAAGGTCTCTGGTTCTGTCTTGATGTAACAACTAACTTGCAAGCGAGCTGTATTTAACTGGCTTAAAGGAAAGTGCGTGCATATATACATTATCATAAACGTGAAAGAAAACTCACCAGAATACATTTCAGGTTCCTGTGATTTGGGAAATATTCAATATTGAATTAAACCTGGTACTAGAGCTAGCTGAAGCCTGTGGATTTAATTAACACAGACCTGTCTTTAGAGTCATCGACATTAAAGTGCAAGTCGCTCAGCTGCATCTGACTCTTTGCGACCCCATGGACTATACAGTCCACAGAGCTGAGCATAATACTTTTATTGTCGGGTTTCCCAGGTGGCGCAATGGTAAGGAATCCGCCTGCAATGCAGGAGGAGCAAGAGATACGGGTTCAATCCCTGGGTCCAGAAGATGCCCTGGAGTAGGAAATGGCAACCCACTCCAGTATTCCTGCCTTCTATTGTACCGAGGGTCACTGAAAGTCAGTACGTGCATATTGTTTCTGTCATAAAGTCTGTCATCAAGGAGAATAACCTGATATGATTAAATTTTTAAATAAATGTAACTGAGATAAGAGCTTTTTGGTCAATTCTATGGGAATGACTATGTTGCAGAAATGTCCATCACCAAATGTTGGAAACTTGAAACTAAATTAAAAAACAGGAGTTCATTGAATATCTAGGCCACTTCAAATAAGATGAACTATTGGAAAGTTCACTGCTAAGTAGGTCTAGATTTACCTACATCTGTCTTCTTATGAGGGAGAAACTAAAGCTGTCTGGTGCCACCTGAAATGTTCTCTATCAATCTATAGGATATAATGTAAAAGACAGTTCCTGGCTGCTTATGGAAAGTAGGATGTGTGCTATCAGAAGGGAAGGTATGAGAAATGGAAACATTTAATTGACAGGAAAAAAGAGGATTTTTAAAATAAAGCTGGCTGTTTCTGAATGGGAGAAAATATGCTTACAGAAAGTTACAGAACGTCTGCAGAAAAGGAACACTGAGAATATATTTTTGTATGTGGTCAGGAATTCTAAGGCTGGATTAAATTTAACTAGGTAAATGGATTCTATTAAGAGTAGGCTACGCAAGACTGGATTTGGTTTTTCTCTCTCACAAGAAAACAAAGCTTTCTTGGAATGCTGCTCTTGATATCAAATTGTGTGAGTTTCTGTGTCTTTAAGTGATCTGTATTTACTCTGAAATCTTTTTTTTCACATTAGAACAACTGTTTCACAGCAACCTATCAGTCTATCTGAACAGGTATTTTAAAGCTTTTGACAGACTTTCCAAACATCAAATTCTAACTAAAGTGCTTTTGATCTCTAGCTAACTCTGGACCACTTCAAAGGGCCCCTGGAGCATCCCAGAGAGACCCAACTACTGGGCTCCTCTGATATGCTGCTGCTTGTGTCAGATGGAATCATCAGCCTCTCCCCAGTTTGATCACAGCCACCAAACAGGGAAAAGGGTTTGAGCTTCTTCTTCTATCTAGTCTTTTCACTTTATGTCCCAAATCCCCTGTGTGAATACTCCCACCTCCAGGCCGTCAGGTCCTGACCTCGTGGCATTTTCCACTGTGCCCAGCTCCAGTTCCTCCAGGAGGTCCTTTCTGCACCTGCAGGGCCGCTTCACTACAGGTGGTGGCAGCACATCCAAGGCTACAGACAACCCACTGGGCTGGGGGCTGCCCAGAAGCCTGCACTGGAACCTCTACAGGTGCTCAGTCTCAAGGAACACACCCCAACACAGGGACGCTTACTACAGGACACGAGCGTGCTCTGTTGGCCGTGCCACTCAGCGTGTGGGATCTAGCTTCCCAACCAGGAATCGAATCTCAGCCCTGGAAGCGTGGAGTCTTAACCACTGGACCACCAGGGAAGTCCCAGACATGAGCTTTATAGACAACAGACCCCCTTGGGGAGCCCTGGGAATGCACTGGGACTGGTTCAAACGCCCCCCTCTCAGGGACTACTCTCATGGGGGGCCTAGGTCAACCAGAGACATCTGGTCAGGTGCCAGGAGAGGAGAGGGTGCTCCAAACCCCATTAGGTAGGAAGGGAACCTGGAGGATGTCTGACCGTCTCTCCACACAGCCTCCTAGTACGACGCCTCCAGACGCAGGACTTCCTTTCTTGGAGCTCTTTCTCAGGTGCAGGCCACTCCACACGGCAGGATCCTCTGCTAAGCCAGAAGGGACACCTCTGGAGTACATCCTTGGAAATGAAAAATCCTAGAACTTACCTGGTGGTCCGGTGGCTAGACTTCGCACTCCTCCTGCAGGGGGCCCAAGTTCCATCCCTGGTTAGGGAAGTAGATCCCACACACTGAAACGAAGAGTGCACGGTGCAACTAAAGAACCTGCGTGCCGTGACTAAGACCCGGCACAGCCAAATGCATTTTTAAGAATTAATGTATTTAAAGAGAGATGGGTCGGGACTTTGCTGATGGTCCCGTGGCTAAGACTCAGTGCTCCCGATGCAGGAGGCCAAGGTTCAATCACCAGTTGGGAAACTAGATCCCACATCCTGAAACTAAGACCTCGAGTGGCCAAATAAATATTTTTTAAAAAAAGACAGGTTGAAAAGGGAAAAACTTAACCTGTACTGTAACACTGCCTGACCTTTATATGAGTTGGGGAGGGGTGGGTGGAGAAAAATGGCCTGAAAGTGGGTTCTAAATTACAACACCATCTTGCAGCTGGCTCTTTACTGTCACAAGATGGGAAAATGGACTGAGGTTCCCTGTGCCCAAGCCTTCCTGGCACTTTACCAAACGCTGCTCTGTGCAGCTCCTGTGCTTGGGGAGCCACACAGTACTCCCGACATTCTAGACAATCTCTTCTAAGCCTCCCCAACTCTCAGGGGGACCTGAGCCCCACCCACCTCTTCAGACTCCTCTGACCATCCCACACTCCGCCTCCCTGTGTCCCTCACACTCTCCATTACTTCAGGAAAGAGACCAGAGCCTCCGGGGTAACCCAGGATGGGGAAAAGTGTACCCTCTCAGGAAGTGGCAAACGGCGAAGGGACAAGCAGAGTACATGCCCTTCCCTAACCCACTCAGCCCAATGCAGACAGAGCCTGGGAGGGTTTCTAAAGACGCTGGTGAGTTTGCGGAAGGGTTTCAGCCTTAACTCTGGCCTTTGATTTGGAAGGGTGTCCAAATGGTCCTGCCTACTTGCTGTGCCTGTGAGGACACACAGAGACTTTGGGCAGCAGCCCAGGGGCAGGCTGACCAGCTTCCCAGGGACCAGTCCACACATTTTGCTATGGGTGTGGTCCCAAAAGGGAATTATAATTCCCAGGAGGGAACAGAAGCCAGGAAGCACACAATCTACTGTGCGTTAGAAGGGAAGAGAAAGTGTATCAAAAAGCTGGTTAACTATGAAAGGGCTAAAGGAGTGACCAAGAAGGAAAAGAAAACCCAGCCCTCTTTCAGGCACAGCTTGTGGAGGCTTTCAGAAAACTGACTAACGTTGATCCATCTCCCCGAGGGTTAATCCTGCTGGTACAACATTTTCTCAGCCAGTATCCCCCTCATATTAGGCAGAAACTCCAAAAGTTACAATTAGGCCCACAAACTCTGATGCCCCAACTTCTAGAGATGATCTTTGGGCTATTTAATAACCCAGATCAAGCTGAGGAGGAAGAGAGAACCCAATGTGAAAACAGGAAGGCCAGGCTTCAAGCTAAACTGAGCTGTCAGCCACATCTTTCGACTTCAGGACAACCAAGGATCAAGGAAGTTTAACCATCCACCTGGAGATAAACCAGAAGGGGAATGCTTCAAGTCTGACGGCCACTGGGCCCCAAAGTGCCAAAAACCACCCGTGGACCATGCCCAGCCTGCAAACGAACAGGTGACTGGAAATGGGACTACCCCAGTCCTGAAAGGGAAGGGGAAAGGGGGCTCCCGCTGACAGCCATGCTGGACAACTGAGGCGGCCCAGGGATTTGGCAGCTCCCTGCAACGAGATGTAAGTCTCCATCGGAAGCACCGGGTGTCCTTGACGCGGCTCGTAAGACAGCCAGTTTTTTAACTGACATGGGAGCCATTTACCACTCTGTCTTGACCTCTCATTCTGGGCCTCCAAAAGCTGTACTGGGACCCACGTGGACAGAAAACCTCACACCTGTTTCTCTGCGGGGCCTCTAACGGGCCAATCTGAGCAGCACCTGACCTCACGCGCCTTTTCAGGTGTGCCTGCAGGTCCCGCCCCACTCTGGGCTCCCTCAGGGTCACATCGTTAGGAGACCCTGAGCACCCCTTTTCTTGACTCTAGACCAACTGAAAGAGCAACGGCCTGTTCCCAGCCGTATTCTACATGCAATAAACACTTCCTTCTGAGAAACCTGTATGCAGGTCAAGAAGTGGTTAGAATCAGACATGGAACAACGGACTGGTTCCAAACTGGGAAAGGAGTACGTCAAGGCTGCATTTTGTCACTCTGCTTATTTAATTTACATGTAGACTACATCATGAGGAATGCCATGCTGGATGAAGCACAACCTGGAATCAAGATTGCCGGGAGAAGTATCAATAACCTCAGATATGCAGATGATACCAACCTTATGGCAGAAAGCAAAGAGGAACTAAAGAGCATCTTGATGATGGTGAAAGAGCAGAGTGAAAAAGCTGGCTTAAAACTCAATATTCAAAAAAACGAAGATCATGGCACCACACCTGGTCCCATCATTTCATGGCAAATATATGGGGAAACAATGGAAACAGTGACAAACTTTATTTTCTTGGGCTCCAAAATCACTGCAGATAGTGACTGCAACCATGACATGAAAAGACACTTAATTGCTCCTTGGAAGAAATCATGGGGTTGCAAAGAGTCGGACACGACTGAGCTGAACTTGGAAGAATAGCTATGACAAATCTAGATGGCGTATTAAAAAGCAGAGACATTATTTTGCAGACAAAGGTCTGTCTAGTCAAAGCTATGGTTTTTCCAGTAGTCACGTATGGACATGAGAGTTGGACTATCAAGAAAGCTGAGTGCTGAAGAATTGATGCTTTTGAACTGTGGTGTTGGAGAAGATTATTCAGAGTCCCTTGAACTGCAAGGAGATCAAACTAGTCAATTCTAAAGGAAATCAATCCTGAATATTCATTGGAAAGACTGATGCTGAAGCTGAAGTTCCAATAATTTGGCCACCTGATGTGAAAAATCGACTCATTAGAAAAAACACTGATGCTGGGAAAGACTGAAGGCAGGAGAAGGGGATGACAGAGGACGAGATGGTTGGATGGCATCACTGACTCAATGGACATGAGTTTGAGCAAGCTCCGGGAGATGGTGAAGGACAGGCAAGCCTGGTGTGCTGCAGTCCATGGGGTCAAAAAAAGTCAGACACAACTGAGCGAATGAATAACAACAAAACCAGACAGTTTGGAACAAAGGGATCCCTGGGAGGGCTATAAATGCCCAACCTGTAAAAGTTAGCCTTAAACCAGAATCCACTTATCCTAACTAGAAACAAGACCTCCTAAAGTTGAAAGCAGAAAAGGTTTGGAATCCCTTGTAGATAAGTCCTTAAAACACGGCCTCTTGGTGCTCCATCAGTCTCCCTGTCAAACCCCTATTCTGCCAGTTGTTAAGTCAAATGGGGAATACAGGATGGCACAAGATCTAGGGGCAGGAAATGAGGCAGGGGTCCCTACACACCCCCCTGTGGCCAATCCTTGTTATATATCAGTCTAGAATCCTGGACATGCCAAACGGTTCTCTGTGCTTGACCTCAAGGATGCCTTCTTTGGCATCCCAGTTCATGCCTCATCTCAGTATCTGTTTGCCTTCGAGTGGCCTAACCTCCACCTGGGCCAAATGCAACAATATACCTGGACAGTACTGCCTCAAAGGTTTCGGGACAGCCCACATATGTTCACCCAGAGCCTAGGTAAAGAACTAAGGGAAACGCAGCTACAGTAGTATACTGTTAGTATACTGACCATGAAGGAGTTATTCTACGGTATGTAGATAACACACTAACACGCAGGCCCACCATGGAGGAGTTATTCATCAGTATGCAGATGACATACTAACAAGTCCCATCATGGAGCCCTCAGATCAGAACCCACTGAAATCCTTCATTTCCTGGGAGCCTAGGGCTATAGGCTATCTCAGAGAAAAAGTACAATCAAGTTAAATATCTGGGATATATTATAAGCCCTGGAGGTAGACAGCTATCTCGATAGAGAAAACAAGCTGTTAGGCCTAAGTGCTCCAAAGACAAAGAAACATCTTTGTGCTTTTTTAGGCAGGGCAGGATTTTGTAGAATCTGATTTCCAGGATTTGGCCTAAGGGCTAAGTCCCTACGGATGAAGCCACTGCAGATACAGAACTGTTACTTTGGACTGGGGAACACAGAAAAGCTTTTAATAATACCACACAAGCCCCTGCTCTGCATCTCCCCAATTAAAAAAAAATTTATCCATACATAGCTGAACACAGGGGACATTCTGGGAGTTCCTATACAAAAGCTAAGAGAAGTTCCTCTGCCTGCAGGCTGTTTTTTCTTCCAAACAACTAGAGTCTATGCCCCAAGGTTGGCCTGGATGCCGCCAGGCGGCAGCTCCCCTACTTTATTGGTGGAAGACGCTAACAAGCTTACCTTTGCACAGTCTCTGGAGGCCCAGACCCATCATCAGTACAGAGGCTCCTAGAGATTAAAGGCCACCCCTCACTAACGGAGGCCACTTTACTAAGGACCAGGCTTTGCTCCTTGACTGCCCAGAGCTAATCCTCTAACCTGCCACACCCTGACTCGGCTATCCGAATGCCACGGCAAGCCGAGATGTAACACACTGCTGCTCTGGAACCTTGGCCAGGTCTATGCCTGCAGGCCTGATCCTACAGAGGAGGCCACAGAAGATCGAGGAGCCTGGCTTACTGACGTGGCCACAGCTTCCTTACAGATGGAGTCAAGAGGGCACGGCATGCTCTGGGCAGCACCCACAGTGCTACGGAAGCAAAACCTCTGCATCCAACACTTGAGCCCAGAGGGCTGAGCTAATAGCCCTGACTTGAGCCTTAACCTGAGGGGAAGGAAAAATTATACACAGAATCAAAATAAGTCTTCCTTGTCTTATACGCCCATGCAGCTATATGGTAAGAAAAGAGGACTCTTAAATGCAAAAAATTCCCATGTAAAATATGGGGCCGAGATTTTTACATCTGCAGAAGTGGTTCAAAACCAAACACAATAGTCCAATAAATTTTTTTTTAAATCACAACACTTTAATCAACTATACTCCAATAAAAATTTTAAAAACAAAACCAACACAAACACAATTAGCTGACAATCCTTGCTATTCAATATGGGCGAGGACACTGAAAACTGGTTCCCTAGTTTATTCTTGTGGATCCCAGAAGGTATAAAAAACTTTCTGCCATATGTAAGTAGATAGCCAATGGAAATTTACTCTATGACTCAGGAAACTCAAACTGGGGCTCTGTAACAACCTACAGGGCAGGAAAGGGTGGGAGGTGGGAGGGAGATTCAAAAAAGAGGAGACATATGTACATCTATGGCTAATTCATGTTGATATATGGCAGAAATTAAATCAATATTGTAAAGCAATCAAAAATAAATAAATATAAAAAAAACCTTTCTGGCAGGTTTTCATTTTCTCATAGCCCTCTTTTCAGCCATGATTTATGCTGCATCTCGTTTATAGTGTTTTGGTGTCTTCCCTACTATTGTGACTCTGTGACTAAGACTTTTTGGTCCAACAAGGAGACCTGTGACCAAGAGGTCCAGATCTTTCACTCTAAAAATAGACAGACATGTTAAACTTTAACCCTGAGGTTAACAAAAATATACAGCCAAGCAAGGACAGTACCGCCTGCCCTGTCTGGTCAACAGTTTAAGGAGGCCCTTTCACAGTTACCCTGGTTCTTCCTCTTTCTAGGCCCTTTAATGGATGTTGTTGTTTTCTCCCTTTTCTGGCCTTGTTTGTTTAAGCTTCTGGTTAAGTTTGTGTCTTTTAGGCTCCAACAGTTTGAAGTGAGGCTCATGATGACACAAGAAATCCAGCCCATTCGGGGGAGAGCGGCCCGGGTCCCCCCGGTTCCTGGAACACTCAGTGAGGAGCTCCACACCCCCAGGGCAGGCTGGGGTCTGTGGCCCCTGTCAAGCAGGGGGACGTCTAGGAGAAGAGACCTTGGGCCACACCCCCTTAGGAATAAGGGTGTAGAGCCTCTCCGGGGAGCCGGGCAGCCTGGGACTTGAGCCCCTAAGGGTGTAGAGCCCCTCTCCGGGGAGCCGGGCAGCCTGGGACTTGAGCCCCTTCGCAGCAGTGCTGCAGTGCTTGCACCTGGACAGATGTCTCCTCGATCAACAAATACAAAGAAACTATAAGGGACTAATAATAGCTGCCTGCAGGTGCAGTGTGGCAAATTATGGACAAAAGATACAAAGAGACCAGAAAACCCAACTGCCGTTTCTGAAGAGCTGCCAGAGCAGGGTACTGAGCGTGCCCCTGTGTGGCAGCACCACCGAAGGGGTGGGCAAACCAGCCCAGCCATCCTGTGGCCCGAGCCCCCCACAGAAGAAACCAGCTCGCCCCTTCCTGGGGAGTGAGCAAGGGGGCCTGCTCCTTGCGCTTGCTCCTCCTGCTGCAGTAGGGGCCCCACTAGAGCCTTCTCTTCATTTCTCATCTGGCCTCTGATCGACTGCTTGGGGAGGGCCAAGAACCATGGTCTTCCAGGGCACAAAAGGCACCCCATCACCTGAAGACAGATTGTTAAGTTACATATATATTAAAAACCCTAACACAAAGAACAGAATAACAAAACAAAAAGTTACAACTAATAAAGCAATAGAAATAAAATGAAATCATTAAATCACTAAAAAAATTCAAAAGCAGAAATAAAAGAATAAAGAAGAGATGGGACCAGTAGAAAACAAAGAGCAGGGCGATGGTCATACCAAGTGTGAATGTGTCAGTGTCCTGAACATTCTACAGGCAGAGGCCCAACTATATGCTGCCTATAAGAAACACATGGGCTTCCTGGGGGCTCAGTGGTAAAGAATCCACCTGCCAATGCAGGAGACATGGGTTCAATCCCTGGGTTGGGAAGATCCCTTGGAGGAAGAAAATGGCAACCCACTCTAGTATTCTTGTCTGGAAAATCCCGTGGACAGAGGAGCCTGGAGGGCTACAGTCCATGAGGTCACAAAGAGTCGAACACGACTTAGTGACTAAACAATGACAACAACAACAAGAAATAAACTTTAAATATAACAACATCAACAGGTCAAAAGTGGAGAGATTTGAGAACTGTACCATATTCACATTTACAAAGCTAGAGACTGTGGTATGGAGCTAACAGATCTAGTTTTCAATGTCAAAAGAATAAAGTTTAAAAATTCAAATTTTCTTTTTAGGAACCCAAATTGTATTAGGTTGGTGCAAACATTTTTGCAGTTTTTACACTGTTGAAATTTGCCATTTGATACCGGAATCATTCTTAATAAATGTGGTTATGTTATACATCATTTTATTGCACATTTCTCATTTTATGTGATAATATTTGCTGTTTATATTTATTTTAGACTATGGAAATGATGTAAGACAAAAAACAAATTTGAGTGATTTTCTTATTCAAGTTCAAGATGGATAGTTAACAGGGGAGACAACTCACAACATCAACATCACCTCTGGCCCAGGAACTGCTAATGAACGTACAGTGCAGTGGTGGTTCAAGAAGTTTTGCAAAGGAGACGAGAGCCTTTAGATAAGGAGAGTAGTGGCCGGTCATCAGCAGCTGACAACGACCAACTGAGAGCAATCATTGAGGCTGATCCTCTTACAACTGCGTGAGAAGTTGCCGAAGAGCTCAACGCCAACCGTTCTAGTCGTTTGACATTTGAAGCAAACTGGAAAGGTGAAAAGGCTCGATAAGTGGGTGCCTCATGAGCTGACTTCAAATAAAAAAAAAATTTCTCATTTTGAAGTGTTGCCTTCTCTTATTCTACATAACAATGAACCATTTCTCAATCGGATTGTGACAAGAGATGAAAAGTGGATTTTATACAAAAACTGGCAACGACTAGCTCAGTGGCTGGACCAAGAATCAGCTCCAAAGCACTTCCCAAAGCCAAACTAGCACCAAAAAAAGGGTCATGGTCACAGTTCGGTAGTCTGCTGTCTGTCCGTCTAATTCACTACAGCTTTCTGAATCCCAGTGAAACCATTACAGCTGAGAAGTATGCTCAGCAAATCGATGAGACGCACTGAAAACTGCACGACCTGCAGCCGGCACTGGTCGACAGAAAGGGCCCAGTTATTCTCCACGACAACGCCCGACCACAATGTTGCACAAACAACACTTCAAAAATTGAACAAATTGGGCTACAAAGCTTTGCCTCCTCTGCCATATTCACCTGACAACCACTTTTTCAAGCATCTCGACAACTGTTTGCTGGGAAAACGCTTCCACAACCAGCAGGATACAGAAAATGCTTTCTAAGAGTTCGTCAAATCCCACAACTTGGATTTTTATGCTACAGGAATAAGCAAACATTTTTTGTTGACAAAAGTGTGTTGACTGTAATAGTTCCTATTTTGATTATAGTAAAGATGTGTTTGAGCCTAGTAATAATGATTTACAATTCACGGTCCAAAACCACAATTACTTTTACACAAACATAATACCACATTTCTTACCTGTGCAAATCATGAAATACAGTTTATTTACAAAAAAGGGAAGCAAGTTAGAATCTAGGCTATTCTCCTATGAGACAAGGTAGATTTCAGGAAAGATTATTAGTAGGAATAAGACAGATCGCTTCATAATAATAAAGCAGTCAGTTCACAGAGAACAAAACAGTTGTTGGTGTCTACATACCTAATGGCAATTTTTAAAATACATTTAGCAAAGACTGATTAACCTGCAAGGAGAAATAAACAAATCCATAATTTTAGTCAAAGATTTGAATACCTCTCTCAATAACAGAGTAACTAGGGAGAAAACCAGAAGGACACAGTAAATTTGAACAAAACCATTAACATTTACATTTTTATATTGCATTGCATTAACATTTACAGAACACTACACAACAAAAGCAGAATACACATAATTCTCAATTACAATGGGCATTCATCAAAGGTATACTCTACTCTGATCACAAAACAAGTATCAAAAAATAGAAAGGATGCAAGTCATACAAAAGACAGCCGACCCTGAACAACACAGGAGTGAAGGATGCTGACATACCAGCCTTAGTAAGTCCACATGTGACTTACAGCCCACCCCTGTATCAGGCTCCTCTCTATGTGCAGCTCCACACGCATGAGTCCAACCAACTGTGGATTGTGTAGTTCCATAGGATCTCCTATTAAAAATCTTGCATAGCAGTGAACCTGCACAGTTCAGATCCATGTTGTTCAAGGGTCAACTGTATGTTCTCACTTGTAATGGACATGAGAAACCAGTAACAGAAAGATTCTTTCAAAATCTCTAAGTATTTGAGAAGTCAATAGCTGTTATCAAGATGTCAGAGTAAAAGGAGGTGTGCTCAAATTCTCCTGCAAGAATACCAAAACTGCAACTAGCTGATGAACAACCACTGAGAGGAGGAAGTTGGAACCACCAAGAAAGATACCCCACAGCAAAGGACAAAGGAGAAGCTGCAACAGGATGGGAGGAGGGGCTCAATCACAATAAAATCAAATCCCACACCCGCCAGGTGGGCAATCCACAAACTGGAGAACAATAATACCAAATAAATTCTCATACTATTGCAAAGGTTCTAGGCCCCATATCAGACTTCCCAAACTGGGGATCTGGCAAAGGGACTGGAAGCCCCAGGGAACCTGACTTTGAAGGACAGCGGGATTTGACTACAGAACTCCCGCAGGTCTGGGGGAAACAGATTCTTGGAGAGCACAAACAAAATCTTATGCACACTCGGACCCAGGGGAAAGGAACACTGACCCTACAAGACTGAGCTAGACCTGCTTGTGACTGAGGGTCTCCTGTGGAGGCGTGGGTTGGAAGGGTCCTGCTGCAGGGACAGGGGTGCTGACTTCAGCAGTCCTAGGGAGTCATGGCATATTGGCATAAGTCTTCTTGGAGGTCTTCAGTAGCCCTACCATAGCCCTACCATAGCCCTACCATAGAGCCTGTAGATTCCAGGCCTGGGTCGTGCTAAGTCACTTCAGTTGTGTCTGATTCTATAATCTTAAGGACCATAGCCCAAGAGGCTCCTTTTCCATGGGATTCTCCAGACAAGAATACTGGAGTGGGTTGCCATTCAGGCCAAACAACTAACAGGGAGGTAGCGTAGCCCCACCCATCAGCAGACAATTGGATTAAAGATTTACTGAGCACCGCCTTGCCCACCACAGCAAGACCCAGTTTTTCCCATGGTCAGTCCCTCCCATCAGGAAGCCTGCACAAGCCTTCCTCATCCATCAGATGGCAGAAAGAAAAAGTAAGAATTATAATCTCACAACCTCCAGAACAAAAACCACAATCACGGAAAGCTAACCAAAATGATCAAATGGATCACAGTCTTGCGTAACTCAATGAATGTATGAGCCATGCTGTGCAAGGCCACCCAAGACGGACGGGTCATGGTGGAGAGTTCTGACAAGATGTGGTCCACTGGAGGAGGGAAGGGCAAACCACGTCAGCATTCTTTCCTCAAGAACCCCATGAACAGTATGAAAAAGCAAAAAGACATGACGTGGGAAGATGAGCCCTCCCAGGTCGGAAGGTGTCCAATATGCTACTGCGGAAGAGCGGAGAGTAATTATTAAGAGTTGAGAAGGAATGAAGCATCTGGGTCAAAGTGGAAAAACGCTCAGTTGTGGATGTGCCTGGTGGTGAACACAGTAAAAGTCCGATGCTGTAAAGAACAAAATTTCATGGGAACCTGGAACGTTAGGTCCGTGAAATAAGGTAAATTGGACATGGTCAAACAGGAGATGACAAGAGTCAACACTGACATTTTAGGAACCAGTAACTAAAATGAACAGGAATAAGAGAAATTAATTCAGATGAGTATTATATCTACTACAGTGGGCAAGAATCCCTTAGAAGAAATGGAGTACCTCTCATAGTCAACAAGAGTCCAAAATACAGTACCTGGGTGCAGTCTCAAAAACGACAGAATGATCTTGGTTCATTTCCAAGGCAAACCATTCAACATCACGGCAATCCAAGTCTATGTCCCAATCACTAATGCCGAAGAAGCTGAAGTTGAATGATTCTATGAAGACCTAACAAGACCTTCTAGAATTAACACCCCCAAAAGATGTCCTTTTTATCATAGGAGACTGGAATGCAAAAGTAGGAAGTCAAGAGATACCTGGAGTAACAGACAAGTTTGGCCCTGGAAGTACAAAATGAAGCAGGGCAAAGACTAACAGAGTTTTGTCAAGAGAACACACTGGTCATAGCAAATACCCTCTTCCAACAACACGAGACGACTCTACACATGGATATCACCAGATGGTCAATACTGAAATCAAACTGATTATATTCTTTGAACTCAGAAATGGAGAAGCTCTTATACAGTCAGCAAAAACAAGACCTGGAGCTGACTGTGGCTCAGATCATGAGCTCCTTATTGCAAAATTCAGGCTTAAATTGAATAAAGTAGGGAAAACCACTAAACCATTCAAATATGACTTAGATCAAATCCCTTATGATTACACAGTGGAGATGATAAAGAGATTCAAGGGATCAGATCTGGTAGACAGAGTGCCTGAAGAATTATGGACAGAGGTTTATAACACTGTACAGGAAGCGGTGACCAAAACCATCCCCAAGAAAAAGAAACAAAAGAAGGCAAAATGGTTGTCTGAGGAGGCCTTACAAATAGCTGAGAAAAGAGGAGCAAAAGGCAAAGGATAAAGGGAAAGATAA
Organism: Bos indicus x Bos taurus; assembly: GCF_003369695.1. Taxonomy (NCBI): domain Eukaryota; kingdom Metazoa; phylum Chordata; class Mammalia; order Artiodactyla; family Bovidae; genus Bos; species Bos indicus x Bos taurus. The sequence continues at coordinate 51,508,572 of NC_040093.1, forward strand.
ATCCAACTGAAAGCAGAGTTCCAGAGAATAGCAAGGAGAAATAAGAAAGCCTTAAGTGAACAATGCAAAGAAATAGAGGAAAACAATAGAACGGAAAAGATAAAGAGATGACTTTAAGAAAATTAGAGATACCAAGGGAACATTTCATGCAAAGATGGGCACAATAAAAGACAGTAACAGCAAGGATCTAACAGAAGCAGAAGAGATTAAGAGGTGGCAAGAATACACAGAAGAACTATACAAAAAAAGGTCTTAATGACCCAGATAACCATGATGGTGTGGTCACTCACCTAGAGCCAGACATCCTAGAATGTGAAGTCAAGTGGGCCTTCAGTTCAGTTCAGTTGCTCAGTCGAGTCTGACTATTTGCGACCCCATGAATCGCAGCATGCCAGGCCTCCCTGTCCATCACCAACTCCCGGAGTTCACTCACAGTCACGTCCATCGAGTCGGTGATGCCATCCAGCCATCTCATCCTCTGTCGTCCCCTTCTCCTCCAGCCCCCGATCCCTCCCAGCATCAGAGCCTTTTCCAATGAGTCAACTCTTCGCATGAGGTGGCCAAAGTAATGGAGTTTCAGTTTTAGCATCATTCCTTCCAAAGAACATCCAGGACCAATCTCCTTTAGAATGGACTGGTTGGATCTCCTTGCAGTCCAAGGGACTCTCAAGGAAGCATTATTACAAAGCTGAGGTGATGGAATTAAAGCTGAGCTATTTCAAATCCTAAAAAATGATGCTGAAAAAGTGCTGCACTCAGTATGCCAGCAAATTTGAAAAATTTAGCAGTGGCCACAGGAATGGAAAAGGTTCAGTTTTCATTCCAATTTGAAGAGAGGCAATGCCAAAGAATGTTCAAACTATTGCACAATTGTGCTCATTTCACAGGCTAGCAAGGTAATGCTCAAAATCCTTCAAGCTAGGTTTCAACAGTTTGTGAACTGAGGACTTCCAGATGTTCAAGCTGGATTTAGAAAAGGCAGAGGAACCAGAGATCAAATTGCCAACATCTCTTGGATCACAGAAAAAGCAAGAGAATTAAAAAAAAAAATCTACTTCTGCTTCACTGACTATTCTAAAGCCTTTGATTGTGTGGATCACAACAAACTGTGGAGAATTCTTAAAGAGATGGGAAAACTTGACCACCTTACTTGTCTCCTGAGAAACCTGTATGCAGGTCAAGAAGAAACAGAACAAGACATGGAACAATGGACTGGTTCAGTACTGGGAAAGGAGTACATTAAGGCTGTATATTGTCACCTTGTTTATTTAACTTACATGAAGTACATCACGTGAAATGCCTGGCTGGATGAATCACAAGTTGGAATTAGGGTTGCTGGGAGAAATATCAACAACCTCAGATATGCAGATGATACCACTCTAATGGCAGAAAGTGAGGACGAACTAAAGAGACTCTTGATAAAGGTGAAAAAGGAGAGTGAAAAAGCTGGCTTAAACCTCAACATTCAAAAAACTAAGATCATGGCATCCAGGCCCGTCTATTTGCTATTTCGTGGCAAATAGATGGGGAACAGTGACAGACTTTATTTTCTTGGGCTCCAAAATCACAGCGAATAGGGACTGCAGCCATGAAACTAAAAGACTCCTGCTCCTTGGTAGAAAAAATATGACAAACCTACATAGCATATTAAAAAGCAGAGACATCACTTTGCTGACAAAGGTCCACACAGTCAAAACTACAGTTTTTCCAGTACAGATGTGACAGATGGACCATAAAGAAGGCTGAGTGCCAAAGAACTGATGCTTTTAATTGTAGTGCTGGAGACGACTCTTCAAGAGTCCCTGGACTGCAAGGAGATCAAACCAGTCAATCCTAAAAGAGATCAACCCTGAATGTTCATTGGAAGGACTGATGCCAAAGCTTAAGCTCCAATACTTTGGCCACCTGATGTGAAGAGACAACTCTGGAAAAGACTCTGATGCTCGGAAAGATTGAAGGCAAAAGGAGAAGGGTGCAGCAGAGAATGAGATGGTTAAATAGCATCACCGACTCAACAGCCATGAGTTTGAGCAAACTCCAGGAGACAGTGAAGGACAAAGGAGCCTGGTGTGCTGCAGTCCATGGGGTCACAGAGAGTCAGACATGACTGAGCGACTGAACAACCACCACCAGCATACAAGTGGACATGCAAACTAGAATGATGTGACGTCTTTCCAATTGAAGGTCCACACACACCCTGAACACACTATGAACTGGCGAGAACTGGCAGTCTGGTATACTTATGATGAAGATGTAACACGGCACAACTACTTGGAAAACAGTTTCTTAAAAAGATAACACAGGCGTGACATCACTAAAACTGGTGGAGCAGGAGTCCAAAGTTCCATCCCTCTGTTAAAAGCAACAATTCAGAGGGTAAAAATCATGTCAGACTTAACCTTTACAGATCTCTGGAAAGTAACTGAACATTTTCAATACCTGGGAATGCTTAATGCAGAAATAAGCTGCTAAATTCTGGTAACAGCACAGAAGGGCAGGAAGCTCCAGGAACTGCCCTCCACCTAAGTAAGTATCAGCTGGCAGAAACTGTCTAGCACTGTGACTGTTCTATGTGTACCTGTGCGGCAGAGCTGGATGAAAAAGTGGGTATATTTAGGTAAATTCCAGCCTGTGGCATGAAAGCAGCTGCTATCTCCCATCCCGGCCATGCAGGCAGCAGCCCATGTTTCGAGGAGCCTGTCAGAGCCAGAAAGAGCAAGACAAACCCTTTCTCTATGTTACAGGGATTCTAGGTTCTGGTCGCTAACCGCTGCTTTTGATGACTAAGGGGCCAGAACAGAGGACACTGGCCACTGTTTACTTCCAGGGGCTGAGGTGGATTCTTGCAGAGGTCAAGGGACAGTGTTTATTTTTGCTGGCTTTCCCCCCTTTTGAGAGGCAAACATTTAAGGGAATCTTTGTCAGGTCACTGGCTGACTGCAGAGATCATGGACCAGAGATTCTAGTGGCTGTAACTACAAGAAATGTACAGAAATAGTTTGGAAAAGTCACAATAAAACCAGCCCTGAAAAATTCAGTAATCCCTGAGGATTAAGAATGATTTTCGAAGTTGCCACAACATATTATTCAAAAAAGCCCATTCTCAAGAAAAAAGTATAAAACACAGAAACAGGAAAATATGTCAAATTCACAGGGGAAAATTTTCGACAGAAGCCATCCCTGAGGAAGCCCAGACATTGGAATTGTTGGTCACAGATACTAAATATATTGTGTTAAATGTTTGATGAACTAAAGAAAATCACAAAGAACTACAGTAAAGCAGGAAAACAACATAGTAATAAAATGAAAACATGAATAAAAACACAGAAACTACAAATGGAATCTAACTCTGAAACTAAACAGTACAATAAAATAACTAAAACAATAAGCTCACCTAAGCGGTTCACCAGCAAACCTGAGGAGACAGAAGACTCCGCAACCGTGGAGTTGACTGAAACTATTCAGCCTGAGGAGCAGAAAGAAAAAAGCACGAGTTAACATGAACACAGTCTTGGTGGGACTTCCCTGGCCATCCAGTGGTTAAGACTCCATGCTTCCACTGCAGGGAGCGCAAGCTCAATTCCTAGTTGGGGAACTAAGCTCCCCCATGCTGTTTAGCACAGCCAAAAAAGAAAGAAAGGTAGAAAATGAACACAGCCTCGGGGTCATGTATGACACCATGAAACATGCCAACACATGCACTATAGGAATTCCTGAAAGAGGAGTAAGAAGAAGAAAAAATACTACAGAAATGGCCCCGAATTCCCAATTTTGAGTAAACAAATGAGTACATATGTCCAAGAAATGCAATGAACTGCAAATAGGGTAAACTGAAAGTCAACCCACCACATATTATAATCAAATTGTGGGAAGACAAAGAAAATATTGAAAGCCACATGAGAAAGTCGGACAGCTGAATATAAGTCAATGCAGTTAGAACACTCCCTCATGCCCTACACAAAATAAAACTCAAAATGACTTAGACTTAAATAGAAGCCATGACACCATGAAACTTCTAGAAGAGAACATGGGCAAAACATTCTCTGACATAAATTGTACCAATGGTTCCTTTGGTCAGTCTCCTAAAGCAATAGAAATAAAAACAAAAATAAACAAAAGAGACTTAATCAAACTTAACAAGCTTTTGCACTGCAAGGGAAACCATAAACAAAACGAAAAGACAACTGCAGAATTGGAGAAAATATCTGTAAATGATGCAACCCAGAAGAGCTTAATTCCAAAATATACAAACAATTCATACAACTCAATAGCAACAACAACAAAAAACAACCCAATCGAAAAATGGCAGAATACCTAAATAGACATTTCTCCAAAGAAGAAATACAGATGGCCAATAGGCACGTGAAAAGATGCTCAACATCACTAGTGATTAGGGAAATGCAAATCAAAACTACAATGAGATACAACCTCAAATCAATCAGAACGGCCATCATTAAAAAGTCTACAAGTAACAAATGCTGGAGAAGGTGTGGAGAAAAGAGAACCCTTGTGCCCTGTTGGTGGGAACGTAAGTTGGTGCAGCTACTACGGAAAACAGTATGAAGGTTCCTTAAACAGTAAAGTCGGTTATCATGTGACCCAGCAACCCCACTGCTGCCACACATCTGCAGAGAACTACAAAAGACACACGCACCCCTATGTTCACAGCAGCACTACTCCCAACAGCCAAGACATGGAAACAACTTCAACGTCCATTGACAGACGAGTGGATGAAGAAGATACGGTACATATATACACAACAGAATACTACTCAGCCATAAAAAATAACGAGATAATACCATTTGCTACAACATGGATGCAACTAGAGATTATCATATTTCATTTCATTTCATTATCAGTGAAATAAGTTAGAAAGACAAAGACAAATACTGCATCACTTATATGTGGAATCCTGAATGTGACACAAATGAATCTGTGAAACAGAAACAGAATCACAGACATAGACGGGTGGCTGCCAAGGGGGAGGGGGTTTGAGGAGGGATGAAGGGGAGGTCAGGGTTGAGCAGATGTAATCTTTTGTATATAGAATGCGTAACAACATGGTCCTACTGTATAGCACAGAGAACTCTACGTGATATCCTATAATAAACCATAATGGAAAAGAATATTAAAAAGTATATATAGACACATACACATATATACATAACCGAACCACTTTGCTGTACACTAGAAATTAACACAACATAGTAAGTCAACTATATTTCAATAAAATATATATCGATAAAAAGAAAAGAGTGAAAAAGAAATTAAGATATTTCCAGATAAGCAAAAGTTAATTCCCCGTAGACCCACTCTACAGAGATGCTAACGGAGTCCTTGAGGGTGGAAAGAAAAGGATGGCAGACCATGATCCAAAGCTGTAATAAAGTAAGGAACACAAGTTCTGGAGGCTGCAAAGCCCAAGATTAAAGTGCTGGCAGACTGGTGAGGATTCTCTTCCTGACTTGCAAATGGCCAATTTCTTATTATGTCCTCACACGGTGGGGAGAGAGAGAGATCGCTCTCATTTCTCCTCTTATTAAGAGGACTAGACGGCACCCCACTCCAGTGCTCTTGCCTGGAAAATCCCATGGACGGAGGAGCCTGGTAGGCTGCAGTCCATGGGGTCGCTAAGAGTCGGACACAACCGAAGTGACTTAGCAGCAGCAGCAGTCACATCCTGAGAGCTCTACCCTCAATACTAAATAGCCCCCAAATGCTCCACCCCAAATACTATCCCACTGGGTGTTAGGGCCTCAACACATGCATTCTGGGGGACACAATTCAGTCAACAGCAAACAGTAAGGGTAAACACATAGGTAAGCATAAAAGCCACTACTACTGGGGCTTCCCCGGTGGCTCAGCGGTAAAGAATCCACCTGCCATACAGGAGCCACAGGAGACCTAGGTTCAGTCCCTGGGTGAGGGAGATCCCCTGGAGAAGGGAATGGCAACCCACTTCAGTATTCTTGCCTGCACAATCTGATGGGTAGAGGAGCCTGGTGGGCTACAGTCCATGGGGTAGCAGAGTTGGACATGACTGAAGCTTCTGAGCATGCACACATGGCTGATTCGTGTTGATGTATGGCAGAAACCAACACGATATTGTAAAATAATTATCCTCCAATTAAAAATTAAATTAAAAAAGAAAAAAGGACACTACTGGTGTAAAGTCCTGACAAGAAATTAGCAATGAATATTAAATGAAGAAAAGCTAAAAATAAAAAATATTTTTAAAAGCCACTATTACTGTATTTTGGCTTATAACTCCACTTTTCCTTGTATTATTTAATAGACAAATGCACAAGGCAATCATTATAAGTCTTAAAATATATAAAGATGTAATCTGTAAAAAAGATGTAATGTATTAAAGTAACAATCTAAAGGAGAGATAGAGACACAGGAACAAAGTATATACTGAAACTAACTGGTATTATTCAAATAATACAAACAAGGTATTATTAAGTTCCATTTAAATATTATTCAAGTAAGTTTAAGGTTGCCATAATATATGAACTGTAGTTCCCAAGGTAACCATGAACAAATCACTAAAAAAATATGGGAAAAGAGAATGGAATCAAGACATATGCTTAAAAAAATGAACTAAATACAAAAGCAGGCAGTACTAGAAGAACTGAGCAACATAACAAAAACACAAGACATACATAAAACAAATAAATAAATGCAGAAGGAAATCCAGAAGAGAGCTGGGGTGGTTATACTAAAATCAGAACAGAATATGACCTAAAATTGTTACCAGAATCAAAGAATGACATTATATATTGATTTTTTAAAAAGTCAACCCATCAAGGAGTTAATATAACAGTATATACATGCCAAATAACAGAGCCCCAAAATGCACGAACTAAACACTGACAGAATTGAAGGGAGAAATAGACAGTTCCTCAACAGTAGTTGAAAACTTCAATTTCTCACTTTCATAATGGATGGAAATTCAGTAAGGATACAGAGGACCCGACCACTATACACTAGTCAGATTTCACAGACATATAGAGAACACTTCACCTGAAGCGGAACACACTCTTCTAGTGTGCACGTGGAGCAATCTCAAAGGAACAGGTCACTCACTGGGCACAAGACAACGCCCAATAAATCTGAAATGACTGGAGCAACACAAATAATCTTCTCTGACCATATTGGAATGAAGCTAGAAATCAATAACAGAAAGGAAAGTGGAAAATTCCAAACACATGGAAATTAAAGAACACTTACGTAACCAACGAGTCAAAGAAGAAATCACAAGGAAACTTTAAAAAATGCTTTGAGACTATAGAAAATGAAAAAACACAAAGGATGCAGTGAATGCAGAGGAACACCGAGGGACTCTTACAGCTGTAAACGACTGCTACCTAAAAAACAATGAAGTCAATAAGCACACCTTAGGGAACAAGAAAAAGAGGAGAAAACTAAACCCAAAGCCACTAGAAGAGGGAAAGGATAAATACTGGAGTGGAGATACATGAAACAAACAACAGAGCAAAACAAGTTGGTTCTTTGAAAAGTTCAATAGAATGAACAATTCTCTATATAAGCTAAGAAAAAAGACTCAAATTACTAAAAACAGGAGTGAACAAGCTGGCATTATGATGGATTTTGCAGAAACAAGGAAGGGTTATACAATAAACAATGCCAGCATATTAGAAAACCCAGACGAAAAGGACAAATATCTAGAAACACACAACTACCCGAACTGAAGAGGAAACAGAAGTCTAAACAGACCTATAAGAAATAGAGAGGCTAAGTCAGGAAACAAAAACAGCCCGAGCAAGCGAGCCCAGAATCAGATGACTTCACAGGTGAATTCTACCAAACATTAAGGAATTAACCCCAATCCATACCACACTCTTGCAAAAGTAGAAGGGGAAGGAACATCACTAAAGTTACTCAACATGCCCTAAGTTATGAGGACAGCACAACCCTGGTTCCAAAGTCAAAAACAACAAAGCAAAGAACTACAAGCCAGGATCCTATGAAAACAGATGCAAATATCCTCAAGAAAATACTATCAAGTATCACTCACACATGGAATCTAATTTTAAAAATTATACCAATGAATTTACTCACCAAACAGAAACAGACTTACAGACATCAAAAACAAATCTGTGATTACCAAAGGGGAGACATGGGGTGGGGATAAATCAGGGTCTTGGGATTAAGATACACAAAATACCATGTATAATATAAATAATCAGCAAGGACCTACTGTATAGCAGAGAGAACTCTACTCAATATTCTGTGATAATCTCTATGAGAAAAGAATCTGAAAAAGAATGGATATATGTATAACTGAAACACTTTGCTGTACACTGAAACTAACACAACACTATAAATCATCTATAAATAAAATTCTTTTAAAAAGAAAGAAAATACTAGCAAGTTGAATCCACTAGAGCATGAAATGATTATACACTATGATCACGTGGGACTTATCCAAGGAATAGAAGGGTGGTTCCACACACAAAAATCAATCAACATAATAATATCACATGATTAGAAGGAAGAAAAAACCACATGATCATCTCAATTAATACAGAAAAGACATTCAATAAAATCCAGCATCATTTCATGATAAAACACTTTTCAAACCAGGAATAGCAGGAGAGTACCTCAACATGTCTCCAAGCTAACATCCCAAATACCCAAAGCTAATACAATAATCAGTGATGAGAGACTGAAAACTTGCCCTCTGAGATCTGGTTCAAGACAAGGAGGACTGCTTTCACCACTTCTATTTCCTGGTGGCTCAGACGGTAAAGAATCTGCCTGTAATACAGGAGACCCGGGTTCAACCCCGACCCAGGGATTGAACCCATGGATAACTCCATGGACAGAGGGGCCTGGCAGGCTACAGTCCCTGTGGTCACAAAGAGTCAGACACAACTGAACGACTAACACACACACATTCAACACTATAATAGAAATTCTAGTCAGAGAAAGAAATAAAAGGCATCCAAATTAGACAGGAAGAAGTAAAACTGTCTCTATAGCAGATGACTTGGTATCCCATGTATTAATAGAAAGTCCTGATAAAGAAGTTCAGCAAAATTGTTGGATACCAGTTTTTATTTTTTTAAATGACTTGTATTTCTATACACTTGTTGTGCTTTGTGCTTAGCCGTATCTGACTCTCTGCGATCCCATGGACTGTAGCCCGCCAGGCTCCTCTGTCCACGAAATTCTCCAGGCAAGAATACTGGAGTGGGTTGCCATTCCTTTCTCGAGGGGATTTTCCTGACCCAGGGATCCAAGCCACGTCTTTTGCATCTCCTGCATTGGGAAGTGAATTCTTTACCACTAGCGCCACCTGGGAAGCCCATACACAAGCAGTAAGCAATCTGAAAAGGAAATTTATTAGATAACCTCTCATTTACAATAGCATTAAAAAAAATTAGGAATAAATTTAATCACGCCCAAGATTTATAAACCAAAACCATAAAACCCTTCTGAAAGAAACTAAAGACAACTTAAATGAATGAAAAAACATCTTGTGAAACTTAATATGGTTAAGAGGACAATATTCCCCAAGCATTCTACAGATTGCCCAACATTCTTTTTTGCAGAAACAGAAAACGTGATCTTAAAATTCATATGGAGTTGCTAGTGAAAAATAGTCAAATAGTCAAAATCATCTTTAAAAAAAAAAGCATTGGTGAGCCCACACTTCTCAATTTCAAAATTGTAGCACAAAGCTCCAGTTTTCAACCCATTATGTTTCTGACATGAGGTCAGACATAGATCAGTGGAATAAAATTCAGAGTCCATATATTAACTACATGACTGGTTTAATCAAGGGTGCCAACATGATGCAATGGGAAAAAAATACATCTTTCAACAAATGATGCTTGGAAGTCTGGATATTCACATGCAAAACAATGAAGTTGGACCCTTATCACATATATAAAATTAAGTTAAATTACTTTAGATTAAAGCTCTAAGTCAAGAGCAGAAACTATAAAACAGAAGTCATAAGTCTTCATGGTCTTGAATTTGGTAATGGCTTCTTACATGTGACACTACAACCATGAGCTCAAGGAAAAAATTAATAGAAGCTCATCAGCATTAAAAACATATGTACATCAAAAGACACAATAAAGAAAGTGAAAAGACAACCTACAGAATGGGAGAAAATATTTGCACATATATCTAATGATGCAAGGATTCAGAATAATATGCAAAGAACTCATACAACTCAACAACAAAAAGGCAGGCACCCCAAGTAAGAAACGGGCAAAACATTTCAGCAGTGACTTCTCCAAAGACAAACATCCAACAAGCATATGAAAGTCTGCTCAATGTCACTGCTGCTGCTAAGTCACTTCAGTCATGTCCAACTCTGTGTGACCCCATAGACTGCAGCCCACCAGGCTCCCCTGTCCCTGGGATTCTCCAGGCAAGAACACTGGAGTGGGCTGCCATTTCCTTCTCCAGCGCATGAAAGTGAAAAGTGAAAGTGAAGTCGCTCAGTCGTGTCCGACTTTTAGCGACCCCATGAACTGCAGCCCACCAGGCTCCTCCGTCCATGGGATTTTCCAGGCAAGAGTACTGGAGTGGGGTGCCACTGCCTTCTCCGGTCACTAGCCATTAGGAAAATGGAAATCAAAACCTCCCTGAGGGACTTCCCTGGTGGTTCAGTGGCTAAGACTTTGCTCCCAACAGAGTGGGCCCGGGTTCCATCCTGATCAGGAAACCAGATCCCACATGCCACAACTAAGCCCGGGGGCAGCCAAATAAATAAATAGTTAGAAACAAAAACAGGGACTTTCCTGGTGGTCCAGTGGTTAAGAATCTGCCTGCCAATGCCAGGGAAACGGGTTCGATCCCTGGCCCAAGAAGATTCCACATGCCGCGGGGCAACCAAGCCCGGGCGCCACAAGTACTGAGCGTGCGCCCTAGAGATGGCGCTGCACAGCTAAGAAGTCACCGAAAGGAGAAGCCCGCGCACCGGAACTAGAGAGTACCCCTCGACTTGCTGCAGCTAGAAAAAGCCCGCCTGCAGCAACAGAGACCCAGCGTAGCAAAAATAAATAAATAAACTTTAAAAAATAAAAAAACCTCAGTGAGCTTTCACTGCCAGGGCCCAAGGTTGATCGCTGATTGGAGAAACTGGACCCCCGCAAGCTTTGCAGTAGGGCCAAAACAAAAAATAAAAACACACACCGCATTGAAATATCTCACATAACCAGGACGTAGATAGATCTTTTTTTTTTTTTTTTTAAGAGAAAACAGGTGTTGGCAAGGAGGTGGACAACTTGGAACCTTCATATATCGCAGGCGGGAATGCAAAATACGCAACCACTGTGGAAAATGGCCTGGTGGTTCCTCAAAAAATTAAACACAGACACACTACAGGGCCCAGCCATTCCACTCCAAGGTATATACACCTGAAAGAAGTGAAAACAGGGACTCAAACACTTGTACACAAATCTTCACGGCAATACTAGTCACAACAAATAGTGGAAACAGCCTAAATGTCCGCCAAAGGATGAACGGACATGCACAATGTGACGAATCTGCATAATGCAATATTATGAAGCCACAAAAGGGAATGACGTCCTGATACCTGCGACACTGTGGGTGAACCTGGAAAACATTATTCTAAGTGAAAGCAGCCAGACCCCAAAGGCCACGCGCGGGCTGGCGGGCGGCCGCCAGGTGGCTGGAGGCGCTGGGACAGCGGTGATTACTCCGCCGTTACTTAATCGGTACCAGGTTTTCTTCCGTGGTGAGAAAGGTGGCGGTACCAAACATGGTTAGTTTTATGTGATGTGAATTGCTCCTCAGGAGAAAAAAAAACAAAATTTAAACGTAATCTATAGGACCTATTTTAACTTTCCTGTGAAAAAGGAAAATGAAAAACAAACTCGACTTACCTTGTTCCCGGGACGGGAGAAGCCGAAGCGCAGCGAATACGAGCCTATCTCAAGGGAAGCCCAGCACCTGACGAAGGAACTCGTTCCGCTCGTGAAAATCTGTTCAATAAGCCCCAAACTTCTGAGGGCGCACAGCACCGAGCGGGGTCCCTCCATTCCGGACACCACGCTCCCCCGGGGCCGCAGCCTGGTGGTCACCCAGGAAGGTCAGAGCAAGCCACAGGAGCTGGACGGCCGGAGCCGCTCGCTCGCACGCTGCAGCGCCGCGGCCGGCCGCCGGGGAGCAGTGGTGGCCCGCGCTCCGCAGGCCTGGTCTCACGTCGGCATCGGGTCCAGGAAGTATCCGGCCCGCGACCCCCGCACGTTGCCCAAGCTCGGAGCCTCCTGAGGGAGCGTCCGCCCCGGGTCTGTGGGGTCGACGAAGAAGCCGCCTCGAGAGTCGCCTGCAGCCTCACACCGCTCAGACCTCGCGCGCACGTGAGCGCCCCTCCGGCCACGCCCCAAACCACGCTCCGCGCCAGGACGTCTCGCTGACCACGCCCCCGAAACCACGGGCCCAAGCCCCTCACCTGCCAGGTCCTCGAGGGCCCCGCCCCCGTCAACTCCAGGCCACATCCCCATTCGCCCCGCCCTTCACCCGCGCTTTCCCCACAGGTTCCGCCCAGAGACCGCCTTTGCCGTCCAAGGCCCCGCCCCACCTCTCTCCGTGCCCCGCCCAGGTCCCGCCCCTCTAACAGCCAGAGCGCAGACACCTCCCCTCTCAGATCCCGCCCCGCCTAAACCGCCCCTATAAGGCCCCGCCCCTCACACACTGTCCCTCTCAAGCCCCGCCGCCACCGCCATAGTGCGTAGAGGCCTCGGATGGAGCACGAGGCGCGGGTTCTGCGCTTGGCCGGCGGCTTCGGCCGGGCCCGGTGCCTTCTGGCCGCCGCTTCGTGGCTACCGTGCGTGGCGCTGGGGTTGGCGCTGGGCTCGGAGCTCCTGCTCACCGCGCTGCCGGCACACCACTGCGGCTCAGACCCCGCGCGCGCCCCGAGCACCTGCCTGCCGCTAAGCTACCCCGAGTCCGTGCCCCGCGCCGGCTCCGACGGCGCTCGGCCCTGCTCACGCGGCTGGTACTACGCGCAGCCCGCCGCCGACCTGCTGCGCAGCCCGGTCACCCAGGTCTTCTGCTTCACTGCTCTGTCTCCCCCACCCTCTGTCCCCTCCTGGGGTTCTCCTCGCTCTTCTGCCCTCGGTCGACGGGGACTGTCATCCTGGGGCTTTTGATTGGGGGGTCAGCCCCCTCCTGTCTGACGGTGTAGCAGATGTCCAAATAGGCAGGGTGCCAGGCCTAAAGGCAGAGTCTGAGGTTGGCGGCTGCCCAGGACGGCAGGCAGTCTGGGGAGGCGGAGGCAGTAAACTGAAGTTGAGCCGGTGAGTTTACAGAGGTCAGCAGTGCCATGAACATTCCAGCCGCCTGTGACTTTGGGGCTGTGTAGGTGTCCAGACTGGGTTCCCAAGAGTTTGAATCAAAGGAGTGATTTGTTCAGTTCCGTTTTGAAGAGCAGGTCTTTCCACTGTGAGGTGTGTGCAGGCTGGCCTAGAGGTAGGGGTGCCATGGAGACATCCCAGGCACCTGGGAGGGGTAACTGGGTAACTGGGACCTCCCACCCCCACCCCCCACTCACACACCCCCCAACTCCCACCCCCTCACCCCCCTCCCAGCTAGGGCCTGCCCACCCCTACCTCCCTCTTGGCAGCCTATGCCCCACAGCCACACCCCAGCCCAGGGAAGAAGGGCATCTGCTTGGAAACTGGGACAGGGTTGCCACATTCCTGCTTAGGCTCTTCTGGGGCCCTGAACCCTCTGGGCCTTCTCCTTCTGCCCACCTGTTTGGTGTGGTGACATATCCTTGTCTACCAGCTTTCACAAGCAGTCAGATTTTAAAACAAAATCTCTGATGTAGTGTGACCCAAAATAATGTTAAGCTTAGGGAGAAGGAACAGGGTAGGCAGAGAGCTGCAAAGCTGGGGTCAAGGGCCCTTGGCTGGGACAAGCCGGTGAGCAAGGCCCCACAGCCTGTTCTGGAAGTGGCTCTTGAAGTGCAGAGGGCGGGGGAGGTGCAGGAGAGGCCTTGGGGCCAGCCTGGGGGAGGGTGATGGCTGGAGAAAGCAGGTGCAGCCCCGCCCAGGGAGGCATTGGGGCAGGACCTCTAGGGTCCTTTCTATCCTGACATTCAGGGAACTCCGGCAGGAGAGGAAAAGGAGGGTCTTGGCTAGCTGACGGGTAACTGGTGTCCCCAACAGAGGAATCTCGTGTGTGAGGATGGCTGGAAGGTGCCCCTGGAGCAGGTGGACCACCTCCTGGGCCGGTTGCTGGGCTGTGCCCTCCTGGGCCTGGGCTGTGACTGGTGAGGCGCTGCCCCTTCCCTCCTGCTCAGATAGCCCTCCCCTGAGCTCTCCTGACTGAATCGACGGCTGTCCCCTGCTGCCCACCAGGTTTGGCCGCCGGGCTGTGTTTGTGGGCTCCCTGGTGCTGGCCACGGGCCTGGGGGTCGGCGAGGCCCTGGTTGCCAGCTTTCCTGCCCTGCTGACTCTGCGGCTGCTTCGAGGGGGGGCCTTGGCAGGGGCCTCCCTCGCCCTCTATGTGGCTCGTGAGTACCATGGGGGGCCCTGGGAGGCGCCCACTCAGGCTAGGCCTCTGACCCATTGGAGGGTGCCTTTCCGGCACTCCAGTTGAGGGCCCTTCTCCAGAAGGCAGGAGAGACGCTGTTTACTCTGTGGGCTCTGCTTTTCGTGGGCAGGCCTGGGTGACAGAACAGGCCACACATTGGCCTCAGACGTCCAGGTCCTGGTCCTCCAGCCACTGGCCCTCACCTCCCTGGACAAAGCAGTCCTCCTGAGAGGCCTGGGCCTCAGGCTCTCCCTGTCTGCCCAGGCCTGGAGCTGTGTGACCCCCCAAACCGCCTGGCATTCTCCATGGGGGCTGGCCTCTTCTCAGTGGTGGGCACACTGCTGCTGCCTGGCCTGGCCCTCCTCGCCCAGGACTGGCAACTCTTGCAGGGACTGAGCGCCCTGGCAACGGGACTGCTGCTGCTCTTTTGGGGGTAAGTGAGCTGGGGTCATGTCCACTGCAGAGGCCATGTGTATCGCTTCCCTTTGACCGTTCAGCACCATGCAGGTGGGCACGGGACAGGGACACAGAGAGTCATGTGCTATGTATCCCCACTGGCTCCTGCCCTACGGGGAGGTCCTGCAACATCCTCACCCAAACCCTGCAGGTTTCCAGCCATGTTCCCCGAGTCTCCCTGCTGGCTGCTGGCCACAGGGCAGCCAGCCCGAGCCAGGAGGATCTTGTGGCACTTTGCCAAAGCCAGCGGTGTGGACCCCGAGAACAGCACGGAGGAGGAGAGCTCCCTGGCTATGGGTAATGGACCAGCCAGGGAGAAGAGAGACCTGAGTGCTAGAGGAAGAAGGAAGGGCATCATCCCCTCACTGGTGCCCCATTATGTCTCCCGGTCCACAGAGCTGGATGTGCTGTGCGCAGGACACCCCCAGCCCCGGCACCACTCAGTCCTGGAGCTCCGGCACACACACGTCACCTGGAGGAACGCACTCATCCTGGGCTTCAGTTCGTGAGGAGGGGGGGTGTGGGCGGGCTAAGGGAGGGAGGGAGGGGTCTTCACCTTCCCCCTGGGTGAGATACCCGGCTCTGGCTGGGCTTGTAGCTTTGTATCCCTCCCAGGCTCATCAGTGGGGGCATCAGAGCCAGCTTCCTGCACAGCCTCGTCCCAAGTGAGCCCAGCTTTTATTGGCCCTACTTCCTGGCAGCTGGCCTGGAGGCAGCAGCCACCGTCTTCCTGCTCCTGACAGCAGATCTCTGGGGGCGCCGCTCAGTCCTGCTGCTGAGCACCTTGGTCCTGGTCCTGGCATCCCAGCTGCTCCTTGCAGGGGCCCAGTGTGAGTGTGGGGCCCTGCAGGCTGGCAGGGCTGTCATGTTTGGCCAGGGGTTTGCCCAATGTGTGTGTGGGGGGTAGTCCTGAGATGAGCCCCCTCCCAGAGCTGGGGAGGCAGGATGACGTCGCTGTTCACCCCATCCATCATCTCCCCACTGTGCACTCAGAGAAACTGAGGCCAAAAGAGTTGAGGGCCAAAATGATTCAGTAGACGGGGTTTAATGTAAGGGTTTGGATTGGACGAGGGCTTCCCTGGTGGCCCAGATGGTAAAGAATCTGCCTCCAACGCAAGGGACCTGGTTCAATCCCTAGGTTGGGAGAAGGGAATGGCAACCCACTCCAGTATTCTTGCCTGGAGAATCCCATGGACAGAGGAGCCTGGCAGGTTATGGTCCATGGGGTTGCAGAGTTGGACACGATTGATCAACTAACAATTTTGAATGCGGGCCAACTTCCAAGTGCAGGAGCAGAGAGGGAAAGCTAGTGAGGCCCAGAGCCTGGAGACACGGTGAGGGGAGGGAGGGCGCGTGGGCAGTGTGGGAGACTCTCCTCCTCTGCAGACCTGCCCAGCTGGATGGTGCTATTCCTCTCTGTCCTGGGGCTCTTGGCCTCCCAGACCGTGTCCGCTCTCAGCAGCCTCTTTTCAGCTGAGATCTTCCCCACGGTGATCAGGTGAGCAGGCCCTGCCAGCACACCCCAACGCTCCCCACACTCCCCATCTTCGTGCCATCAGGACGGGAGTTCAGCTGTCTCTTCCTGGGTGATGAGGGGCACGCTGGTCACAGAATGGTCTGCACATCAGCTCGGGAGTGGAGGACAGGGCAGTCAGAGATGAGAGCCCCCAGAGAGGGTGGGATTCCAGGGGGAAATTGACTGGATTTTCTAACGGAAAGGACAACTTTGGTTCCTGGACAGCTTTCCCCCAGACTTTTCAGGTGTTGTCATGGGACCCCCACACCTTGGCCCCCACTAAGGGTACCCACCCCGGGAGCACTGCGCACCCTGTGCAGCCATGTCCTACCGCCCTCTCTTGCAGGGGGGCCGGGTTGGGCCTGGTGCTGGGAGCTGGGTTCCTGGGCCAGGCAGCTGTCCCGCTCACCACAATGCACGGCCGGCATGGCTTCTTCCTGCAACACGTGCTTTTCGCATCTTTCGCCCTCCTCGCCCTGCTGTGTGTCCTGCTGCTGCCGGAGAGCCGCGGCCGCACGCTGCCCCAATCGCTGCAGGAGGCTGACCGCCTGTGCCGCTCCCCACTCCTCCGGGGCTGCCCACGCCAAGACCTCCTGCCTCTGCTGCCAGCCTCCCTCCCTGGGGCAGGAACACAGCTGGCCCAGGAGGGCTGACCAGGCTGCAGAGACACTGCCACCCACCAGTGCTGGTGGAAGGGACTTGGGAGGGTGGTGGGGAGCCGGCTTGTTTCCAGGCGCCCTGGCCCCCCTCCAAGTGAGGAAGATAAAGGTATGTGTGGAACTTGGCTTCTTCTCTGGCTCTTCCCTCAGGCCCCACTCTTGGCTGAAAGGGGCTTCTGGCATCCACCTCCCCCTCACAACCAGGCATCCATAGCCCCTCCCACAGCCCCCCACCCCAGGAACAGCTGGGGGCCAGCCGGCTGCCACAGCTCTGGTGGAACTGAGGTGGCGGAGGCCAACTGTGCAAGGAAGAGAGAAGCACACTTTAATTCACATTTGCCCCAGGGCTGCGTCCTTTCACACAGAGATAAGGTCAGCGTGGGTGGGAGGCACAGCTGGGAACGGGGCCTGACCCCATGGTAGGTGACTGACGGGGGCAGAATGGGTGCCTCCTTCTGGCCACTCCACTCGAGCTCTGAGCCTTGACCTTCCCTGGGGGAAACCAGACGGACCAAGGAGCCAGGGTAGGGCCCAGAGCCATCTTCCACCTTGATGGAGGTCCGCTGGAATTCCTAGGCACACAGCCCAGTTAGGTGTGTCCGCTCTGGCCCCTCAGGTCTGCCCTCTGTGTCCAGGAGGCTGTGCCCTTCACAGGGCGGTGCAGGTCCCCATCAGAAAGCCCTTCTCTGGTGCCCTCACGGGGGCCCGTACAAGTCAGCCAAGCGGGAGAAGCGGGGGCCCCATTCCCGGAGGCAGCTGTAGTCCTGGTCCTCATCGTCCAGGCTGGACAGGATGGAGCTCAGTGTCCCCGCCAAGGAGCCGTCCCCCTCGTAGTCATAGATGAGAGCCGTGTCATAGGGCGGGACGCTGGGGTCACAGTCTGCGGCCTCCAAACCCTGTGGAGAGGCCCGGGTCTCAGGACCAGTACATGCCGGCTTGGTGACCTCCGCCACCGGGTGGGGCGAGGCCTGGAACCGGGAAGGGGAGGGGGCAGAGGAGGCCTAAGTGGAGGCCGAGGGTACTCGGAGCAGCTCTGAGCCCCGCGCTGCCCCTGCCCCAGATGGTAGTTAGAGGCAAGGCTTCCTCTGGGCCTTTCTCTTTCCTTAGTCTGTAGCCACCACCTCCCTGTCCCACTCCAGAGCGATGCCTCAGGCTTCGGAGGAGGGTGTACGGGGCGCCCCCGGGGCACCTACGTCGTTGATGAAGTCAGCGATGTCTGCGGGGCTGGTGGGCAGCGCACGGGTCACCTGGGGGCGCGCTCGGCCGAACGGGGCGTCTCTGCGCAGCGGCGGCCGTCCCAAGGGGGCGCCGAAGGCTGCCAGTTCTGCTGGGTGGCGCAGCTGGTCTATGTCGTAGGCGTCCTGAGGGCAGATGGAGCGCGTTCCGGTCAGCCGCTATCGTCGCGGGTCGGGACGATGCAGGCCAGCTGGGGCCCTTGGCCCTACCCGCAGCACTTGTAAGCCGCCCCGGCCCCCTCACCTGGTCCTCCTCCCCGCCCCCCTGCTCGTCGTAGTTAAGGATGTTGTCCCGGAGGTCGTCCTGCAGTCCATGCAGAAGCCTCTTGTCCCAGGACTGCTGCCGGAACCGCGCCAGGAGGGCCACCAGCAGGGCGAGCACTGGGTGGGGGTCGGGGCGGAGGTCGGGGTCGGGTGGGGGTGGAGCGCGAGGGTGGAGGGCGGGGCCGGAGGGCGGGTGGGGCTGCCAGGAGGCGGGGCTAGAGGGCGGGTGGGGCTGCTAAGAGGCTGGGGTCCAAGGGCAAGGGCCTGCGGGCGCCGGCACTCACAGAGCAGCAGGATGACGCTGGCCAGCATGATGACCAGGGCACCTAGGCTAATGCCCGCGCCACCCGCCCGCAGTGCCGCGGCTCCCGGCAGGCAGGCGCCGTCCTGGCCGCAGCGGCACACGGTCACGTTCAGGGGCTGCTCGCGCTGCTGGGGCGGCTGTCCGGAGTCCTGGAGCAGCAGGCTGAGGCGGTGCAGCCCCTCCGGGACCCGGAGCCTCGGTCGCAGGCGCGCGTGGCTTACTGCGGAGGGCGCTTGCGGTCAAGCAGGGGCCGGGGGCGGCCGTACCCCCTCCCGTGTCTGTGCCCTGGGCAGCAGCCGACTGGGCGGCGCTCCTGGCATGCTAGGCCTCGGTTTCCCCATCCGTCCTCTGCGTCTGATAACCAATCCCTACCGGGCCTGAGGGTGCACCAGCGGGAACCTCCCCCAGGCTCTGAACCCCAGGGGTGTGTGTGGGGGGCTCACCATTAACCTGGCTGAGGCTCCAGTTCCGGGCCAGCTCTGGGACCCTGGGGCTCAACTGGAAGTGGAAGGGAGCCCCGTGGGGGGGCAGGTCCTCATCCGTGGCCCCCAAGAGAAGGCCGGAACCCCGGTCTGGTGTGCTGCACAGGCTGCCCCACGGCGGGGACAGCTCAGGGGCGTGGTCGTTGACCTCCAGGATCTCAATGGACAGGGTCCCAGTGGCCGTGCTGGGTGGGGAGGCTGCAGGCGGGAGAGGCCTAGTGGGCCTTTGGCCCCTGCGGAGCCCCCACCCACCCTGTAAGTCTGCTGAGTGGAGCACCTGGCTCTCGGCCCTTGGGCAGCAGCAGGGGCCTCAGCTTGGATTAGGGAGCCCAGGAACCAGGCTGGGCTCCCCACTCACCATCATCTCGGGCCAGGATGATGGCCCTGTACCAGCCATCTTTGAGGAAGGGGGATGAGGGGCTGAGCACTCGCTGGGTCTGGACCCGGCCAGTGGCCCCGTCCACCTGCAGCCAGTCCTCGGGGTCATAGTCCTTGGAGTAGCTGTTGGCAAGGAGGGGAGGAGGGTGCAGAAAGAGCCTGAGCAGGACTCCCAGAGGTGCGTGGTCATGTGTAGATGGGAGCACACTCACACACACACTTACACACATACACACTCTCACACACACACATGCCCCCTTTAAGGATAGTCCTCCCACAGCCTTAAGCTGGTGTTTTCCGACTCAATCAACAGACGAAGAAACAGAGGCTTGGGGAGGGCAGGGGAGCTGCCCAGGGCCCCATGGCCACAGGTGACACCAAGACACAGTGGTGGGCACAGTGGAAACAGACACAGACAAACAAGGCCAGGGCAGGGGGTGAAATCCAACACAGTGACAGCCAGTCCCAGGGAGCAAGGGCTCCCTGGCATGGACAGGGCCAGACACCCAGAGGCGGCCAACACAGGCTGGCTGTGTAGGTGTGTGCCATCTGGAGCCCAGCCCTGCCTACAGGACGAGGTCGTGTGAACAAGCACACAGGCCCTTGAGAGCCCCTGAGCCCTCAGTGACCATGCAGAGAAGCCCTCCACCCTCTGACTGGGTCTCTCATGGGAAGAGAATCCTCAGGACACAGGGCTGCCTACCCTTAGCTGTGCTCCTACCCTGGCTGGGAGGCAGAGGGGCGGGCCCTTACCTGAGCCTCTGCAGCTGTTGTGTGTCAGGGTCCCGGGCAGAGAAGGTGGCCACAGGTGTTCCTGGGGCGGCCCCCTCAGCTAAGCTGGTCCGCAGAGGGTTCTCCTGGAACACAGGTGCCTCATTGACATCCCGCACCTGCACGCTGACCCTGGCCTGGCCCCGCTCGGCCCTGGGGGCAGCTGCCTGCAGGGGGGCCTCATTCTGCACGGCCACTTTGAGGTCATACCACTCCCGACTCTCATAATCCAGGGGCTGTAGGGGGAAGAAAGGTGGCAGCCCGTCAGGAATCTGGACCCCACATTCAGGGCACCCATGCTGGCGAGGCCTCTCCTGGGCTGTCCTCGGAGCGCCTTCTTTCCTTCTTCTTTGTAGCTTTGGAAAGATAAAAACTATGCAGAGAGAATAACAGGAAAATACTTTGGACACTCAAATGCCTCTGTCAGGTGTTGTGAGGTCCATTTCCATCCCCTGGCCAGGCTTCCTCCTCAGTGACTCAATCAGTGATCTGGGTCTTATTGCTAAGAAGGTATCTGATGGATGTGGTTGAATGGACCTGTACGACCAGCGATGATCCTGGAGAACCTGGGTGGGTCTCATGTGTGGGTAAATCTCTGAGAGCAAACCTGAGGTTTCTCCTGGGAAAGCAGGATCCTGCCTCTGACACAGCCTCAGCTCCTGACTCTGCAGCTTTTCACAGCCCTGCAGACTCTGGACTCATCAGCTGCCCTCACAACAAACTGGGTGGCCAGCTCTAGTCAGTCTCTTACAAGAAAGGTCTTCATATATCGATAGCTACATCTGTGTCTCTCTGCAGATGTGTGTAGGAACATGTTTGTAGGCATGGGTGTGTATGTGGATGTCTGCACACATATCTCCTGCTGGTTTTGTCTCTGGTTGGCTGACACATGAGGTCTGTACTTGTGCACATTGATCACTTGCATGAAGAGGCAAAATACCAGAAATAACACATGGGCTTGGGGGCTGCCCACTCCTTCCAGCGCCAGTCCTCTGTGGTCAGCGTGGCCCCAGCCCACAGTCCGTGTTCCCGGTCCCCTTGGCTCCCTTCTTAGGGTGCACAGAGGGTCCAAACAGGCTTCCAGAGTGTGAGGAGAGGCTCCCTCCTCAGCTCACCTTCACCATGGACAGCACACCCTCGTTGGTCCTGGGGTCAGTGCGGATGGTGAACTGCCCGTCAGGGTCACCCTCCAGGATGGTGAACCGGGCTGCCCAGTTGGGGGAGCCGGGCAGGTCCCGGTCCTCCACCTCAAGCCGTCCCACGTCCACTCCGCTGACAGCCTCTGCAGCCTCCATGAAGAACTGTGGGAACCCAGCCCCATTATTCACTGGCAGGCAGGGGTGGGTAATGGTCCCCTGGGGCCTCACCCTCCTGCTACCTACATTCGGGGAGTCCAGGACCCAGGGAGCCCCCTCCAGACTCAGCCATGCCCCGGGTGCGTCTTACCTGGGGGGCAGGGCTGCCCCCACTCCCACCCAGGAGGAACTGGGGACACATCCTAACCCAGGGTCTCAGTGGCTTCCCTCCAGGGCCCTCCAGCTCCTGATATGCTCACAGGCCCCATGCTGGCCTCTAGCCGGGGGTCCTGCACAACCCACTCAGGGTGCCTCCTCTGAGCACCCAGCCTCCCCGTCCTCCGACAACCAGGATAGGGGGAGGGCAGCCCCGGGCAACAGCAGGTAGAGGTGGCACCTGATCCCCAGTGAACTCAGGGGCGTTGTCATTGATGTCCTCCAGCGTGATGATGGCTGAGGCGGTGGCGGTAAGGCCATCTCCAGACATGTCCGCCACCTGCAAAGTCAGATTGTACACGGCGACCACCTGGGGGCACAGTGACAGAGGGTCAGGAGACCTAGGTGGAGCGCAGGGCAAGGCTGGTTGGCCACCTTAGGGCCTGGGGGAAGGGCAGGCATACTCCAGGAGGCTCCAGCTCCTGTCCTGCTCCCAAGTTCTGGAGCAAAACAGACTGCCTGTCCTCTCAGGGTTGGACGGCACCACTGCTGACCCCAGACTCTGCCCCAGCCTGTGAGTAGGCAAGAGGTCAGCTGCCGAATTGGATAAATGCTTGGAGGGCATGTGCTCCATATGGGGGGTTGGTCTCTGCCCCGGAGAGACAGGAGCAATGGCCAAGAGGGGACAGAGATCAGCTAACATAGTGACTGGCCCTGGGGAAATCAAGGAGGATTTCCTGGAGGTGCCAAAGCCACACAGAAGCCAGGCAGTGAGCGGCTGCAGGGGCCCCACAGAGAATAAATAGGCACTGTGGAGCCCAAGAGGTGAGGGGCTCCTTTGATGGACCTAACCCAGGCTGGGGAGCCCAACTGCTTTGCAGGCAGTGGGGTGAGGGAGATTTTTGAACAGAAACAAGCTGAGGGCCCCTCACGCTGTCTCTGAATCCAACGGCACAGCCACCCACGGGGCAGGTCTGCGGGAGCCCAGGGCAACCGGGAGTGTCCGGACCGCCCTGTCCAGCTGTCGAGGCACAGCCAGGTGGCCTCACCTCGCGGTCCAGGCCCACTTGCACCGTGCGGATCTCCCCCGTAAGCGGGTCGATGCTGAAGAGCTGGGGGCCGCCTTGCTCCAGGATGGAGTACCGCAGCGCTGCATTGTCTGTCTCCGGATCATCCGCATCTGTGGCTTCAGCCCTGGTCACGTAGGTGCCTGTGAAGGGCAGGGATGTGCAGGGGTGATGCCCAGGGGTGCCAGCCTCCAGCTCCAGGGTGCGTCGCCTGCTCCCCTGTGGCATGCAACTGTGCCAGTTCCAGGCTCTCGGTCAGCCTGTGCACACACGAACGTCCCAGCATCCTGGCTTGTGCTGCTTGTGGGGGAGGAGGCGGGTGTCCAGTGCACACAGCTGACAGCTGTCTCCCATAGGACCCCAAGATAGACCAGGCGAGCTCACTGGGAACCAGCCCCTGGGGAGGTAGCCGGTGCACCCGCCACTGATCAGGCCCTGACCTCAGCCCCACCTTCAGAGTGAAGCAGTACCCAGGCTGTATCTGCACTCTGGGGCAAACATGGCCCCACATCTCGGGAGACAGGGGCACGTGGGCCCCCCAGGCACTCGGCACCTGTGTCCACCTGCGTTCCCAATCTCAGGAGAGGGGGGGTCTGCCAGGCCCTGGAGACATCTCAGCATCTGTGCCCACCTTGCTTTTCCTCTGCAGTGATTCAGGCCTGACCCCCCCAGCCCAGCTCAGGTGTATTAAGTGAGCCCAGTGAGGCGGGCTGGCCTTGGGCCATCTGGGGAGCTGCCCCGCAACCTGTGACTGGGCTCACCGCAGACCCTCCTGGGCCCTGTCGGGTCATCTGAGAGTCACGCTGGTGTCTGATGAGCAGAAATGACCCAACCACTGGCCTAGCCTTAGAGGTGGGGGGCTACCAACCAGGTAACTCCTGGCACAATGTTGGACCCCAGGCTGAAGCCAAAAAGAATGCTTAGAACAGGCACTGGGGCGCAAGTGAGTGCTTCCTAAAGCACCTGCCATGCTCTCTACGACCGAGCAAGTGAGCAAACTTGCAAAAGGAGCCCAGCTTCTCACCATCAGAGAAGGGAACCCAGAAGGGATCCCGCAGAGCTGGACTGGAAGTGGAAGTGCCGGAGAGGACTCGTGACTTGTGATGAAGGTAGAAACACGTACAAACACGGCTGTGAGCGAGCACACATATATGCACAAACACACATCCAAGCACGCACACTCTGGACTCTATATACATGAGCAGCTCTGGCTGCTGAAAGGGCCTGGGCTGCTTTGATGAGTTTCTGATCAGCAAAGCTTTCAGCTTCAAAAGAATGATGCAAAGAATTATAACTCATTGAATGAAGTGAGGCTCCATAAAGGCATACTGATACATAAAAACAAAATACATATGAGACAGGCTGGGACCTGGGACCCAGGGCTGCAGTGCTTGCATCTGGACAGACTTCTCCTCAATCAACAAATACAAAAAACTATAAGGGACTGAAAATAGCTGCATGCCTGTGTGTATGTGCAGTGGGTCAAATTACGGACAAGATTTAAAAAAGGCCAAAAAACCCCCAACTACCACTTCTGAAAAGCAAAAACGGGGTTGGAAGCAAAAGCAGGGTACTGCACATGCCCCCTGCACTCAACACCCAATAAGGGGTGGGCAAACCATTTAAGCCACAACCTCCCGCCTGGTCCCTGAACCCTGGATACCCCTCCCCTCACCCCATATAAGGAACAAGCTTGCCCCAACTTGGGGAGTGAGCAAGGAAACCTGTTTCTTGTATTTGCCCCCCTCCTGTGGCTGCGGGAGCCTCAGTAAAGCCTTGCCTGAATTTCTTGCCTGGCCTTTGAATAACTTCTATTGATTAAGGAGGCCAAGCACCTTGGTGGGTGACACATAAACACATACATTCATAAAGGGAGGACTGAAAGTTCTATTACGTAATAGAAAGCCAAGTGATGACAAAGAGGAAAAGATGGACTAGAACCCCGTCACTTCCCAACCATCAGGACAGTTAACTCCTGGCAGGCAGGAGCCTCAGGGACACCAAAGCTGCTGCGCCAGCATGAGGGGACACCTGCGAAAGGATCTCCATGAAGAGAGAAGTACAATCACAGCGGAGACGCCTGGCAGACACCCTCCTAACTACGGGCCAAAGTCGGGCATCTCTGGGAACAGGACCTGTGTGCCTCCTGAGGGGATCCAGCCACACAGCCTCATTCAGAGACAAGGTTCACAGTGACTATACATGCCTCAGGATGTCAGTGTTGTGACCAATGAGGCGAGAGACTTTTCACAATGAAAACTACAAAAAATCGGTGAGAGAAGTTGGAGAAAACATAAATAAATGGACACACAGTCCATGATCATGGGTTGGAAGACTTGCTGCCAAGTTGTCAGTACCACCCAGAGTGACCTACAGATTCAACGTAAGCCCTCTCAAAATCCCAAGGATGTTTTCTTGACATTAAAAAAAAAAATCATTCTAAAGTTCCTGTCTAATCTCAAAGGACCCTGAGCAGCCAAAACAATTTTGAAAAAAGAACAAAGTTAAGAGGACATACTTCTTGATTTCAAAGCTTTCTCCACAGGTACAGTAATCCGTGCACATCTGCCCTCAAGACAGACACACAGACCAGTGGAACAGAACTGAGACCCCAAGAATAAGCCTCACCCCCCGGGCAGGTGAGTCTACACAGGACGCCAGGACCGTTCAACAGGGAGCAGGCCATCTCCCAGCAAATGGTGCTGTGAAAGCTGAACATCCCCCTGCAGAAGGATGGAGCTGGACCTGGAATTACTTAACACCACATACAAAAAACAACTCAAAGTGGATCAAGTCTAAATGTACAACCCCAAACTATAAAACTCCTAGAAGAAAACACAGGGCAAAAGCTTTACAACGCTGGATTTAGTGATGATTTCTTGTTTACAACAACAGAGGCCCAGGCAACAGCAACAAAAACAGACAAACTGGACTTCATGATGCATCATAAATGCATCAAAAGACACCATCGACAGAGCAAGAAGACAACCCATGGGATCTACAGAACATTTTCAAATCATCTATCTGTTAAGGGATAAGGGATCTGATATCCAGGATATGTAGAGAACCCATAAAACTCAACCACACAAAAAAACAAACAACTCTGTTCAAAAATGGGCAAAAGACTGAACAGTCCTTTCTCCAAGGAAGATGTACAAATGGTCAATAAACACATGAACAAATGCTCGACATGACAAATCACTGGGGAAAAGCAAAGGAGAACCACACGATATATCCCCTCACACCAGCCACACAACCAGGGATTGAACTTGGGGCCCCTGCTTTGTTAGCAGCCTCACAGGATGGCTGCTAACAACACGACCACAAAACAGAAAACAGCAGGTGCTGGTGAGGATGTGCAGAACCTGGGACCCTCCTACACTGCTGGTGGGAATGAAAACTGGTGCAGCCATGATGGAGATGGAAGATCCTCAAAAAGTTAAAAATAGAACTGCTACATGATCTAGAAATCCCACCTGGGTACGTACCCAAAGGAATTGAAAGCAGGGTCTCAAAGACATATTTGCACACCCATGTCCAGTACGGCACTACTCACAACAGCTAAAAAGTGAAAGCAACCCAAGTGTCCACTGAAGAATAAGCAGATCAGCAAAATGTGGTGCAAACATCCAGCGAGTATTATTCAGGCTTGAAAAGGAAGGTAAGCCTGACCCGGGCACCACACTGAGGAACCTTGAGGATGTGACACTCAGTGAAATGGGCCAGAAACGGACGGACAAATGCTGTGTGATTTCACCCATACACAGCCAAATCATGCAGGAAAAAGTAGCCAGTAGGTGCCAGGGGCTGAAGAGGGGAAATGGAGAGCTAGTATTTAATAGAGACAGAGTTTTGGTTTGGGAAAATGAGAAAATTCTATGGTGGTGGTAGTTGCACAGCGATGTGAATGGACTTAAAGCCACTTAGAAATGGTTATGAGGGTAAATTTTCTTACATGCATTTTGCTACAATAAAAGTTTGCAAAATAAAAGGCAGCGTTGTGAAGACTAGTGGCCCAGGAACTGTCCCCAACAAGGACGCATGAGCAGGTGGGGGTGTCAGTCTTGCCCCACAAGCAGAACAAGGGGGAATCCTCAAGATCACCCCTGTGTGAGCATGTCAGATGATGGGACACAGGCGACCTGATGTTCTGGGGGTCCAGGGTGTGAGTGGTCCCCACGGAGGTGTACACACGGGGGCTCCCCTGGTACAGTAGGAGGAGTCCCCCGTGGAAGCAGGAAGAGAGGCCAAGGTCGTCGCAGCCACTGGTGCCCGCGCGGGGGGCTGTGCCCTTCCCCCCCACCCACTGAGGCTGTAGGCGAGATGTTACTGTCAGTGTCACCCTCCTGATGATGGCGACACTAAGTCACTGGAGTGTGTGCTCTGAAGGCCTCGTGTTGTAACCAGGTCCAGACAGGAAGGATGGGAAACAAGGAAACAGTGGTTGAGGCAAACATGTGCACCTCTCTGAAGCCTGTAGAGGGATTTGGGGCCACTTTCCCAAAACTATGGAACCATGTCAGAAGGAGAAATTAGAAGTAAAAAAAAAAAAAAATTATTGTCATTTTAAGTCTTGAAAAGCACAAAATGGGATGAAATAAACACATGTGGGGACTTCTCTGGTGGTCCAGTGGCTAAGACTCTCGGCTCACAAAGCAGGGGCCCCAGGTTCAATCCCTGGTTGGGGAACTAGATTCCATATGCCACCAGTAAGAGTTCAGTGCAGAAACTGAAGACCCTGTATGCTTCAACTAAGACCCAGCACAGTCAGATTAAACACACACACGCATGTGACAAAGGAGGGGCATGCCTCGGTGGTGACCCTGAGCCTTCCCACCTCTGCAGCATGACTGCCTGGGGATCAGACTGGAGCCCCTGGGACCAGGGTGGGAGGGGCAGGGGTAGACTGCTGTCTGCAATGTCTATCTTCCTTGGAACAGACTCAGGCCAGCGAGTCCATCCTGTGAGGACTCATGAGGGATAGAGGGTGGGGGGTTCCGCAATCAAAGTGTAGAATTAATAAGCAGTAAAGGCAGTGCCGATAATGAGCAGGGGGTCTCCTCTTGGGCCTGAGACTGTTTTGGAAGGAACAGAGGTGCTGGTTGCACAACACTGTGAATGTGGTAAACGCCACTGAATGTTCACTTCCAAATGTGTACTCTTACATTATGTGAATTCACCTCTATTTAGAAGGGAAGTGGGGAAGAGGAAGGAGGGGTGGGGGGGAGACAAGGGCAGGAGGCAGAAGCGGGAGGGGAGTGCAACAGAAACCACCAGAGGTTTGCCATCCAGGGTCTGCCACCTCTGCATTTTGGAAGACTGGGGCATTGAAATTTATACTGCAACAGGAAGTGACTTGAGTCGACCCATGGAAATTCCCTCCATCCTGGAGACTCTCTGAAGGACCTCTCAAGTTCTCGCTGACGGGAAATCCTGGACTTCTGACCCACCAGTGCCCACGGCAAAGCCCCCTCCCCCACTGGGACCCCACCCGGCTCACCTGGGACAGCACCCTCCAGCACCCGGCCAGTGAACACCTCCTGCCTGAAGACAGGCCGGTTGTCGTTCTGGTCCACAACCACGATCTCCAGGTCCGTGGGCTCTTCCAGGGTGGCCCCCCCCAGGTCCAGAGCAAAGGCCCTGAGCTAGTGAAGCAGACAGCAAGGGCTGGCACTGTGGCCCCCAATTTCCAGTAGCTCGCACGAGGGCGACAGGGACAGTGAGAGCCGATTTTGCTTCCCGCAGCAAACAGGTGAGAAGCGGCCCGCGGCCCGCGGCCCGCGGCCCGGCGGTGCTGGGCAAGCGGTATATCCCCACCAGGGGGCGCCTGCGTCCTCTCAGCAGGCCGGCCGGCCACCAAGCCTGCCCACTTTCGGGGAAGTCAGAGCCTTGTGTTAAGTGTGGCTGGAGCGCTTCCTAAGTGCTCCTGGTCTCGGGGCCCTTTTTCTGTAAACGGTTTGGGCTGCTTTTGAAGTTTCCTCTCCCCACGTGAAATTTTAGATTAAGCCACCTCCTGTCCCTTTGGAGGATGGACTTGATACAACTTCCAGGGAAATACGCTCTCTGACTCAGTGTAAGGGAACCAGCCTCTCAAAGTCTGGCGACGGTTCGGGGCACATGAAAACAAAGTCTGAAGCTCCCTCCCTGGGCCAGGCTGGAGGGCTGATCCTCAGTTTATAGGAGACTCGTGAGTTCCAGGTTCCCCTCTTCCACGCCTGGCTCACCCAGTCCTGACTCCCCTCCCCACGCCCTTCCTCTCAGGCTCCACAATCCCAAGACCTCCAAGGGGCAGGTCCCATGCCACCCACCCCACCCTGACGGTCACTATGGGGCAGCTGCGTCGTGGGTGGCCTATTCTGTGGGATTCCCCCACAGCGTCCCGTCCCCGCCACATTTAGCAAGCCGAGGGGAGAATCCTCCACACCTGGGAAAGCTGACGCTCACCCTGCTGCCGGCTGCCCAGTCCTCCCAGGCAGGACGCAGACCTCAGCCTGCTCACGCGCATCTGTCCAATGGGCGAGCGACCCTGAACACCTGCCTCTGTGGGAACGGGTCCCAAACCCTGCCCGCTGCCCCCAACTAAGGACGCTAGTCTCGCAGGCGGAGGTGTGGGCGGGGCCCCTGCGGGAATGGTGCAGGAATGGGCGGGGCGGGGCGGGGCGGGGCGGGGCGGGGCCCACCCTGAAGCGGTCGGTCTTCTCCCGGTCCAGCATCGCGTTCAGGGACACCTTCCCCGTGAACTTGTCAATGGAGAAGACGCCTCGCGGCTCCTCGTCCACACCGGGCCCCTGGATGCTGTAGATGACGCTACCCAGCTGCTGCTTGTCCGACTTGATCTGCAGGCCAGGAAATGGGCTGGGGAGTTGCCCCCAGGGCAGGGGGTCTCTCCCCTAGTTCTCCGCCCCTCCCCCAGCTGGGACGAAGTCGCTAGGCCTGTGGCCCCAGGGTTTCCCCTTCCTAAAGCACACGCCCTCAGGGCCCCCCTCCACTTGGCCCCTCACCTGCACCAGGGGGAAAGGGAGGCGCTTGTGGTTCTCGGACACGCTGATGGGAGGGATGACCCAGGCTCTCCGCACGCGACCCAGTGTGGGTGCCTGGCGCCAGGGGTACAGGGTGCGGGGCCGCCTCAGCCTGGGGACCCCCGCTGAGGGAAATAAGCTCTGCAACGAAGGAGAACGGCCATCACCAGCACAGCAGTGCCCAGGGCTCCCCATCCAGGGCCCGACATCCCCTCCCTGAATACCAGGCCCTCCCTCATATGGCCAGGGGAGGCTATGGTGCAAGGACCTGGGTGGCATGGGGAGCTCAGGAGGACAGAAGGTGGCCTGGCTCCCAGGATCCTGGGGAGGCAGGGGGTGGGGGAGGTGGGTTGTTCAGAAAAGACAGCTGGGCCAAGCTGGGCAGCCCTCCCACGCCTCCCCCTATGTTGTGGGTAAATAGTGCCGATAATGGGGTGGAGGGGCAGGAGGAGATCAGCCTCCCCGCACATGGCTGATCTGCCAGAGGTGACTGTGGAGCTCCTGGCTGGGGACATGGGGGTGACACACGGCCATCCCAAGCCTCACCACTGTTTGAGTTCTTGAGGGTTGATCGAGATTGACCAGGCCAACGCTTCTGTCCTAAGAGGCGGGGGCACCCATCCCACACCCAGGGCAGCTGTGCACACCGCAGGCCTCCTCTGCCAGACTGGGGAGGATGCAGGGTCCCCCCCTGCACAGGCCTCTTCCTCCAGGAATAAGGCCAGGGGAGGCAGGACAGCGTGTGGGGCTACTGTGTAAGGCTGCCATGCTTCCCCAAGTCTACCCAACAGGCAGAAGTGGGCACATCACCCACCTCCCAGGCCCTGCCTGGCTGCCACCTACTGAGCTCTGGGCTCAGAACCGCGCCAGTAAGGGGCCTGGTGGGAGACAGAGCACCTGCCAAAATGCTCCCAGACCCACCATGAGCTCACCCCACTGCCACACTCAGACAAGGAAGCTGAGGCCCAGAGAAGGAACCCGGTTGGGGGTTGAGGCAGAGCTGACAGCAGCCCCAGCTAACACCCAGGGCTTCCTGAGGCCTGGTTGAAGCATGCAGTTTCTGTGTCGGCTCCTTGATCGAGCAGCAGCTGGTCTGAGCCTGGGCTCAGGCACTGTGGCCAGCTGAGCATAGAGGTATTAGGGGTCCTCCACACCCCCCGAGTGGTGAGTGGGGCTGAGGCTGGTGCAGTCTTGGGGGACACAGAGCCTGGCTGGACTTGGATGAGGGCTGTCAGGGCCCGAGGCGGGGCTTGGTGGGGGCACTGCTGGGACCCAGCTTGGCGTGGCTATAGAAGAATGTGAGCAATGTGCCATTCATGGCTGTTATGAGCCCCTCAACTGGGCTGGTGGCTTCAGGAAAGGAGGGCGAGGTGACTGGTGAGTGTGGTGTCTCGGGGTGGGGGCTGAGAGGGAGGAGAAGCCCCTCAGCCAGGAGGCTGCTGTTCTGGGCAACCTCTGGCCCGTGCCCCGCTCCCCAGCACAGCCTCCCTGTTCTGCCTAGCTGGGTCCTCGCACACTTTGCTTACAGAACCACAGTGACACCCGGACTAAGACCAGCCTCCCCAGGGGCCCCGAGCCACCTCCATACTTCTGAGTTCCCGGTCCTGCCCTCTCACCTGAAATGCCAGGAGCCTACGGTCCAGAAAGTAGCAAACTTGGTTAGGAGAGAGGACCAGCCATTTCACCAGGCCCCCAAACTCCCCGCGGCCTGACAGATGGCCGCGAAGCTTCCAGGCTCCCTGGCTGCTGGCCTCTCACCAAGCACAAGCCAGTGTGGCACTGCCACCAGGCGAGGACCTGCTGGCCTTTGTCACAGGCTCGGGGGACGGCATCTGTTTCCTGGGCATCTCAAGGCAGCAGCTCCTTTGCTCCCCCACCCCACTCTTCCTGCCCCTCTCGGCCCTCAGGGAGCAGCAGAGCTGGGAGCCCCAGCACCACCAATGCTGGAACCTCTGTCAAGAGAGTTTCTGAGCTGCCCAGTGACACAGAGGCCCTGCCTTGACCTCAGTGTGGTGGAGGGCTGGGCTGGGCAGGTGTGGGGGACAGTCAGCAGGTGCTTCTTGACCTCAGGCTCTTGGAGGGACCCTGAGGGACACACTTTGCCCTGTCCACACCTGCACTGGCCCTTACCCCCCTGGAGCCCCCCATCGAGCCTCTGGCTGACCCCTCCCCACCCCCAGCTTTGGCGACACCCCATGATGCCCACCAACTTGGCACAGGGCAAGTGGCCTGGGTGGGCTGTGGGATTCCCAGCCACCAGACTCTCCCCAGCCCACGGTCACAAGGTCAGCAGAAGCTATGGAGCCTTGGCAGGGGCCCCTTACCCAGATGAGAGGCTGCAAGGGGTGGGGGCCTGGGCTGGCCTGCAGCCCATTTCCCACTCTGGGAATGTGTCTCAGTCCTTTGTTCTCCCAACACCCCCTTTTCAGAGACAATGGTGGTCAGTGAAGGCCTGGGAACTGCCTAGGAATCACAAAACATCAGGGCCGGGACGAAGCCACATGGACAGAACTGTGGACATTGATCGGAAGAAGCTCATAAAAGCCCCTGTGCCACACAGAAGCAATGGGTGTCAGGGACCCCCTTCCCCCAGTGGGGTCCTGCAGCTCCCCAAGGGTTACCCTCAGCCCCACCCTTAACCAAGAGCTGAAGACAACACCTGGAACTCCTAGAGATGCCGGGCCCCCTGCCCTGCTGTTGGGCCCCCAATCCCAAGGCTTCTGAGTAAAAGAGCTCCCCGCCACATTTGGAGTTCGTGGAGCCCAGCCGTATGGTGAGCACCCCACAAACCGGCAACAAGGGCAGGAACGGCCTTGCCCACCCCAGACCAGGCAAGGGCTGGAGTGGGTGACACTGTCCAGCTGCGGGCTACCAAGTGCCAGGCCCCGAGGCCGAAACCTCCTTGTGGGGCCTTTCTGGCTCAGGACCGCTCATCCCCTGGGACCTGTGGGGTGCCTTCTCCACCTGGCCGCCACAGTGCAGCTGGGCTACTTCAGCTTGACTTGTCATCAGAACCAACCAGGATTGGTAAACAATACGGACAGATTCCACCAGTTCTACTGAGTTGGGAATCCAGGCAGGCACAGGGCTGAGAGGTGGGACTGGGAGACCCGGACTGGGCTCCACCCCACCTCTCAGAGGGTCTGGTGTGGGGTGGCGTTGGGGTCCCTGGTGGATCCATCCCTACCATCGACTGTACAGAAGGAAAAAAGTGCCAGAGCCCCAGAGGGGCGGCCAGCTGCCCTTGACCTCCGCTGGGGTCCATCCTGCCCAGGGGCCTGGAGGCAGCCCGCAGAGCTCTTTGCTGTCTTCACCAACCCTCGGGTTCAGAACAAAGAATTACAAGGCAGGCTGTCTCCCAGGGGCCCAGGGAAAAGAGTTGGACACTCTTCCGTGCTGGGTAGAGACCCTGGTGACCAGAGACAGCAGGGAGAGCCTGCTTCAGCTCCTGGCCCTGTGGCCTCCGGGGCCCCTGTGAGTGGTGAGCAGGGGATCCCCATGCATCTTGGCTGACAGAATGGTGTTTTCAATCTCCCTGCCTGGTGCAATCAGAGGCCGCTGCGGACAGGGGAAGGGGTTCTGGGGCTCTGCTGAGTCACGTGGCCTCTGGAAGGAAACCTCAGCCATGCTCCGGGGGGCTCTGCAAACTCTGAAGACCCCCTAGCAAAAGGAAAGTCCTGGAACAGGGCAGCCCCCACAGCAGACACACGGTCTCCTCCAGAGCAGGCCAGGGGATCAGCCCCACATCAGCGTGACAGTAAGCAGGGCTGCAGGGAGGGAAGCCGAGGTGCCGCCCTCGCACGGTGGGCGGGACAGCAGGGAGCATGGTGCTTGCCCTAGTGGGGGTGGGGGGAACAGCTGTCCTCTGCCTCACCATCCTGTCCCTCCGCTGAGGCCTGCAACAGCTGGAGGGGGGCTCAAGGGAGAACCACAGGGCCTCTGGGCCAGGCGGACAGCTGGCTCCATTCCTGGCATGCCTGATGCCTGCCAGGCCATCCAGGAACGGGGTGGCCTGGATTCCAGCCGAGGAGGTTGGGGGAAGGGGCTCAGGCCTGGGAAGCTTGCGGGGGAAACCAGACTGGAAACGTTTTGCCCACAATGTACCTCGGCCTCTCCCTGGCCCAGGCAAACCGCACCCACATGACCCAAGGCTCCAGGCCTCCCCCGGGTCCCTAGAATTTGAGGAACCCAGGCTCGGAAGTAATGTTGGAGGGGTGTCCCCACACACAAGTGCAAGGTCTATCATGCAGCTCACCGGAGCTGGGGGCCCCTTCCAGCAGTGTGTGGGTCGGCTCCGAACTATCTGCTCCCTTTCCCCAGGTGGGGCAGGGTCCTGGGGTGGGGTCCCAGTATGGACCCAGCTACTGGGGACACTATGGGCACAGGGGAGGGACTGACAGAGGCCGGCTCTGAAAAGACACACGCGAAGCCCCCTGGCTGAGATTTCAGGAGACATAGGCAGGGGGGAGGTGAGCCTCCTTCAAGCCCACCAAGCTGGCATTGGGCCTACACAGAGTCTGGTCAACAGCCCCTACCCCAGGGGCCCACCCCAGACAGCCCTGCTCAGGGCCTCTCAGAGGGGAAGGAAGGTGTGTCCAGGAAGTGGCCACAGGACCCCTGTGGCTGGACGGGAAGGGACAAAAGTCTTAAAGCTGAACTGGGTTGGGGAGGGCTGGTCCAGGGGACATTCCCCTTGTTTGGGTGCTGATCCGAGCTGGGCTGAGTGCAGGAACATGAGCGGCCAGGCCCACTGACTGGTCCACCCCCCCACTCCCGCCCCCCAGAATCCTTGCAGTCCCAGCTGTCTGGGAGGGGGTGCATTCTGTACTAGCCCTGGGGGAGGGGAGAGGAATCTGAGCTCTCCTCCCCTCCTCTGGGACCTGGTCAGGGGATGATACCCTCAGTCTTAAAGGAGTGGGTCTCTGGGAACCAGGGGCTGGAACGCTGTTTCTGGAGTGAGTGGAGCCTTCTGGAGCATGTGGGGCATCTGGGCCTGGCTTGGGAGGAGCAGAGAGCCCATTGCACCCAATGAGCTCCTAGCAGGGGGTTGAGGGGCACAGGTCATGGGCATCTGGGCTGTGCTGGGCAGAGGGTGACCATGGCCTCTCTGAGCTAGCTAGACACAACAGTGGGGAGTGGTGAGCATGGTCTACAGGGGGTGGGGGTGTCAGTGAAAGGGCCCAAAGGCAGGTGTGGAGGTGGCTGGAGCTGGGGGCTGGAGGCCTGAGGGGCTGGAGGCCAGGCGCTGGAGGGTCCAGATGACAGGCACTTAGCTGCCAGGGGCTGAAACCCAAGCTGGCACACCAGAACTGTGGGAGGGTCTGTGGGGATGAGAGGGGATGCCCTGTTGGGTGTGAAAGTGTAACAACAAGCAACGGGTCCTAAGCGTGGCTCATCGCCCTCCTGATCATCACCTGTCCAGTCTAACAGGCCTGAGGCCGACCCCTCCGGCCTCACCAGTGGCACTGGCTCACACACTGTACTCCTGGGCCCAGCCCAGTGCCTTCCCAACAGCTAAGGGGTGTGAGGATGTGGTCATATCTAGGGGTGCCCATGTGCGGAGTGGGGGCTCTGTGCTTCCCCCCCGCCTGCTGGCTCCCAGGCTGCAGAGACCTCAGGGTGTGGGGGTTAGGGGGCTGGCAGGAAGTGTGGAGGCAGCGGCTATGTGTGCTGGGACCTGTCTCTACTGGGCATGGGGCTCCCCAGGGAGAATGGATTTCTGGAGGGCAGAGCTGCCCCTCCCCACCGGACACAAGGGGACCTTGGGCTCCATCCAACGAGGCGGGTCAGCGGCCAACTCATGGGGGGTCGACGTGCCTGGAACCTGGCCTCCAGGCTTTCCCAGCCAGGGGTGCTCCTGCTGCCCCCTCTCCCCATGCACCCCATAAGACTGAATACCCCAAGACCCTAGGGCTGAGGCCAGCACCTCCAGCGTGAGGGCGGCCTTCTGGGTCCTCTCTCCTGGCAGTCCCTGAACTTGGCTCCCCGGCCTGTCCACTGGGGGCAATTACACTACTCTCCCCCAAGGGTACAGAGCCCGCTGGACAGGGCTGCCCCACCCAGAACCCACCCAGGGCCCCTCAGCTCACAGCCGCCCACGGGAGCCCAGAGCCAGCGGTCCCGGAGACCGGAGGCCGGGCTGCCCAACTCTGAGACGCGGCGCTTAGCACAGGGGCCAGCAATCCCCGCGCGGCCCCCGGCCTTACCTGGGCCAGCAGCCCGAGGGCGAGGAGGAGCGCGGCGTCCATGGGCCGGTAGCAGGCGGCGGGCAGAGTGTCGGGCGGCGGGAGTGGCGCCTTCTGCTGGGACAGGACCCGGGTGAGTGACAGCACAAGTGTACGGGCGAGGGAGTGACAGCACGTGTGCGGGGGCAGGAGGGGCGGGGCCTGGGCGGGGCCTGCGGCTGAGTGACAGCACGTGTCCAGGGCGGAGCCGAAAGCTGGGCTCCGGGTCAGGTGGGGGAGAGGAGGCCTGTCAGAAAGGCTGAGAACATTCTCCCTCATACTGGGCACTTTCGTGCTCCTGCCTCAGGGCCTTTGCACTGGCCATGTCTTTACCCGGACTGCCGTCAGGCTCCAGTCCCAAGGCAAGGCGCTTGCCACCTTGAGGGCTCGATCACTTTTGCGGTGTTCATTTAGTGTTCCTGCTGTGGGTGGAGCTCCTCAGGGCGGGTTGACCCTTGCTGCCCTCTAGGGATAGCATACAGGAAAGAGAGCCCAGCCCTGCCTGCTCCCTCCTTTCTTTCCTCGTCGGTCGGAAACTGCTGGGTGGTAGGGGCAGGCTGTCTCTCCCCTCCCAGCCCCTACCTCCTGGTGTGTCGCTCAGAACCAGGGGAGGGCAGGAGGTAGGGAGGTAGGGGGTGCCCTGCGGACCTCGAGCAGGGGAGTGAGGAGTATCCTGTGCGGGAGCTGGTCTCCGCGGCAGAAGCAGGCATGGGGCCTCTGCCCTCCTCTCTAGATTGAGCAGGTGCAGCACCATCTGTGCCTGTAGCCTGCTTGGAAGGAGGCCAGGCTGCCGGCGTGGGGCGGGGGCTCTGGCAGTGACTGTATCCCTGGCACTCAGGGCTCCAAGGTGGGGGTGGAGGGCGGGAGTCCCTTCCATCTGCAGGCTCCGAGGCCCTGATGCTGAATAGTTCCTGGAGGCCACCGTCCTGCCTCTGAGGTCAGGGACCCAAACCCGGATGGAGGAGGAGCCCTCTGAATGCTTTTGGGTTTCTGCCCCCATAGGTGAGGTAGAAGGGGGTAAGGGGGGCCCTGAGTGCCTAAGTCCCCTGATTACCCTCAGGCACCCTCTCCTCTCTCTAGTCCATCCCTGCTCTGCGCCATCTATCTGCTCAACAGCCTCGGGATGGGGGCTCCAGGGGGAGGGTGAGCTGGATCTGGTCTGGGGGTGGGGTGGCCCAAGAGATGCAGAAGCCTGGGCCCAGTCCAGCTCCGGCCCTTGCACAGGAAGTTCTCTCCGCTGACTGCTTGTGTCTGAGCCTCGAGGGCCTATCCAGCACTGGTCCACCCCAGGGTGCCAGGGCTAGTTGGCCTTTTTCCCAGTGGACTCAAGGCTACTGACCCTCTGGGCATCCCCTCCCCTTCCCAACTCTGCAGGCCCCAGGCTGCCAACCCCAGGGTTCAACCCTTCACCACCAGCAGACCCTCCCTGGGGTCCTGTGTCAATGGGGTGGGGGGGCCTGAGGTGTGGGTGCCCTCACCCAGCTCCAAGGGGTCTGGATCCCCTTCCCCGGGGTGGTCTCCCCTGATTTTGGTGGGGCTTGGGCACCTGTGAACTGGGTGGAGGGCAGAGGCTCCACTAGGGGGAGCCTTGGGGGAGGGAGTAGGTGTAGGGGGTGTGGGAGGTGGGGGTCAAACCTTGGGAGGTTCATCCACCTGTTTAGGGATTTGCAGCTTTCTCTTGATAAAAGAGAGGCACTGAGGCTTTCAGCAGGGAAGTGAAGCTCCTATAACTTTAAAAAATAATGTAGTTATATCAATAATAACGTAATGATAGTGTAACAAGGATTATTATTATGTGTAAAAGAATAAAACAGTGAGGTTATAAAGTTGTTTCAGCTGCTAAGTTTACAGTAACTTTCTGGCAATGTAGTCGGGTGTGTAACTGGGCCG
Organism: Bos indicus x Bos taurus; assembly: GCF_003369695.1. NCBI lineage: Eukaryota > Metazoa > Chordata > Mammalia > Artiodactyla > Bovidae > Bos > Bos indicus x Bos taurus. The sequence continues at coordinate 51,546,835 of NC_040093.1, forward strand.
CACGGCTGGTGTTCAGTGGGCATTTGCTTGTTGGGCTCCCTGGGATAACTTCATGCTCCCACCCTTGGCCCAGTCTGCCCAGGGCTCCATGGTGCACATGCCCATTCTGCAAGAGAGGCTCAGCTAGGGTCGTGTGGCAAGGGGACAGATGGCTGCACAGAGCGGTGCCCCCCTACCCACCCAGGGTTCAGGCTCTGTGTCCAGAATGGGGACACAGGGGGAGGGAGAATGCCTGGGGGTTCAGGAGAATTGGACAGAAAGGAGGTGACCTGGACACCAGGCACTGACCTGGGTGAGGACAGGTTCCTCGTGGACAAGAACGGAGTGCCTGTGGTCGTCCAGGTGGAGGTGCCCAGGGGCAGCTGTTGGCAACAACTGTCAAGGGCAGTGCTACTCCAGGGGGCCAGGCACTGACCTCACCTCACAGTGGCTGGACCCTCTGGGACCCCACTTTACCAGGCAAGGAGCCAGAGGCCAAGGTGGCACAGCCAATCCTGGTGGGGTCTGGGAAGGATCCCAGGCAACAGGCAGCAAGGCCCTCGCCCCTTCCAAGTTCAAGCCTGGTCTAGAGGCTGGGTGGAGGCAGACACTCCCTCCCCTCTTCCTCCTTCCCTGTCTCTCCCTTCCCAACCCTCCCACCGTGCGGTTTCCAGGCCCCTTCCAGGCTCTGGGGCATCAGCTCTCCAAGGCTGCCCTCCCTGGGAAGTCAGACACCAACAGATCCCAATATGGTGAGGCAGCATGAGTGTTGCGGGGCTGGTGGGGGATGGGGTGGGGGGGCGGTCTTCATGGAGACAGGCAAACAATGGGGCAGATCTGGGAGGGTCCTGACCCGCTGCCTGAAGAGGGCTTCTTGTCCTTTAAATGGGGCCCAGGGTCAGAGAGGACAGCAGGGTGGGCTGGAGCGTGGGGAGCGCAGGGTGTCACTACCCCGTCCAGACTGTGCGCGCCCCCTGGCGGCCACAGCACAGCCAGGCAGGGCCTCCCAGGACCGCACAGGTATGAGTGTCTGCAGGCAAGTTTGGGGGGGCCTTGCCTATTCTGGAGCCCAGTGACGGCTCCCAAACACACACTGAATGGTCATTCTCAAACTGTTTCTAAAGTATTGGGTGCACAGAAGACTTTGGACAAACAAATGGACAGAGACAGAAGACAGAGCAGGAGCTGGGGGTACTGGCAGCTCCCACTGGCCCTACAGCCCTGAGAAAATGGGAGCCGGGCTAGAGGCCCTGGGGCAGTAGGCTCTGTACCAGCCATCCCCAGGGCTGTCTCTGAGTTTCAAATTACCCCCCGCCCCGGCCGCCCTCCACCCCCCCCCTCCCCCCCCCGCCTCCAGCTTCTGGGACCAGGGTCCTTCCTGCCCAGCTGTCCTGACACAAGGGATGAAGGGTCCCAGCAGGTACTGGAGTAGGAGGGCAGGGATCTCTCCTCTATCTATCCATGCTATGCCCAGAAACACCAGCAGAGGACAGTGTGGCTCCAGGTAAGGTGGAGGCGGTTGTCTGGTCCTCCCTGAAGGGGCCGGCCCTGAGTCTAGGGGGCATGGCCTCTGCCAAGTGGCATCTTCAATGACCGAGCCAGGCTGCCCCGCCAGAATCCCAAGCTCCTGAGGCCAGCCTGAGCCTCAGGCCACAGCGAGGACCTGCAAGGTCCAGGGCAGCAGGCCCAGCCACACTGATGCAGTGCAGGACAGGCCAGCGAACAGAGGTCTCTGGGCTCAAATTGTCAGGCTTGAAAGCAATTCGTAAACATAACTGGCACCCCCAGAGGGTGGCTCTCATGGAAAATCCCACTCCAGTAAAAACCTCGACCAAGTGGGCAGGGCCAAGGCACCCCTGCACCCTAAGACTTCAGGCAGGAGTGCACTCCTCTATCCTGCTCACTCAGAGGCCTCAGTGAGCCTATGTCCTGCACACACGTCATGTCACAGCCTCATAAGCCACGCCCTGTGCATGCCATGTGCACCTGGTGCCAGCCTGGGCTGGAGAGGGTCCTCGTCTGGAAGAAACTGGGGGGATGTTATTGTTTAGTCCCTAAGTCCTGTCCAAATCTGTGGGACCCCATGGACTGCAGCACACCCGGCTTCCATGTCCTCCACTATCTCCCGGAGTTTGCTCAGATTCATGTCCATTGAGTTGGTGATGCCATCTAACCATCTCATTCTCTGTCGCCCCCTTCTTTTGCATTCAATCTTTCCTAGCAATCAGGGTCTTTTCCAACGAGTGGGCTCTTTGCATCAGGTGATCAAAGTATTGGAGCTTCAGCATCAGTCCTTACAATGAATATTCAGGGTTGATTTCCTTTAGGATTGACTGGTTTTCTCTCCTTGCAGTCCAGGGACTCTCAAGAGTCTTCTCCAGCACCACTATTTGAAAGCATCAGTTCTTTAGCGCTCAGCCTTCTTTGCAGTCCACTGTCACATCCATACATGACTGCTGGAAAAACCATATGGAAAAACCATTGACTATATGGACCTTTGTTGGCCAAGTGATGTATCTGCTTTTTAATATGCAGTCTAGGTTTGTCAAAGTTTTTCTTCCAATGAGCAAGCATCTTTTGATTTCGTGGCTGCAGGCACTGTCCACAGTGATTTCAGAGCCCAAGAAAAGAAAATCTGTCACTGCATCCACTTTTTCCCCTTCTATTTGCCATGAAGTAACAGGATCAGATGCTATGACCTTAATTTTTTGAATGTTGGGTTTTAAGCCAGCTTTTTCACTTTCTTTTTGTGCTCCTGGTGGGCATGAAGAAAATGTCAGGCGAAACCCATGGTGCTGCCTGGGGCTCTTGGTTCCAATGTGGAGCTCCTGGGGCCATAGCAGAGGCCTCTCTTCTTGCACCCTCATCAAGAGGCTCTTTAGTTCCTCTTTGATTTCTGCCACAAGAGTGGTATCATCTGCAAATCTGAGGTTGTTGGTATTTCTCCTGGCAATCTTGATTCCAGGTTGTGACTCATCCAGCCCAGCATTTTGTAGGATGTACTCTGCACGTAAGTTAAATAAGCAGGGTGACAATATACAGTCTTGTCATACCCCTTTCCCAATTTTGAACCAGTCTATTGTTCCATGTCTGGTTCTAACTGTTGTTTCTTGACCTGCATACAGGTTTTTCAGGAGGCAGGTAAGGTGGCCTGGTATTCTCATCTCTTTAAGAATTTTCCACAGTTTGTTGTGATCCACACAATGAAGCAGATGTTTTTCTGGAATACCCTTGCTTTCTCTATGATCCAATAATGGGCTCTGGCAAATGAGGCTGCTCAGTGGCTGATCCTTCTGGCCTGGGGAGAGGGGAGGGAAGGTCAGGGGCTGTTCCGGGCGCCTCGGGCACCACAGGCTCCCTGGGCTGCAGGGTACCAGTCCTTTCATCTGCCTCTTGGCTCTTCCCAGGCGTTCCAGAGATGCCACCAGTGCAGCTGCTCCTTGGTAACTTCCCCAATCAGAGCTGGTGAGGGCCAGGAAGAATGGAGGGGTGCTGGCATGGGAGGGGGACATGCGGTGCGCCAGGAGGGACCTCCAGAAGGAACGTGGGGTTCCCGTCTGCCCAGGCAGACTCTCTCCCCCTATCCCCAGCCCGCCCAACTGGGCACCAGCAACACTTTCTCTCAATCAATACCAAGAGGACTAGTGACAAACTTGGGAGCAAAGGATCCCAAACTGCCACGTAAACCACATTAACCGCCATTCAGATTAAATCAGCCACTGTAAGAGGACTCCGCCCCGCCTACCCTGAGGGCGGGGAAGCTCCCCGCCCCGCCCACCCCCAAGGGCGGGAGCTCATTGCCCCGCCCACTCAGCAGGCCGTCCCTCTCCTGGTCCCCGCCTGAGAAGGAAGATGCGGGCTGGGTGCGCTTGGGGACCTGGGCCCTTCCTGTCGGCCTTTCTCCTCCAGACACAGGACCCTGGCAGGATGTCCAGGGAGAGACCTGCACTGGTTGGAGCTGTAGGCCCGGGCCCTACTGAGCAACGCCCAGCTAGCAGCCTTCTAGCCTCTACTGGAGAAGAGTCTTACATTCCGGCCACTCTCCTTGGTCCTGAAGTCCCGCTCGCTCCTGAAAGCTAAGAGCCTGTGCGTACCTGGCAGGTATCCCAGCCCCACCTCCGCCCCTTTCCCCACACGTTCTCCATCCCGACTGCTGGGACCAGAACTTCCCAGACTGTCGCTCCCCTCCTGCCAGTCCTCTGGACCTGCCCCCACCCAGGCCCTCAGGGCTCTGTCCTAGGCGTGAGTGAGGCAGACACTTACCGGTGTCCAGGACAAGGAAAACCTTTTTGGCACCAGAGGAGCAGACAGCCCGTCCGTCATTCGAGAGTGAGGAAAAGTAGAGACTTGTAAAAACCCTCAGCTGCATTCTTGAAACAACTGCAGAGAATTTCTGGTTAAAATGAAATCCCATTAAACCAAGAAGTGGATAAAACTTCAGTAAACTTAATGACTGACTATGGAAAAGTATAGTAATTTTTAAAATTTTTATTTGTCTGTGCTGGGCTTAGTTGCTGCATTGGCTTTTCTCTAGTCACAGGGAGGGGCTACTCTCCGGTTGTGGTGTGCAGACCTCTCACTGCTGTGGCTTCTCCTGTTGTGGAGCACAGGCTCCAGGTGTGCAGCCGCAGTAGCTGCAGTTCTCAGGATCCAGAGCTCAAGCTCAGTAGCTGTGGCACACGGCCTTAGTTGCCTCTAGGTCTGTGCGATCTTCTCAGTCCAGTGATCCAGGGATCAAACCCATGCCCCTGCACTGACAAGTGGACTCTTAACCACTGGACCACCAGGGAAGCCCTGAAGCCTATTAATTTTTGTATCAAAAACAAAACTGAACTGTTATAGAAACCTATTGAGATGGCAGCGGGGCAGGTACTGGCAGGCATCATCCTGGCCATGGGGGAGCCCAGTGCCGCAAAACCGCGAAGAACTTAGACTTTATCAGTTTAGTTGCTCAGTCGTGTCTGACTCTGCAACCCCATGGACTGCAGCACACCAGGCTTCCTGTCCATTATCAACTCTCCAAACTTGTTCAAACTCATGTCCATAGAGTTGGCGACGCCATCCAACCATCTCACCCTCTGTCATCCCCTTCTCCTCCTACCTTCAATCTTTCCCAGCATCAGGGTCTTTTCAAATGAGTCAGTTCTTCTCATGAGATGGCCAAAGTATTGGAGCTTCAGTTTCAGCATCAGTCCTTCCAATGAATATTCAGGACTGATTTCCTTTAGGATGGACTGGTTGGATCTCCTTGTAGTCCAAGGGACTCTCAGTAGTCTTCTCCAACACCATGGTTCAAAAGCATCAATTCTTTGGCACTCAGCTTTCTTTATAGTCCAACTCTCTCATCCATACATGACTACTGGAAAAACCATAGCTTCGACTATCAGACCTTTGTTGGCAAAGTAATGTCTCTGCTTTTTAATATTAGCAAGTATTTAAATGTCTTAAGGGTACTCAAAAAACAGAACTTTAGTTTATAATTTCGAAACAAACAAAGAGAAAAAAGTAGAGAAGTTTATTACTACAATGAAAGAGAAGGCAAAACAGCAACCCCACATTCCTAAGGTGGAGGCAGAGAACACAACTAGGGATTGTGGAGATAAATCCAAAGACATCAACAGTAACAATAAATGCACTGCACTTGTTCACTAAAGAAGACACTGGAGTAAAAACATCAGACCTAGTTGCGCTGCTCACAGGACAGTACAGCAGACAGTACAGCTACAGGGGGTGGGGTGTGAAGGAGCGCAGGGACAGAGCAAACGCCAACCCCAGAAGCCGCACGGCAGTACTGAACTCAGACAGTGTGTGACTTAACAGGGAAACTCAAACAGAGATAAAGAGAGACTCCATATGTAATTTGAAATGTGGTGTTGGAGAAGACTCTTGTGAGTCCCTTGGACTGTGGAGATCAAACCAGTCAATCCTAAAGGAAATCAGTCCTGAATATTCATTGGAAGGAATGAAGGGGACAATGGAGGGTGAGATGGTTGGATGGCATCACCGACTGGACGGACATGAGTTTGAGCAAGCTCCGGGAGTAGGTGATAGACAGGGAAGCCTGGCGTGCTGCAGTCCATGGGGTCGCAAAGAGTCAGCCACATGACTGAACGACTGAATTGAACTGATATGTAATAATGGAGTATGACCAGGGGCTAAGCACCTACTGCTGAAACACATCAGAAGAGCAGCCTCCTGAAGGGACAGAAGTTGCTGCTGTGAAGGGGGCACAGGAGGTACCAGGAACTCCAAAGCACTGGAGCCCCATGGCCCACATTCTCGGGGTCACGGCAGAGACCAGTGGGGAAATGGTGGACACAGGACATGCCTTCATCACTCACGGGTTAAGAAAGTAAATCAAAGCAGCAGACTTCCCTGGTGGTCCAGTGATTAAAAATCGGCTCGATCCCTGGTTAAAGGAGGATTCCACGTGCTGTGGAGCAACTAAGCCCGGGAGCCCCAACTACTGAGTCTGTGCTCTCAAGCCTGTCCACTGCAATGAGAGAAGCCGCCACCACAGGAAGCCCGCACACAACTGGAGAGTAGCCCTGGCTCGCCGAAACTAGAGAAAGCCTCACGCAGCAACGAAGACCCAGTGCAGCCAAAAACAAAGCAAATTTTAAAAATTAAGGAAAAATCTCAAAGCAGAAGTGACCCAGAGTTTGGAGCTGGATGGGGAGGGAGGTGCCCAGGAAGGGGTTAGGAGAACAGCCAGGTGAAGACAGTCGGGGCAGGTCCAGTCAGCCACCAGGAAAAGAGACGCTAAAGAAACAGAAGAAATTGGGAGGAGGATGAGCCAACAAAAAGGAGAGCCAACCAGACGCACCAGCAAGACTGGTGAGTGACTTCGTGCCAGGAGGTCTGAAACCTGGATGAAGTAAATAGCTTTATAGAAGATTCAGGTCATGAAATGGAAGTAAGAACTCTGAATAAACCAGTAACCCCTGAAGAGCCCAAATCCACCACCAAAGACAGCCCAGCCCGACCGAGGAGACCACTGGCCCTGGGGGTCTCAGGCCAGCCTCACCCTCCCTCAGAGCCCTAAGTGAGACCCCTGGCCAGTGTGTGGGGAGTCCATCTCCAGGTGTCTGTGGCAGGTTTGGCATGGTGAAGGCAGCTCCTCTCCCTCTAACCTTACAAGAACCTAATTATAGGAGTGACATCACTAGGCAACCGAAACTGACTCCTGATTCACACTTTCCTGAGTGGACACCACGCCTTGTCCAACCTGCCGATGCTTTTTCTGGACAAAAAGAAGTAAGCACTAAAGAACTAAGCACTTAAAGAACGACTAGCTGTTACCCCGCAGCCCCCTCAGCCAGAGTCAGCCAGTGGGATCAGGTGAAGAGCCGGCAACGTGAGAAACAGCGGGACCCAGAGGTCCAGTGCCGCCCAAGAGGACTGGCCACCGGCCAGCGCCCAGCCGGGGAGGCCAGCCTGCTGCATAGGCGGCGACTGTGCATGGCCAGGCCTCTCGCCAGAGGGTGCTGAGGTGGATGTGCCCGGGGCTGGCCTCAGGCAGTCTCGGGCCGTGCACACAGGGTGGAACAGGGCCCCTGGCCCCACATGCTTCCCACCTGGGCCTCGGCTCTGTCCTGGTTCCTGCTCAGCCTCCCCCCGACCCTTGGGCCTCCCAGGGCACCTCTGCCTTTGGCTGGGGAGGGCAGGGGGGCCTGGGGCCGGGCAGCAGGGGCCAGTGGGGGTCTAGGAAGGAGAGAGAGACATCCAGACAAAGACCGGAGCGGGCTGGGGGTGTTGCAGAGGAACAGTACAGGGGAACAGAGGGGTCAAGGGTCAGGGGTGCAGTAGTGGGGCCGTTTGTGGTCAACTTCTGGCTACTGAGCACTCTGGACCCTGAGGATGGTGGGATACAGGCTGCAGCCACAACTGGGAACAAGTGGCCCCAGAGCCCCAGATACTGGCTCCCAGCCCGACCCTGGTCTAGGTGGCCACTCTGGGGCCAAAAGTCAGGCACTCCCTGCCCTCTGGTCGCCTGAGCCACGGCCCTGGCCCTGAAGGCCTAGTGAGCCTCGGCCAGGGTCACAGGGTGACCCCACAGCCACCCACTCTTGTTGTGGGAAACGCCCTCCCCTGGACGCCCAGGGCCGCTGTTCACCCTGCCCTGCAGTGTGCACACATATGCAGACCGCGCCCTCCCCATGCGAGGGCAGGGACCACAGAGACCCAGGCGGGATTGCCGGACAGGCACTGGCTTCTCTGTGAGGCCTTTATTGAGTTTCCAGGGAGACCGGCTTCCCCGAGACACCTCTGGACACACTGGGACCTGGGGGTTAGGGGTGCAGAGCATATGGAACTGTGGGGTGTGGCTACAGCCACGATGCCATTGCAGGGTTTAAGGTGGTTTCATTCTGGCTGCGCGGGAGGCTGGCTCACTGGCTCCCGGCCTCGGGGGCGCCCTTCTCATGCGGGTAAAGCTGCCGGACGAGGTCTCGCTTGTTGACCTTCCCCATCTGGTTCCGCGGGATCTCCTCCACCAGCAGCAGCTCCGAGGGCACAGCGTATGGGGCCAGGACGCCTCTGCAGAGACAAGGGGCCTGAGTGCAGGGGCCGCAGGGATGGTTGGCACCTTTCCCCAGTGGGAGGTTACTGGAGGGGGGTGGTTGGCACCTCGCACACCTCTGGGTGTCCTGACCATGCATGCACACTGGCCAGCACTGCCCCGCCCACACCAGAGCCAAAGCCCACAGAGTGGGAGGGGCCCCGTTGATGAGGCATCCTCCTGTGAATAGCCGCGGTCAGCTCTGAACCCCACGCTGAGGCTGCAGGCACCGCGGCTATCCTGGGCAGAGCTCCCTGCGCCATGGCCGCACACGGGCCCCTTTGTAAGAGACCAGCAGAAGCACAGGTGCTGCCTGGGGCAGGGGGGCAACAGAGGCAGGACGCACAGCCCGAACCCCAACCCATAGTCACCAAAACGGGAACAGAAGTCGCAGGCATGGAGAGGAGCAGTCTAAAAGCCTGTGAGCTCGCCATTTCTGAGAACAGACCCGTTCTCCTCTGGAGAGCATCAGCTCAGCAAGTGGTCTGGGAGGAACTGGTCAGGGCAAAGTGCCGCCTGAGTGGGAACCCTGCAGAGCTGAGCTGTTTGTTCCAGAGCTTCCCTGCAGGGAAATCCCCACTGTTCAGTGCCTTGGGAGCATCGTCCCTGCTTGATACCTGATCCCGCAGAGCTCCATCTGGGCATGGGATTCCTGAACTAACCCCCCGCCCCTGCCCAGGGGGTGTAAGCCTCACATGGGCTTCTGTGACTGGACAGTGTGATGGGCAGGCCATGTCCAGACCTGGGAATGTGGTGTTGCCGCCCAGCCCCAAGCCACGCGCACCCCTAGATTCACAGTGCCTGAGCTGGGGAGGGCGTGGCTGCCAGCTTCCCCCAACTCCTCTAGGAGCACAGCAGTCTGGGGGAAGGGGCAGGACGGACCTTTACTGGGGGGCAGACAGACTGTGAAGCAAGAATCTTCAAGAATGAAAAATAGCAGCAGAAGGGAAAACATGATTTTAAAATAATCTTAAAAAAGACCCTTATATGGCAACAGACATGACATAGGAACAGCAGCTTCACTGAGCCAGTGTCAAGAAGGACTGGAGTGAGGCCCCTCCTGCATACTCCCCCACCAGGGGTGTAGACAGATCTGGAGCCGGCCCTGCCCTCTGAGAGGAGGACCTTTGCTCTCCATCCATGGGGTGGGCAGTTGTGGGGTCACCATCCATGGCTGCCTTGTGTGAGACACAAAGCCCAGCGTCCCAGCTGCCCCAGGCCCACCCTGCGGGGAGCATCTCCCAGGACCCCAAGCTCTCGGCAGGCAGCAGACCCCATGGAGGGATGCCGGGAGCCTGGGGCGACAAGGAGCCCCTCTAATGCCAGGAGACCCGCTCTCAGCACAGGATGGTGAGCTCTGCCTTTTAACAAAGCAACTGTTTAACCAAAGCAGCAAAGCCAACTAGAATCCTGCTCACGCCTTTGTGAAACTATAACGTTCCAGCTGTGATTCTGCAAATCCAGGGGAATCTAATGGCCCAGCTGTGCTGCCCGATAAACAAGGACTCCGACTGCTCCCGAGACCCCGCTGGGAGAGCCACAAGTATCTTCAGTGTCGAGGAAGCAGCAGAAGGAGGGGGTGGGGTGGGGAGGGGAGAGGGAGGAACCTCCTACATCTAAGATAGAGAACCTGGGGACAGAACTAACAGCTTCTTTCTGAGCTCAGCTGGCAGCGAGCACCCACAGGCCCCTGCAATGCCCTGAGCTCAGCGGTGCCCCCAGCCTGTTCAGCCTGCCCCAGCGTCCTCTGAGCTAGGCTCTGTGAATGGACCTTCCCTGACGAGGTCCCTCCTACACCCAGGAGAGGACGCAGGCGCTCACAGGTCCCCTGTCTGCCTCAGAACCTGCCTGGGAAGCTCAGACCTAAGCCAGGGGTCAGGGTCCTACATCTGCTCCTGCCATCACAACGCAGCCTTCTTGGGGTCCTTCATGCCTCACATGTGTCCGTGTGGGGGAGGGAGCAGCTCCTTAAGGACTACCTTCACACTTATGTCTATGTATGTGGGGGCAGCTCCTGTAAGGACCATGTTGCCCGCTAGCCATCATTACACAGCTGTCTTGGGGTCCTTCACGCCTCGAGTGTCTGTGTGTATGGCGGGGTTGGGGGGCAGCTCCCATAAGGACCACATAGCTCAGCCCTCACCTGGCCCACTCCTTGAGCTCCCGGTGGGACAGCGAGTGGCCCTCTTGAAGGGTCACCACTGCGGTGACCCGCTGGCCCCATGTCATGTCTGGAACTCCAATCACAGCCACGTCTGTGGAGGAAGCAGAGGGAGGGATCTCAGGACACAAGAGGACGAGCACTGAAGGCTGCAGGAAGGGCCCAGAGAAGCCCGAGTGGCTAGAAACGTGGGCACAGGGCACCCCTAGGGTGTCAGGACAGCCCGGGACACCACCACTCCTGACCACGGGGTCATGGCCTGCACTGGCCAGCCTGGACCTGAGATGGGGAGCTGCGAGGGGAGCGGAGGACCAGATGGTGTGCCTTGACACACACAGGAAGCCACATCTGGACCAGTCCCAAGATGGCCTGGGAAGCCGAGGGCAGCTGTGTCAGCCGAAGGGCAGGGTCACAGGGCCACTCACCGGTGATGCTGGGGTGGGCCAGCAGGAGCCGCTCCACTTCCAGGGCGCTAACCTTGTAGCCGCCGCTCTTGATGATATCCACAGAGGTGCGGCCACGGATCCAGTAGCAGCCATCCTTGAACACTACCGTGTCACCTGGGGAGAGGCCTGGGTCAGCTGGTTGGGTGTGGCCCTGTGTCTCGGGGCGTCTACATCTCTCTGGAACAAGCCGGCCAGTGCCACGTGGACAGCTGGGGCCTTGCGTGATGCCCACACAGACGCCTATGTGGCCACATCCCACAAGGACCATCGTGAAATAGCCCACAGCTTCCCAGGACCACAGAGGCAGGACGTACAAGCCATGGGGCCTCCCTGGGTTCCAGCCACAGAAGGGCCTGGCGTGGGCATCAGGGTAGACCCTTCCCGACAGGACGTGGGCCACACATGGTGTCACGTGGGGGATCTGGCAGGAGGAAGGGACCCCCCCTGCCATGCTCAGTGTGGGTGCTTCCCACCCCAGCAAGGGCACAGGGCACATGCCCACTGGGGCATCGTGGGCACAGGGGGAGCAGGGCTGAGGGTGAACGCGCTCACACAAGTGTGCACGCACGTGTGAGACTGGGCACATGGGAACGCCCGCCCGTGCTCTGAGAGCCGCACTGATGCACCACCGTCTGCTCTCACACACTTCACGCGGGTGATTAGCTGGAATAAATCAATATTTCATGATACATTGCCGTCCAACGCAGGAGGCCCATCCATCAGCTCGCTCTCCCGGAGCCCAGCCGCGCGGGGCGCTCCAGCCTATTAAACAAGATGGATGGCTGTGCCCAGCTGGCCGCGGCGGGAGCTGGGCTCCTGAGGTGGGGGCCCTCCTGCCCAACATGAAGCAGGATGAAGGGGAGGCCCTGGGAGCCACCGCGGTCCCGGATGCGTGATGGGTAGGTGGATGGCGGGGAAGGACGCGTGTGACAGGAGTGACAGGCAGGTTGCAGGGACAGGACGCAGGGTGCCCCACCCCCCGAGGCCCACCAGGGCCCTGGTACGCGGCTCTGGCTCTGGCCGTGTCCCCTCCACACAGGACGGCTCCTCCATCCCTGAGTATCAACCCCAGCCCAGGGTGGTCCCTCCTGTGGCTTCCAGACCTGGCTCCCACTGGCCTCCGCCTGCCAGAGACCCAGGGGTGTGGGGGTCACTGCCCTGCCCTGGGCTCCGCATCCCACACCTAGTCCCACCAGGGACACCCCCAATGCCCACACCAAGGCTAAGGTGGCCTCAGGGCTCCTGGCCACAACACCTGCACCCTCCTTGCTCTGATGTCAACTAAACCCAGGGCGAGAGCTCCCAACGACCACACCCACGTCCTCTGGCAGACCCCCAGCCACGCCCCTTGCCCGGGGGCGCTCACACCCACCGCCCACCTGCAGCGTCTGCTTCTCCACCTGTCCGCCCGCCGCTCCGCTCAGACATCACTCCCATGGCCTCACTAGCTGCCTGGCACCCCGCCTCGACCCTGCACACCAGGTGGTCCACTTACTGACCTCCTCCAGCCACATGAAGAGCACTGAGACTAGGGTCTTTGAGCAAAGCCAGCCCCGAGATGGCAGGGCTGGTGGAAGGACATACGGACGATGGACCGGGGAGGTCCCGGGCCTGTGTGCTGGGTGAGGGAGGCCCTGCTACTCCCTGGGGTCACCGTCAGGCAGGAAGTAAGGATACACGTCATGGAGGTCCTTGATTCCCTGGTGGCCTCAAACTGGTCACAACATCCTCATAAGAGGGAGGAAGACGGAGATTTGAGACAGACAGACGGACGCAGAACATGAGGATGGAGGCAGAAGGTCCCGGTGGGTCTGCGCCCCTCGGCATAGCCCAGCAGGAGGCCAAGAAGAACAGAAGGAAAACGGACACACGACACCTCCCTTGAGCGGGGCCTGCCTCAACACACAGCTCAGACTGCTCCCTCTTGAAATAAAGTCAACAGCAACTGGTTTTTTTAAGGCACCAAAGCAGAGGGGACGGGAGAGGGCGTGTTGGGGAGAAGACTGGCAGCTGGAAGGAAGGTAGACAGACTCTGTGGACCATTTACAGCCAGGCTGGCAGGTACCCTGGGGGAGGCTCAGAAGATGGCTGAGAGCAGGGCGCAGGGGCACTGGCCCTCAGTCCACGGCTGCCGCTCACGCTCTGGGGACAGAGCGGGTGGACGGCAGCACGGAGCCCACCCCCAACCCACCTCCTGCTCTCAGCCCCCGACCCCCGCTGGACATCGGAGAGGAGAATGCAGCCATCAAGCGCACTAGCGAGACGAGGACAGTCAGAGCCCCAGAGGCAGGGGGCTTGTCGACCAAAGGGCTCCCAGGGCAAAGGGACTCAAGAGGGGGGAAAGGTCACGATGCACCAGGAGCAACGCGGCTGCGGCCAGCAGTGCCCTTGAAAGCTGGACACTAGAGCTCTGTGCCCAGCTCGGCCCAGCCAGATGAGTATGCCGGTGACACAGCTCTCCGGAGTGCACCTCCTGCTGCCCACTTCAGAGGCTCCTGGGAACATGGCCCGAGCCGAGGAGGAGGACTCAGGGCTGCAGGGACAGACATGACCCTGGAGGAAGGAGGTGGGTGGAAGCTGTATGCTGGTGTGGGGGAGGGGGAGCCCTGGGGGATCTCTTGGTGGGGCTGGACAGACAAGCACCCCAACTCAGGAAGCCCCGAACAGTGTGTCCACTGTCTGGCAGTCCCTGGGTGGCCTCCAGCCGCCAGCATGGACACAGCTGGGGTACGAGGGCTCCTCCCCAAACCTGACAGACGGCTGGAGTCTCCCAGCTGCCCGTATGGGACCTTGATGAAAACAAGGACCCTCTGCCCAGAGGCCTGGGCCAGCCTGGGCAGACACGGAGGCCAAAGGGCAGCACCGAGGCCCAGCAGGAGTGAGATGGGATGGGACCCACCGTCCGCACAGGAGCTTTGCCAGGTGAAGCAAAGCAGGGTGTGCCAGAAGAACACAGAGAAGCAGGTCTCGGCGACCACCGGGGAACAAAGGGTTTCACGAGACACACAAAGTAAAGCCCACACAAAGGGACGGCCGCCAGGCAGCACCACAGTGCGCCACACGGGCTGTGCCCCGCGGGGTGGCCGGGGCCAGTGGGTCAGCAGTCTGCCCGCACCGCACGTCCTGGGGGTCTGGAGGGCCCTGCCGGGGGGCGGGCATGTGCTAATCATTCACGGTCAGCAGCCGCAAAGGGGTCGACATCCTCCAGCTACACACGCTGTCACACCCTAACAAGAAACCCTGCCTGATCAATATGCTGCCTGATTCCTGACTGTTGTTGGTCACAACGGATGCACAGGTTACGGAAAAAATGTGTCAGAGCTGAGTGTGCACCGGGTGAGCGCGGGGCAGGTGAGCCTGGCGCAGGGTGAGCGCCGGGGCGGGGCGGGGGGGGGGCCTTCGTCTCACACAACTGAGAGCGTCTCACCCTCACCTGTGGCGGCGGAGCTCACCCAGGAAATTCTGCTGAGAGAAACAAAGGCCTAGAGGGAATCATGCAGAGACAGCAGCCAGTGTCCTGTGCATGGTGCGCAAACCCGTCCGTGACGGCTGTGCATGCCCGCAGACACGCGTGTGTGGCACATGCCAACAGGGCTCCCTGAGGCTGGGATCACTCGGGCCGTGGGTGTGGAAGGCTCGCAATCCTCTGCGGGTTGGACGCACCCGAGGCGCCCATGAACCCAGCAGCCTACACCTCTGTCTGTGAATGGATTCCCAGGAGCCCTCCTGACATGCACCCCGCCCGCGGGAGCCAAGCACCCACCCCGCAGCACTGAGCGTCAGCTCCAGAAGAGTCTCTGCCAGTTTGGTGGATGGAGTCTGTCTCCATACTTGCCTTTCACCACTGGGAAGTGAAACAGTTTCTGCATTTTTATGGCCGACCGCACTTCCCCTCCGCTTGCCTGTGGCCTTATTTTCCTCCTGGGCTCTGGGCGCAGGGGGCCACTCTCTCAGCCTGGGTCAGCCCTCATGTCCCAGGCTCCCCAACCTCTCAGTGGACCCCACGCTCAGCCGAGTGTGCAGAGGGCCACGGAACGGCTCCCTTCTGTTTTCTGCTGGTGAACCTTCTTTCTTAGATAAATACCCTTTAAAGTTTTTCTCTGATAATATCATTGTGTTTTCGTTAACAGAAGAAAAAGGGATCATCAACTCAGTGCCAGGTACCCTGTTACATCCTGGTGGGCTTCTTACACACCCTACCCCAGTTACCTGAGCTCCTTCCACAAATGTGTGGGTTTATCATCAGGGATGCTCCATCTCCTATGTCACTAACAGCAAACTGTGTGATGAAACCTTTAAAGGGTAGAGACTTTGTCTCTTTTTTCATACGCTTAATTTAACTGTGGCTGTGCTGGGTCTTCGCTGGTGGGCAGGCTTTTCTCTAGTTGTGGCGAGCGAGCAGACCTCTCACTGTGGTGGCCTCTCTTACTGCAGAGCCTGGGCTCTAGGGCACATGGGCTCAGCTCCTCCATGGCATGTGGGATCCTCCCGAGTCAGGGATGGACCCGTGTCTCTGTTGGCAGGCAGATTCTTTACTCCTGGGCCACCAGAGAAGCCCCAGGAGATCTTCTCTAGAATAAGGCAGAGGTGATGTTTCTGTTTCCTTGTTCAGTTGCCAGTCACTCTACTGCGTCCAGAGGGCAGGACGATTGCGGCGCTGGCTCGGCTCAGGTCTGCATTCCCTTATGCGTGCCGTGTCCCCATGTCTGTCCCGTGTCCTCGGCTCTGTCTCGGTCATCGTCTCTGTCCCAGGTTGTCTATGTCCTCATCTCTATCTTTAGCTTCATCCTGTGTCCTTACATCCATCTGTCCCGCATCCTCGTTTTTGACAGCGGGGTCAGTGTAAAGCCCTGAGGAGGGAGTTCGGGCATCACCGTTCCCCCCCTCCCCGGGGGCCAGCACTGAGCCTGTGCACATGCACGCGTGGAAGGCGGGATGCAGTCAGGGTCATCATCGGGGGTGCTCCAGAAGAGAGGCTCTGATTTCCTGCCTGAACAGCAGCCAGGACCCCAGGGGCTGGCAGGGAGCTCCCGGCGATGGAAACTGAGCTCTGTGCAGGCGGGGGAGGGCGGCCTCTCTCCCCTCATCCTCTGAGAAGCCCCGGACACAGCCCCCTGCAGCCTGGGCCAGAATGTGTGTGGCAGGAGGGCTGGTCGGGGAAAGGGTTAAGTTTAATTCATCCTGATTTCTACTTAATATCCCGCTCGCTTGCCCCGCAGGAGCGGCAGCTGTGCGCTGATTGCCGCGCACATTATGCAGCCTGTATCACTAATGGCCTGTGACAAAGGCACGCGGCTTCCAGGCCTCACCCCCGAGAGCCAATTAAACACACAGACTCCCTTCCTGTTTGCTGTGCATTACAATGAAATTAAACTGAATTTCAAAATGATTTTCTCCTAAAGACATCTCTTTACGATAATTAATGCATGCTATTCCTTTCAACTGAAATATTCATCACGACCAGGGACTGAGACGTGTTATGCTGACTGCCCCTCACTTTGCACGCTGCTGGCCCAGCATGCGCGAGCCCTGCTATTGGCAAAGTCCACAGGGCTTTGGTTCCTGTGCTTTTAAAGAAATAGACTGCAGCTTTAGCTGAGTTTAAAAATAAAGGAAGATGCCCACAAAGAAGTCAGATTTCCAAGTCAGGATGCTCAGAGGGCTCCAGGAGGGACACACAAAAGCAGGATGAGCCTAAAGTTGTATTTCTTAAACCCTGCGTTTAAAGGGCAGTGGTAATCTTGTTGCCACCAGGCCGGCCTGTACGAATTCAACGTTTACAAAGGGAAGCTGGAATGCATGAACAGCTGCCCCGGCCCCGGGGCCCAACCACTGAGCTCTCTGCCGGCACCACCCAGGGCCCCTGGAGCAGGCCTCTGCTCTGCTCTGGGGAACTCTCATCTGCCCCCTCCCCTCCTCGAGCCCCACCTGACGGCCCCCAGCACCCCAGGACTGCTGGGGGGTATGCGCATGGCCCTGCTCTGTCACCCAGTGACCTGAGGCCCACGATGGTGGCAGACTAGAGAGTGAATTCTACCCTGAGAACCCACGCTGCCTGAGCCCATGAAGACTCATGTGTGTGCCTCGGCCTGGAGTGGTTCCCAGGGGGTCACCAGGCCAAGGGCACGACCACTGCCTCTCCCACCCCCAGACGCACCCGTGTGCCCTCACGGCTGCGCCTCACTCTCTCCTCCGCTCTGCTGCCCACAGAGGAACTGTCAAGAGGTGCGTTTCTAATTAGGAGGCCGTCTCATGATGACAGAGGAGCAGGCCTTTCTTTTGGGAAAATATTGCTTTAAGATTATTAAGATAATTGTGACATAATGCGTGCTCAGCATGCAAGTTTTAGAAATTCAGATAGGCAACAAGCAAAGGACAAATGCCCGGAGCCCCTCTCCTGGCTGTCAGGAACTGCTGGGAGTGTCCTGTGTGAGCACACACCAGTGAATCCCGTGCAGCTACAAACTCGAACACTTCCAGTATCTGCAGAATTGGCCTCATACTCGATGGGACCAATGGGACCAAGGAGAGGGGCATGGGGGTCGGGGCGGGGGGGTGGTGAGGCACCTCAGAGCAGTTTCTGGGTGCACGGACGTCGGGGGACCCCTGCCTGCCCTTGCACAGGGCCCCAGGCTCTGGCTACACACACTGTGCAGGCAGGTGACAGAGAGCAGACTTCAGGGGACCAAACCAAACCGCAAGCAAACTCCTTCTGTGGGGGTGGGGGAGGGGCTACAAAGCAGGGGGAGTGGGGATGGGAAGGCAGGGAGGGTCTCTGATGTGGAGAGAAGCGGTCCCTCAGGAGGGGAATCCTGACCCTTGAGGGGCAGATGGACCACCACGTGCAGGGCGGCTGGGCAAGGGACAGGGCCAGAGTCTGGCCACAGGGCTGGGGGAAGCTGGCCCCCGAAGCTCACAGCCTCAGGATCTTCTTTCCAGAGGCTGCGGGGGGCTAGGGTACAGTGTCGGGGGTACAGCTTTAAAGACAGGAGATGCAAAGTGCCCCCTTCCCCTCTCTAGGGAGGATTCTGGGGGTGTCCTGCTGCAGCGGTACTGGCTCCTCTTCGTCCCCTCTGGACCCACCCGCCTACCTGTTTTGAACCAGCCGTCTGAGGTGAAGGCGGCTTTCGTTTCCTCCGGCTTGTCCCAGTATTCTCGAAACACAGAGGGCCCCCTGACCAGGAGTTCACCCTCTTTCTCCTCGAACCCTGGGGTCACCTGTGGTGAAAGACAAAGGTAGGCATCAGAGTTCACCCCTTCAGGCTGATCTCTACCACTCCAGTTCCTCCCGAGGCCCATATGCTCTCCTGAGATTAGATGCTTTGATGGGAAGCACCAACCAGCTTCCACGCCCCACTCAGAAACGCTGCCCAAGGCCTCTGTGCCCACCCCGTCCCAGAGCTCACAGCCTGGCCTGATTGGCCTGTCTGTCCACTTCTGAGGGCCACGCTCTTGTGAAACTGTCTTCAGGGTGTCTTTTAGACCGACCTTGGACACGGGAGAAGTGGGCAGCTGCCCACATCCGCCATGGCTGCTGGGAAGAGCTCAGGATCAGCAGCTTTGCTGGGCGGGAAGGGGGCCCATGGGGGTTATGGTGGGAGGAGCCGGGTGCCTGGGAGAGCCAGGCAGTCATGAACAGGGACCCTACAGTCTCCCAGCTATGGGCACAGTGAGGGTGGAAGGGGTCTGGGTGTTCTAAGACATGGAGTCGGGGTCTGTGATGCTGGAAAAGGACAGAGCAAAGGCGGAACCACGTTCAGTGGGGCCTCACTGGCTCCACACTCATGGCTTGCCTGACAGCAATGTAACTACGATCCATGAGACCAAGTGCCCCTGGAAAACCCTGCCTGGCTCATCAGGTCCCACCTGAGATGAACTTTTCGTGGGGGAGAACATCCCCCTATTTTAAAGAAAAGAGACCCTTGGAAATGTGCTGTAGAATTGTCTGAGTTGTCTGAGGCCTGGATGGAAAGCTGAATGCCCCTGGGACTGACACAGCGGGTGGACAGCAAGGGGACCCTCCCCACCGCCTGGCTCCCACACAGGACTGATGTCACCCAGGGGGACTGGGCTGCGTGTTCCAGGCCAGAGGGGCTTCTGCCATCCAGTCTGCTCAGAGGAGGTGTTTGTTTTTTCAATTACACCACAGACTTTATTTGAATTTCACCATTTTTCCCACTGCCATCATTCATCTGCTGCACTGCTAACGTCGGCCTGGCCACAGGGTGCCACGTCTGCAGGGCTGGTATGCACAGTAAACAGAGGCTGTGAAAATGAAACTGACGTGGAAACCGACCCCAGAGATGGCAGGCTGCAGACTTAGACCAACTAGATAACAGTAACAGAAAAATACCGACCTCTCCATTGGACGTGAACAAGATCCAGAGTCTCATAACACAATACAGAGTGTCTAGGACACAATACAAAATTAACTCAGCACGTGAAATGCCAAGAAAGTGCCAACTCTTATGGGAAAAGGGCATCAGTATGGGACAGCACCAGATGGCACAGGTACTCGGTGCGCCTAAGAAAGATGCTGAAGCACAGATTATCAACATGCTCTAACAGGTAAGAGCAAACACTGCAAATACAGGGGATACAAAGTTTCAGCTGAGAAATAAAAGACACAGGGCAGAACCAAACGGAAATTTTAGAACTAAAACTACAAGAGAAACAAGGAAAACTTACTGAATGGGCTCCCTGGTGGCTCAGATGGCAAAGAAGCTGCCTGCAATGTCAGAGACCCGGGTTCAATCCCTGGCTTGGGAAGATCCCTTAGAGAAGGAAATGGCAACCCACTCCAGTATTCTTGCCTGGGAAATCCCACAGACAGAGGAGCCTGGTGGGCTACAGTCATGGGGTCACAAAGAGTTGGACATGACTAAGTGACAAACGGCGGCCGAGAGGAGCTACCACATGCCCGAGGTCAGGGGAGGCGGCTGAGAGGAGCAACTCCACATCTAAGGGGAGGCAGCTGCGCGGGTGCAGGAGGGCCGAGAGGAGCTACTCTACATCCAAGGTCAGGAGGGGTAGCTGTGAGGAGATACCCCTCGTCCAAGGTAAGGAGCAGCTGCTGCGCTTTGCTGGAGCAGCCGTGAAAAGATACCCCACGTCCAAGGTAAGAGAAACCCAAGTAAGATGGTAGGTGTTGTGAGAGGGCATCAGAGTGCAGACACACTGAAACCATACTCACAGAAAACTAGTCCATCTAATCACACTAGGACCACAGCCTTGTCTAACTCAATGAAACTAAGCCATGCTGTGTGGGGCCACCCAACACGGGAGGGTCATGATGGAGAGGTCTGACAGAATGTGGTCCACTGGAGAAGGGAATGGCAAACCACTTCAGTATTCTTGCCCTGAGAACCCCATGAACAGTATGAAAAGGCAAAATGATAGGATACTGAAAGAGGAACTCCCCAGGTCGGTAGGTGCCCAATATGCTACTGGAGATCAGTGGAGAAATAACTCCAGAAAGAATGAAGGGATGGAGCCAAAGCAAAAACAATTCCCAGTTGTGGATGTGACTGGTGATAGAAGCAAGGTCTGATGCTGTAAAGAGCAATATTGCATAGGAACCTGGAATGTCAGGTCCATGAATCAAGGCAAATTGGAAGTGGTCAAACAGGAGATGGCAAGAGTGAATGTCGACATTCTAGGAATCAGCGAACTAAAATGGACTGGAATGGGTGAATTTAACTCAGATGACCATTATATCTACTACTGTGGGCAGGAATCCCTTAGAAGAAATGGAGTAGCCATCACAGTCAACAAAAGAGTCCGAAATGCAGTACTTGGATGCAATCTCAAAAATGACAGAATGATCTCTGTTCGTTTCCAAGGCAAACCATTCAATATCGTGGTAATCCAAGCCTATGCCCCAACCAGTAACACTGAAGAAACTGAAGTTGAATGGTTCTATAAAGACCTACAGACCTTTTAGAACTAACACCCAAAAAAGATGTCCTTTTCATTATAGGGGACTGGAATGCAAAAGTAGGAAGTCAAGAAACATCTGGAGTAACAGGCAAATTTGGCCTTGGAGTACAGAATGAAGCAGGGCAAAGGCTAATAGAGTTTTGCCAAGAGAACGCACTGGTCATAACAAACACTCTCTTCCAAGAACACAAGAGAAGACTCTACACATGGACATTACCAGATGGTCAACACCAATATCAGATTGATTATATTCTTTGCAGCCAAAGATGGAGAAGCTCTATACAGTCAGTGAAAACAAGACCGGGAGCTGACTGTGGCTCAGATCATGAACTCCTTATTGCCAAATTTAGACGTAAATTGAAGAAAGTGGGGAAAACCACTAGACCATTCAGGTATGACCTAAATCAAATCCCTTATGATTATACAGTGGAAGTGAGAAACAGATTTAAGGGACTAGATCTGATAGATAGAGTGCCTGATGAACCATGGATGGAGGTTCGTGACATTGTACAGGAGATAGGGATCAAGACCATCCCCGTGGAAAAGAAATGCAAAAAAGCAAAATGGCTGTCTGAGGAGGACTTACAAATAGCTGTGAAAAGAAAAGAAGTGAGAAGCAAAGGAGAAAAGGAAAGATATAAGCATCTGAATGCAGAGTTCCAAAGAATAGCAAGGAGAGATAAGAAAGCCTTCCTCACCGATCAATGCAAAGAAATAGAGGAAAACAACAGAATGGGAGACTAGAGATCTCTTCAAGAAAATTAGAGATACCAAGGGAACATTTCATGCAAAGATGGGCTCGATAAAGGACAGAAATGGTATGGACCTAACAGAAGCAGAAGATATTAAGAAGAGGTGGCAAGAATACACAGAAGAACTGTACAAAAAAGAGCTTCACGACCAAGATAATCACAATGGTATGATCACTCACCTAGAGCCAGACATCCTGGAATGTGAAGTCAAGTGGGCCTTAGAAAGCATCACTACAAACAAAGCTAGTGGAGGTGATGGAATTCCAGCTGAGCTACTTCAACTCCTGAAAGATGATGCTGTGAAAGTGCTGCACTCAATATGCCAGAAAATTTGGAAAACTCAGCAGTGGCCACAAGACTGGAAAAGGTCAGTTTTCATTCCACTCCCTAAGAAAGGCAATGCCAAAGAATGCTCACCGCACAATTGCACTCATCTCACACGCTAGTAAAGTAATGCTCAAAATTCTCCAAGCCAGGCTTCACCAGTATGTGAACTGTGAACCTCCAGATGTTCAAGTTAGTTTTAGGAAAGGCAGAGGAACCAGAGATCAAATTGACAACATCTGTTGGATCACAGAAAAAGCAAGAGAGTTCCAGAAAAACATCTATTTCTGCTTTATTGACTATGCCAAAGCCTTTGACTGTGTGGATCACAATAAACTGTGGAAAATTCTTAGAGATGGGAATACCAGACCACCTGACCTGCCTCTTGAGAAACCTATATGCAGGTCAGGAAGGAACAGTTAGAATTGGACATGGAACAACAGACTGGTTCCAAATAGGAAAAGGAATACGTCAAGGCTGTATATTGTCACCCTGCTTATTTAACTTATATGCAGAGTACATCATGAGAAACGCTGGGCTGCAAGAAGCACAAGCTGGAATCAAGATTGCCAGAAGAAATATCAACAACCTCAGATATGCAGATGACACCACCCTTATGGCAGAAAGTGAAGAGGAACTAAAAAGCCTCTTGATGAAAGTGAAAGAGGAGAGTGAAAAAGTTGGCTTAAAGCTCAACATTCAGAAAACGAAGATCATGGCATCTGTTCCCATCACTTCTTGGGAAATAGATGAGGAAACAGTGGAAACAGTGTCAGACTTTATTTTTTAGGCTCCAAAAGCACTGCAGATGCTGGCTGCAGCCATGAAATTAAAAGACGCTTACTCCTTGGAAGGAAAATTATGACCAACCTAGACAGTATATTGAAAAGCAGAGATATTACTTTGCCAACAAAGGTTGGTCTAGTCAAGGCTATGGTTTTTCCAGTGGTCATGTATGGATATGAGAGTTGGACTGTGAAGAAAGCTGAGCACTGAAGAATTGATGCTTTTGAACTGTGGTGTTGGAGAAGACTCTTGAGAGCCCCTTGGACTGCAAGGAGATCCAATCAGCCCATCTTAAAGGAGATCAGTCCTGGGTGTTCATTGGAAGGACAGATGCTGAAGCTGAAACTCCAATACTTTGGCCACCTTATGCGAAGAGTTGACTCATTGGAAAAGACCCTGATGCTTGGAGGGCTTGGGGGCAGGAGGAGAAGGGGACGACAGAAGATAAGATGGCTGGATGGCATCACCGACTCGATGGACATGAGTTTGAGTGAACTCCAGGAGTTGGTGATGGACAGGGAGGCCTGGCATGCTGTGATTCTTGGGGTCGCAAATAGTCGGACACGACTGAGCGACTGAACTGAAGTGACTAACATGCTGAATGGGCTAAGTAGCAAAATGGAGAGCACAAAGGAGAGAATCGTAGAACCTGAAGAAACAGCAATAGATATTACTCAACTTGAATAGGAGAAAAACTACCGGAAAAAATAAACCAGTAATGAGAAGCCAAGACCAGTATCACAAGGGCTAACAGTCATGATATCAAATTCCCAGAAGAGGAAAAGCTAGGGACACAAAGATATTTGATAAAATTTGGCTTAAAATCCCTCAAGTTTGGTGAAATACATAAATGTATTCAAGAAGCTCAAGATTCAAGACTCAAGAAGCTCCATGAGCCCCAAATAAACCCAAAGAAATACAAGCCAAGACATATAATCCAATCACTGAAAACTAAAAAGAAAGACAAAACTCTTGATATCAGGGCATAACTTTGAGGCATTCAAACAACTACTGACTTCTCTGCAGAAACAGTGGAGACCAGAAAAAACAAAACAGAATAACATGTTTTAGGCATTGAAATAATTGACAACCCAGAATTCCAAATCCAGTGAACTTTCAAGAATGAAGATAAAGAAAAGACAGTCTTAGATGAAGAAAGAAAAGAATCTTTTATCAGCAGATCTGACCTAGAAAAGTTACTACAAAATTCCTGAGTCAGATTGAACCTGGGAGATCAGAAGTAAAGGAAAAGCAACAGAATTGGTAAATATTTGGTTGAATAAAACCGACTCTTCTTTTCATTGTGAATTTTTGACCACTGAATGCAAAAATTGTACCACTGTCTAAGGAAGCTTGCCATACACGGCACCATTATGTATGACAACGATAACCTAAAAGGGAGAAGGCACAGTGACCCATGTGGTATGACAAAGACCCACTGCTCCATTCAACTGCAGTCAGCCTCCTAAACCTCTCCTGGGCCCATCAGGGTGAAAGTGAAAGTGAAAGTCGCTCAGTCGTGTCCGACTCTTTGCGACTCCATGGACTATACAGTCCATGGAATTCTCCAGGGCAGAATACTGGAATGGGTAGCCTTTCCCTTCTCCAGGGGGTCTTCCCAATCCAGGGATCAAACCCAGGTCTCCTGCATTGCAGGTGGATTCTTTACTAGCTGAACCACAAGGGAAGCCCAAGAATACTGGAGTGGGTAGCCTAACCCTTTTCCAGCAGATCTTCCTGACCCAGGAATCAAACTGCATTGCAGGCAGATTCTTTACAAACTGAGCTAAAGTGTACTTCCTATGAAAGCCAGTTTTAGCAAGAACTCAGCTAAGTCAGTTTAGTGAGAGGCCCCTCCACTCGGATATCTGCTCACCCTCCTATCTGTCCGGTTCCTCGTCCTCTGCCACCTCGCTGGTGATGGCTGACCACCCACCCAGCCAGCCTTCAGTACAAATCCTGTTAGGATCCTGTTTAGCCAGGATCCCCCTGACCCATGAGGTTTCCTCTTAGTAAACTTCCATCCAGTGACCCCCACTGCTCCTTGGCTGTCACCCCCTCTTGCTGACGCTCTTTTCAGGGCTGAGCCCAGTCTCTCTGCCTTCTGCATATCCCACGAGGGGTCCCTACGCCCATCATGTGGGTCCTTGTCAGCCTCAGCACTGACATGAGCGATGATTACCTTTTCTTTGCAGTAGTAGGAGTTCTGTGTCCTGCTGGAAGTGTCACAATGTTGAGTCTAAGTAGATCTCAAACCGTGAACCATGTATTTTGTAATCCTTAGACCAATTACTAAAAACTGCAAGATGTATGTTCAAAAACTCAGCAGACAAATTAAAATGGAATACTAAAAAAATGACCCCAAACAGGGCAGTTGGATGAAAGCCAAGCAATGAGAAACTGAGGGCCAGAACCGTAAGCAAATAACAAATGAGAGGTTTAAATTCAAACATATCAACAGTCACATTAAATGTACATGGCGCTCTAAATATAACAATTAGAAGACAAACTTCAAATTAGATTAAAAAACATACATGATCCAACTATGTGCTATCTACAGGGCTTCCTTGGTGGCTCAGAAGGTAAACAATCTGCCTGCAATGCGGGAGAATCTGGTTCAATCCCTGGGTCGGGAAGATCCCTTGGAGGAGGGCATGGCAACCCTCTCCAGTATTCTTGCCTGGAGAATTCCATGGACAAAGGAGCCTGGAAGGTTACAGTCTATGGGGTCGCAAAGAGTCGGACATGACTGAGCGACTAACACACACGTGCTATCTATAAGAAACTCACTTCAAATACAGTTACATGGCAGGTTAGGAGCAAAGGGATAGAACAATATATGCCATGCAAACATCAATCAGAAGAAACCAAGCCATAGATCAGGAAGAGTCTATATTAATACAAACAAAATAAATTTAACAGCAGAATGTTACCAGCAGCTTCATGGTTGTTCAGTCACTAAGTCGTGTCCAACTCTTGCAACCCCGTGGACTGCAGAATGCCAGGCTCCTCTGTCCTCCACTATCTCCTGGAGTTTGCTCAAATTCATGTCCATTAAGTCAGTGGTAATATCTAACCATCTCATCTTCTGCTGCTCCCTTCTCCTTTTGCCTTCAATCTTTCCCAGCATCAGGGTCTTTTCCAATAATTAGACTCTTCGCATCATGTGGCCAATGCATTAGAGCTTTAGCTTTAGCGTTAGTCCTTCCAGTGAATCTTCAGGATTGATTTCCCTTAGGATTGACTGGTTTGATCTTCTTACAGTCCAAGGGACTCTCAAGAGTCTTCTCCAGCACCACAATTTGAAAGCATCAATTCTTCAGTGCTCAGCCTTCTTTATGGCCCACCTCTCACATCCATACGTGACTGCTGGAAAAATCATAGCTTTGACTAAATGGACCTTTGTCAGCAAAGTGATGTTTCTGCTTTTTAATACTCTGTCTAGGTTTGTCACAGCTTTCCTTCCAAGGAGCAAGCGTCTTTGAATTTCATGGCTGCAATCACCATCTGCAGTGATTTTGGAGCCCAAGGAAAGAAAATCTGTCCCTGCTTCCACTTTTCCCCCTTATATTTGCCATGAAGTGATGGAATCAGATGCCACGACCTCAGTTTTTGAATGTTGAGTTTTAAGCCAGCCTTTTCACTTCCCTCTTTCACCCTCATCAAGAGGCTCTTTAGTTCCTCTTCACTTTCTGCCATTAGAGTTGTATCATATGCTTATATGAGATTGTTGATATTTCTCCCAGAAATCTTGATTCCAGCTTATGATTCATCCAGCCCGGGATTTAATATGATGTACTCTGTATATAAGTTAAATAAGCAGGGTGACAGCATACAGCCTTGTCGTATTCCTTTCCCAATTTTGAACCAGTCAGTTGTTCCAGGTCTGGTTCTAACTGTTGCTTCTTGACCCACATATAGGTTTCTCAGGAGACAGGTAAGGTGGTCTGGTATTCCTATCTCTTTAAAAAATTTTCACAGTTTGCTGTGATCCACACAGTCAAAAGCTTTTGTGTAGTCAGTAAGCAGAAGTAGATGTTTTTGTACAATTCTCTTGCCTTCTCTGTGATCCAACAAATGTTGACAATTTGATCTCTGGTTCTTCTGCCTTTTCTAAACCCAGCTCGTACACCCGGAAATTCTCAGTTCATGTACTGCTTAAGCCTAACTGGAAGGATTCTGAGCATTACCTTACTAGCATGTGAAATGAGTGCAATTGGACAGCAGTTTAAACATTCTTTGGCACTGCTTCTTCTTTGGATTAGAATGAAAACTGACATTTTCCAGTCCTGTGGCCACTGCTGAGTTTTCCAAATTTGCTGACATATTGAGCACAGCACTTTTAACAGCATCATCTTTTAGGATTTTAAATAGTTCAGGTGGAATTCCATCACCTCCACTAGCTTTGTTTGTAAAAATGCTTCCTGAGGTCTACTGACTTCACATTCCAGGATGTCTGGCTCTAGGTAAGTGACCACACCATCGTGGTTATCCAGGTCATTAAGACCTTTTTTTGTATAGTTCTTCTGTGTATTCTTGCCACCTCTTCTTAATCTCTTCTGCTTCTTTTAGGTCCATACCATTTCTATCCTTTATTATTCCCATCCTTGCATGAAATGTTCCCTTGGTATCTCCAGTTTTCTTGAAGAGCCTCTAGTCTTTCCCATTTTATTGTTTTCCTCTATTTCTTTGCATTGTTTATTGAAGAAGGCCTTACATGATGATAAAAGTCAATTCACCAACAAGGCAGAGCAATTATAAATGTGTATTCACCAAGCATCAGACTTTCAAAGTCCACAAAACAAAAGACCGATAGGGAATTCCCTGGGGGTCCAGGGGCTGGGGTTCTGTACTCTCACTCCTGCGGGCCTGTGTTCAATCCATGGTCAGGGAACTAAAATCCCACAAGCTGCGCACGACTGACAGGAGAAACAGACAAACAATTCTGGCTGGCGAATTCAACACTCCTCATGTGGTACTAGAACTCGTAGGCAGAAAACCAGCACAGATACGAGAGAGACCTGAACACCATCATCAACCGTTTTCATCTAAGGGACATTTACACCCCAACCAAAATCAGCAGAATACACACTGTTCAAGCGCACCAGAACAGTCACCAAGAAAGACCACATTCTGAGTCATAAAACACATCTCAACAAATTTATAAAAACGGAAATAATACTGAGTATGTTTTCTGACTGCTGCTGCTGCTAAGTCGCTTCAGTTGTGTCCGACTCTGTGTGACCCCATAGACAGCAGCCCACTAGGCCCCTCTGTCCCCGGGATTCTCCAGGCAAGAACACTGGAATGGGTTGCCACTTCCTTCTCCAACGCATGAAAGTGAAAAATGAAAGTGAAGTCACTCAGTCGAGTCCGACTCTTCAAGACCCCAGGGCTGTAGCCTACCAGGCTCCCCCGTCCATGGGATTTTCCAGGCAAGAGTACTGGAGTGGGTTGCCATTTCCTTCATTTCTGACTGCGGTGGAATTAAATTAGAAATCAATAAAAGAAAAAATTTTAAAACTTGGAAAATAAACAACATACTTCTAACTTATCCATCAATCAAAGAAAAAGTTTTAAGAGAAATTAGAAAATATTTTGAATATAGAAAATATTTTGAATATAATGAAAATTAAAATACAATGTATCAAAATTTCAGAGGTAAGGTTTCCTTGGTGGCTCAGTGGTATTCACCTGCAATGCAGGAGTCATGGGTTTGATCCCTGGGTTGGGAAGATCTCTTGGAGAAGAAAATGGCAACCCATTCCAGCATTCTTGCCTGGAAAATTCCATGGACAGAGGAGCCTGGTGAGCTACAGTTCATGGGGTTCCAAGAGTCCGACATGACTTAGCAACTAAACCACCAAAGCTAAAGCAACGCTTAAAGGGAAGTTCATATCATTAAATGCATATATTAGAAAAAAGGGAGTCTCAAATCAATAACCTAATGTTTTACTTTAAGAAAAAAGAAAAAGAGAAAAGTAAGCCAAAAGCAAGTAGAAGAAACAATATAGATAAAAACTGAAACCAATTAAAATTGAAAAGAGAAAAGAAATAGAGAAAAATCAAGGAATTCTGAAGTGAATTTAAAAAAAAATTTTTTTTTAATGGATAAAATTCTAGCAAGAATAACAAAGAAAAAAATAAATAGACAAATTATCAATATGTGTTGTGAGAAGGGTATCACTTTATACTAAGCAGACATTAAAAGGTCAATAAAGGAATACTGTGAAAAACGCCATGCATAAAGTATTCAATTTCTCAAAAACCACAATCTACCAAAACTCACCCCAAATGTAACAGATGATCTGAATCGTCTATAACTATTAGAGAAACTATATTCATAGTTAAAACCTTCCAAAAATAAAAAAAAGAAACCACTAGGCCTGATGGTTAGGTAGAAATTCTATAAAATACGTAACACCAATTATATGCAATCTTCTCTAGAAAATAAAAGAGGGAACACCTCCCAACTAATTGTATGATGCCAGCATTACCTTCATATGCAAGACAAAAAAAGTCTAAGAAAACTACAGACTAAAATCCGTCACGAATACAGATGCAAAAATCCTCAACAAATGTCAGTAAAGCAAATCCAATACTATATAGAAAGAATGATACACCATAACCAAGTGGGTGTGTCCTGGAAATGCAAGGCTGGTTCAATATTAGAAAAATCATGCAGGGACTTCACTGGTTAAGAATCCACTGGGCAATGCAAGGGACAAGGGTTTGACCCCTGGTTGGGGAACTAAGGTGCCACATGCGGGCTACAGTTCATGGGGTCGCAGCCAGAGCCCGTGCAGCACAGTGAGAGACTGTCGCATGAGGCAACCAAGATTCCGAGTACCACAACTAAGACCCAATACAGCCAAATAAATAAGTAAATGTTAAAAAAAGAAAAATCATTCAGTGCAATCACCATGTGAGTTAGTTGCTCAGTTGTGTCTGATCCCGTGGACTGCAGCCTGCCAAGCTCCTCTGTCCAGGGGATTCTCCAGGCAAGAATACTGGCGTGGGCTGTCATTCCATTCTTGAGGGGATCTTCCCAACGCAGGGATCGAACTCGGGTTTTCTGCATTGCAGGCAGATTCTTTACTATCTGAGCCACTAGGGAAGGCCATAATCCATCATATTAGCAGCCAAATAAGGAAGAAGAAATTAATGCAGAAAAGACATTTGAAAATATCCATTCATGAGAAAAAACTCTCAGCATATAAAAAACGGAATGGGATCTACAGAAAGTCTAGCTACTGTCATGCTTCCAGTGAAAGACCTAATACCTTCCCCATAAGATCGGAAATAAGATAAGGACATTCACTCTTACTACTCCTATTTGACATCATACGGGAAATCCTAGTCAGGGCAATAAGTAAAGAAAAAGAAATGAGGGATACAGATTGTAAAAGAAACAAATTTGTTCTATTTGCGACTGCGTATATAGAAAACCTCAAGGAAAAATAATTTTTAAAAAGTCCTAAAGCTAAAAAGTAGGAAGTCAAGAAATACCTGGAGTAACAAGCATTTTTGGCCTTGGAGTACAGAATGAAGCAGGGCAAAGGCTAATAGAGTTTTGCCAAGAGAACGCAACACAGTGGTCATAGCAAATACCCTCTTCCAACAACACCAGAGAAGACTTCACATGGACATCACCAGATGGGCAACACAAAAATCAGACTGATTATATTCTTTGCAGCCAAAGATGGAGAAGCTTTATACGGTCAGCAAAAACAAGACCGGGAGCTCACTGTGGCTCAGATCATGAACTCCTTATTGCCAAATTCAGACTTAAATTGAAAAGAGTAGGGAAAATCACTAGACCATTCAGGTATGACCTAAATCAAATCCCTTACAATTATATAATGGAAGTGAGAAATAGATTCAAGGGATTAGATCTGACTGACTGAGTGCCTGAAGAACTATGGATGGAGGTTCATGACATTGTACAGGAGGCAGTGATCAAGACTATCCCCAAGAAAAAGAAATGCAAAAAAGGCAAAATGGTTGTCTGAGGAGGCCTTACAAATAGGTGTGAAAATAAGAGAAGCAAAAGGCAAAGGAGAAAAGAAAAGACATACCCAATTGAATGCAGAGTTCCAAAGAATAGCAAGGAGAGAAAGAAAGCCTTCCTAAGTGATCAATGCAAAGAAATAGAGGAAAACAATAGAGTAGGAAAGACTAGAGATCTCTTCAAGAAAATCAGAGATACCAAGGGAATACTTCATGCAAAGATGGGCATAATAAAGGACAGAAATGGTACGGACCTAACAGAAGCAGAAGATATTAAGAAGAGGTGGCAAGAATACGTAGAACTATACAAAAAAGATCTTCATGACCCAGATAATCACGATGGTGTTATCACTCACCTAGAGCCAGACATCCTGGAATGTGAAGTCAAGTGGGCCTTAGGAAGCATCACTACGAACAAAGCTAGTGGAGGTGATGGAATTCCAGTTGAGCTATTTCAAATCCTGAAAGATGATGCTGTGAAAGTGCTGCACTCAACATGCCAACAAATTTGGAGAACTCAGCAGTGGCCATAGGACTGGAAATGGTCAGTTTTCATTCCAATCCCAAAGAAAGGCAATGCCAAAGAATGCTCCAACTACTACACAATTGCACTCATCTCACACACTAGCAAAGTAGTCCTCAAAATTCTCCAAGCCAGGTTTCAACAATGCATGAACCATGAACTTCCAGATGTTCAAGCTGGATTTAGAAAAGGCAGAGGAACCAGAGATTAAATTGCCAACATCTATTGGGTCATCAAAAAAGCAAGAGATTTCCAGAAAAACATCTATTTCTGCTTTATTGACTATGCCAAAGCCTTTGCCTGTGTGGATCACAACAAACTGTGGAAAATTCTTAAAGAGATGGGAATACCAGACCACCTGACCTGTATCCTGAGAAAGCTGTATGCGGGTCAAGAGGCAAGAGTTGGAACTGGATATGGAAAAACAGACTGGTTCCTAATCGGGAAAGGAGTACATTAAGCCTGTATATTGTCACACTGCTTATTTAACTTATATTCAGAGTACATCATGAGAAACACTGGATTGGGTGAAGCACAAGCTGGAATTAAGACTGCTCGGAGAAATGTCAATAACCTCAGATATGCAGATGACACCACCCTTATGGCAGAAAGAGAAGAAGAATCAAAGAGCCTCTTGATAAAAGTGAAAGCAGAGAGTGAAAAAGTTGGCTTAAAACTCAGCATTCAGAAAACTAAGATCAATGGCATATGGTTCCATCACTTCGTGGCAAATAGATGGGGAAACAATGGAAACAGTGACAGACTTTATTTTTTTGGGCTCCCAAATCACTGCAGATGGTGACTGTAGCCATGAAATTAAAAGACGCTTGCTCCTTGGAAGAAAAGCTATGACCAAACAAGACAACATATTAAAAAGTAGAGACATTACTTTGCCAACAAAGGTCCATCTAGTCAAAGCTATGGTTTTTCCAGTAGTCATGTGTGGATGTGAGAGTTAGACCATAAAGAAAACTGAGCACCAAAGAATTGATACTTTTGAACTGTGGCGTTAGAGAAGACTCTTGAGACTCCCTTGGACTGCAAGGAGATCCAACCGGTCTATCCTAAGGGAAATCAGTCCTGAATATTCATTGAAAGGACTGATGCTGAAGCTGAAACTCCAATACTTTGGCCACGTGATGCTAAGAACTGACTCACTGGAAAAGACCACAGTGCTGGGAAAGATTGAAGGTGGGAGGAGAAGGGGAGGACAGAGGATGAGATGGTTGGATGGCATCACCAACTCAATGGACATGAGTGTGAGTAAACTCCAGGAGTTGGTGATGGACAGGAAGGCCTGGCATGCTGCAGTTCATGGGGTCGCAAAGAGTCAGACACAACTAAGCGACTGAACTGAAAGTTAAAAAATGAATTTACCAAGATACAAAGTGAATAGCTTGAATCAACCGTATTTCTATATACTAGTGATAAATTAGAAACAAAAACCAAAAAAATTCTGACCTTACTTACAATCATTGAAAAAGAGAAAAAGGAGTAAGAGATGGAGAAAGGAGGAAATATTCAGGTATGAATCTAACAGAACATGTACAGCAGCAGCATGCTGAAGATCTCACTCACACAACCCCTGCCAAAGCAGAACTAAATGGGGAGGTGTACCAGGTTTACAGATTGAAAGAATCCTCAGAGTAGAGATGTCAGCTCTCCCCAAACTGATATATAGTTGAATGCAATTTTCAACAAGCTCCCAAAAGGATTTTTTGTAGATATAGGCAAACTATTTCTAAAATGGTATGGGCAAGCAAAAGAACTAGAACAGCCAAAAAACCTTTGAATAAGAATAAAAGTTGCTAGATTAACACTACAATTTTGAGGTTTACTATAAAGTCACAGTGGTCAAGACTGTGATACTGCAGAAGAACAGATACACATACAGTGGAAGAAAATATATCTGGGGTCTCAGCAGTAAAGAATTCGTCTGGAATGCTGGAGTCGTGGGTTCGGTCCCTGGGTGTGGAAGATCGGCTAGAGAAGGAAATGGCAGCCCACTCTAGTATTCTTGCCTGGGAAATCCCAGAGGAGATGGACAGAGGAGCCTGGCAGGCTACCCTTGGGGTGCAAGAGAGTCAGGACTGAGCAACTAAACAACACATATATTCAAATAGGTATATACTTTACAAACAAGAAAGAGTAGTCTTCTCAGCAAATAGCATATGAACAACTGGACCTCCATATGGACAAAATAAGACCCCTGATGAGCCTGCACAGGGGGAAGTCACCACATGGTGTCACTGCACGGAGGTGGGGTGGCGGGGTGTGCAGGCAGTGAGCCAAGGACCGGCAGGAGTGGACGCCCACTTGGGGCCACCATCAGGAGGGTGAGCCCGCATGCGTGGAGAAGGACAGGTGCACTGGGCACAGGCCAGCGGGCTTTCCTGACTCAGGTATTTTTGCAAATTTCCGTTAAGTTTGAAGTGATTTCCAATTAGATGTTAACAAAACCCCTGAACCACATCACCAGTAGGCCCCCTGACTTCTGAACATTACAGTCCCTCCTGTCTGGACTGTGTGTGTGGGCATCCATCAGATGAGAGCTGGAGGGTTTTGCTGCGAGCCCCAGGTCAGGGACATAACCAGTACTTTTCAGCAACGTGTTCAGACCAGGTGTGCACCTGGGAGCCCGCGTCCTCCTCTACCGCCGCCAGCAGTGCACAGTACCTGCGCCCAGCTCCCCCAGCAAGGCCTGAGCCCAGGTGCCGTGCCTCTGGGCCTCACCCTGCCACTCTGTCCCACTAAGCACGGGGAGCTGGGCGGAGGCTCCATGCAGGTTTTGCCCCCGTGTGGAGACTCGCTTTATTCTCTCTACAGGGTCCCTACAGGGGCAGGGCGGTGAGAAGTATCCAGAGACCAGCCCAGCCTTGGAGTGGGGGCACTGCCACCCCTCTCGTGAGCACAAGCATCGGGGGGGGGGGGTGCGGCGCGTGGCCGAGGGGGCAAAAGACCTGTTGGTGAGCCATCCAGACAGCTCCATTCCCACGGGCCCTTCGACTGAACTGGAAATGCTCCAGAGCACGCCGCCTAGAGCTCCAAGTCCCAAGCTTCCTCACCCTTACTGTCCCCAGGGCCCTGGAGCCCCACCCCTGTGGACCACTCATTTCCTTCTCTGACTGTCAAGGTGCTCAGGGCCCGGGCTGCCACTTCAGAGCCTCCTATTCTGAGCATGTTTCAGTGAGGAAGGCCCTACAGGCTGGAGCAGGAGCTGGCGGAGGGGGCGGGCTGCTCGCCCCACAGGCACGAAGTCATTAGGCTTGGCTGTGACTGAGAAGGGACCTGCTCCCCACCCCGTGTTCTCTCCAGCAGGTCCCGAGACATCTCGCAGAAAGGTGCTCAGGCACCCGGAGGAGGGTGGTGCAAGGGCCCCCATGCTGTCTGTGCTGCTGATGCCTATGGGCCCAGCTATCTACACTGTTCCTCTGCTGGGGAGACCTCCTCCAGTGTGGGGTCCCTGGAAAAACACCAAAAATGGGGGCGAGCTGAGCATCTGGAGGGGTGGTGCGGGGAGAAGGGTATGGGGGGAAGCTGCCCCGATACTGCAGGGAGGGCTGGACGCTGGGGCAGGTGACTCGGGTGTGGGCAGGAGTCCATGAGGAGGCAGAGGGAACCTCAGGGAACAGGCCAAGAGCCAAAAAAGGATCCTGTGGATGTGAGTGTGGCCCTGCAGCTGGGCTGACGCTAGAGCCCAGGCAGAGTTTGGTCAGGGAGTGATGACCAGGACTGGGGACCTCTAGGCCACCCTGAAATCTGCCCACACACTGTGGACATGAGCAAGGCTGGTCTAGAGGCCCATCATGCCTGGGAGGAGAGGCCAAGAGGGCACATGCCCAGCAAAAGCAACCCAGGTGAGAGGTTCTTGAGTTAAAGGAACACATACTTCTTGACTGTGGAGCCCTATACCAAGGTCATCTCCAGAACAACCGAGTCCCATAGCAACCATTGCCGTGAGCCCCCAGGATCTAAACCAGCAGCTCCCTGACCTCACATTAGCTAAAAATACCCACCTTATAGCACCCTAACCAATCACCTAATGCCACTCTTCCAGCAGGAGCTTTGTCTTGAGGCTGTAAAAACTGGCTACTAGCCTACGAAAGGTGTCAGCTCACTGTCTCCCATCTTAATAAACTCCATTCTCCTCTCATTCTGCCTTTTGTCTGAAAATTCTTTTCCAACCCATGCCCAGACCACAGCATTGATGTCATTTTTCATAAAGTTACAGTAAAAACGACCCAAGTTCCCCTCACGGGCTCGATCTCAGACATTCAACAACCATCTCCTGGATGCTGCCATCTCCCATGATGAGATCGAGGTCCACAAGGGCAGGGATGCCAGGACCCCTCCAGGCACAGGTGAGGGGTGGGGTGGGGGGCGTGGTGGGTGATGCTAGAGTACGGGCAGGAAGGAAAAAAACGCTGAAATGAGGAAACACTGCTACTTTCAGCTTTAACAGAAGTCCACAGTATAAAGAGCTGCTGTAGATAAAACCATCTCTTAAAAATTCCACTTCCCACCAATCCCGACCTCTTCTGTGACCCTGATCACTTGTGACCAGCAGGCCTGTGGCTGTGACAGTCCTCACTGAAATGAGACCACAGTCCTTGCTTCCCTTCACCTCCAGATCTTAGAAAAACAGACAATAGACAGTGGCTTCCCAAGCAGGAATCTCCATTTCCAGTGAATTTGTCCAAAAGGGTGACTGTTAGGCTGGGGGGCCGGTCTCACCGTCAGCTCGGGCTGTCCTAGCTGAGGCCCTCCTGACCCCCCTCAACACGGCTCAGAGGAAGGAGCTGGGGAGAAGCCTGGCTTCACCCTGCTCTGCACTGTCTGCATGGTGGGCGGTGCCCTAAACACCAGCAGTGCCCGGAGTCAAGGCCCACTAGCACTGCTGTGGTCCGGGGGCTGCCCCGTGCAGTGGGGACTTCACCTCTGCCACCGGCCTGCTGGGTGGTAATGGCTGTGCAATGCCCATGTGCCACCAGTGCGAACAGACTCACCTTGGTATTCTCCTCACTTCCTTCTGCGTGGATAAGGTAGGGGGAGCTGTCCTTCTGTGGGTTTTCCGACACAATGCGCACCTCAACGCCGGGCAGCGGGGTCCCCACAGAGCCTGCAAAGGGTGGGGAGGCACGAGGAACAGAGGCGGTCAGTAGGATTCTGGAGAGTGCCTGCACGTGGAGGTGCTGGGAGCTGCCTGACGTCATGTGGGCACACCAGGGTGGGGTGGGGGGAGACCCGCGGACCGCCTCGTGCACAGACAGGGGGATCCCACCTAGGGTCAGGTGCACACCGAGGGGCAAAGCACCAGCAGCCAAGAGCAGAGCCTTAGGTGGGACCACAGAGCAGCAGCTGGGGCCCCAAATGCCCCAGGTCTTTAGGTCACCTTGGTGGTCGCCCAGCACCCAGAGCTGGATGCAGGGCACGTCTGCTTCACTGGAGCACCTGTCTGGGTAGTCAGGGCCTGCTGCTGCTGCTGCTGCTGCTAAGTTGCTTCAGTGGTGTCCGACTCTGTGCAACCCCATAGACTGCAGCCCACCAGGCTACCCCATCCCTGGGATTCTCCAGGCAAGAACACTGGAGTGGGTTGCCATTTCCCTCTCCAATGCATAAAAGTGAAAAGTGAAAGTGAAGTCGCTCAGTCATGTCTGACTCTTAGCGACCCCATGGACTGCAGCCCACCAGGCTCCTCTGTCCATGGGATTTTCCAGGCAAGAGTACTGGAGTGGGGTGCCATTGCCTTCTCCGAGTCAGAGCCTAGGTGACTGTAATTTGTCTGGTGAAGGGGCAAGAGAGGAACGGGTGTGGGGCAGGGCAGTGGGCATCCTCACAGCAGGGGTGATGCAGCTAGCATCCTGGCTCACTTATTAGATGCCTGTAGTTTGCTCAGGGCATCCCTCCACATAGTTACAATCAACTTTTGAACCTGCAAAAGTGAGGGCAGGTGGTGGCCGTGATGACACTGTAATGAACAGCTAAGGCGGGACAGAGCCTCTAGGGCCAGAGGCCTGGTGTCTGAGCCTTCACTTCAAGGTTTCAGGCCCTTTATTTTAATATTTGTCACAGGATAAAAACCCACTTCATGGCAAATAGATGGGGAAACAGTGGAAACAGTGTCAGACTTTATTTTTCTGGGCTCCAAAATCACTGCAGATGGTGACTGCAGTCATGAAATTAAAAGATGCTTACTCCTTGGAAGGAAAGTTAGGAAGGAAAGTTATGCTGTCCAACCTAGACAGCATATTGAAAAGCAGAGACATTACTTTGTCAACAAAGGTCCGTCTAGTCAAGGCTATGGTTTTTCCAGTGGTCATGTATGGATGTGAGAGTTGGACTATAAAGAAAGCTGAGGGCCGAAGAATTGATGCTTTTGAACTGTGGTTTTGGAGAAGACTCTTGAGAGTCCCTTGGACTGCAAGGAGATCCAACCAGTCCATCCTAAAGGAGATCAGTCCTGGGTGTTCATTGGAAGGACTGATGTTGAAGCTGAAACTCCAATACTTTGGCCAACTGATGCTAAGAGCTGACTCATTTGAAAAGACCCTGATCCTGGGAAAGACTGAAGGCGGGAGGAGAAGGGGACGATAGAGGATGAGATGGTTGGATGGCACCACTGACTCAACAGACATGGGTTTGGGTGGACTCCGGGAGTTGGTGATAGACAGGGAGGCCTGGCGTGCTGCAGTCCATGGGGTCGCAAATAGTCGGACACGATTGAGCGATTGAACTGAACTGAAAAACCCCCAGGAAACCCAGTTGGCAAATTCCATGAGCTGCCCAGTATTCTGGAATCCACACTCTTGGGAGAGTCTGTGACCAGGTCTCAGTTTGCTAGATGGTGATGTCTTGTTCATTTCAGCCTGTCTTTTAAGGTTCTAGGGGCCTCCTCCTCTTTTGCTCCCAAAGGTTTTTAAAACGGAAGCAAAATCTATATATGATGCAGTTATTTAGTATAAGGCATAGAACTCAGTGGCATTTAGCACATTCACAACTTTGTGCAAGCAGCACCTCTATCTAGTTCCAGAACTTTCTGTCAGCCCAGAAAGAAACCTGTCCCACACGATGTTGACGTAGCCCCTCCCACATGCCGTGAACATGACCGGCCTGCCCACAGTGTGTGACGCAGCCCCTTCAATACTGTGTGACGAAGCCTCCCACACTGCGTGACAAAGCCCTTCCCCACTGCGCGGACGTGGGCCCGCCCACAGGGCGTAAAGCAGCCCCTCTCATACTATGGGACATGACTCCTCCCACACTGTTTGGATGCGGCCCCTCCCACAGCACGGAATGTGACCTCTCCAGCACTGCATGACACAGCCCCGCCCACAGCATGAGGCGTAAGCCCTCCCACACGGTGTGACCACCCCTCTCACAGAGCGGGGACATGGCCCCTCCCACAACATGGAGGCATAGCCCCTCTCACACTGCATGGACTTTTCGTGTCCACCAAGGAGCATGCTGGCTGTGGTCAGGGTCACTCCGTCCTTCCGCTACCCTTTAGAATGGGTGTCAGCTGTGTCCGGGTGACTTTGTCTTATGGCCCCTCCTGGTTTCTGGGGTGGGAAGCCGCACTGCACTGGGTCCTGGGGTGCCTCTTCGGCCGGGCCCAGTAAGTGCTGGCAGCCTCCTGTCAGTGCGTGTCCAGGTCACCCCCGGGGCCTCACCCTAGGAGGGCGCTGGCGCAGGTCCCTCCGTCCCCGGCCTCTGCCTCCACCCCAAGCATGTTCCACACCTTCCCGCAGACCCCCAGGTGGCCCTGTGCTGCTGAATCCTGTCCTGGCCCTGGTCCCAGCTCCCACCCTGAGCTTGCTCTTGGTCTTGACCAGGAGATTCCCTGCCCACCTCTTGGCCCCCTACCCCAGACCCGTCTGTCTTTGGTGGCAACAGAGCATGAACACCTGCTCAAGCCTCAGGGTCCTCATCTGTTGGGGGTAAGATCAGCTCTGCTTCGGGACTGTTCTGTGCACAGTTCACACCCACCTCGTCACCTAGCAGTTGCATTCTGAGGCATCTGCCCACGAGATGTAAGGACATGTTCACACAGCAGCCTGCACACAAACCTTCACAACAGCCTGACTAGTAACTGTCCAAGACTGGACACAATCCAGTATCCATCGGTGGTGGACAGGTTAGCAAAAGGCAGCCCATGCACACCATCGATGATGCTTGGCACAGGATGTCTCAGACTCGTCCTGCCACGTGAGAGAAGACAGACTCCAGAGGCAGGTCCAGAGGCTGAGTCTGTGTGACGGTCCAGGAGACGCACAGCTACAGGGAGTGCAACCAGGGACCTGCTCGCTGGCCAGGGTGCTGACCACAAAATGGGGAGGCTCTTGAGGTGACTCAGAGTCGTCTACCTGACAGTGATGGGCATACTGAGAACTCACAGACCACCCCCCAAGAAGGGTGCCTTTTACTGTCCATGCAAGACAAGTGAATGGACAGACAGAAGTACAGGAGCAGAATCACCTTAGATTTATTTCTGAGACTCCTCTTGTGTTTTGGAAAAACTGGAGGAGACAGACCACGAGGGCTGGAAAAGAGCCCAGAACACAACAGGCTCACGTCTCAGGCCTTGGACTCTGCCCTCAGGTTCCCTCTCAGGGATCCAAGACCTCAAGGCTGTTTGTGTGGAATGCCCTAGAGAAGGAGGGACAGGAAGACCAAAGGGCAGGAGGCCTCCCAGAGCAGCAGGCCATCCAGAGGCACGCAGGTCACCAAGCACAGGTTGGGGCCCTTCCTCCCTTGCCCCCCACACCCGCCATCTCCTCTGTTGTCATTGCCCTTGTGTGGCTCAGGGCGCCTGGATGGGAGGCTCTGGGCCACAGGTGACCTGGTCTGGAGGAAGCAGCACCCAGCCTGGAGGTGATCTACCAAGCACATGGCTTCCGGGTCACGTGGAATCCAGGGTCACCTGGGAAGGCTCCCCTAACCCAACAGGGCAGCATCACCTATAGACTGGTTCACCCGAGGACCCAGAGCAGAGAGAGGACACAGCTTGCGGGCGCTGCTCATACCTGGCAGGCGAGCTGCGGTCAGGGGGTTGGACAGGGCCATGCCAATCTCCGTCATCCCGTACCTCTCCAGCAGAGTGTGGCCGGTGATGCCCTTCCATTTCTCCAGCACCGGCAGGGGCAGCGCAGCAGAGCCCGAGACCATCAACCTGCCCAGCACAACACAGGCACCTCAGTCTCTCAGGAGCACACAGCTGCTTCAGCACAGTGACAAGCACGCCATCCTTGTCCTGGGGGCCCCAGAGCAGTGCCTCGTGGGAGGGCGGCACCCTCACAGAGGGCTCCAGTTCCACCAAGCATCTTACAGAAGAGGAGCAGAGAGCGGTTAAACAGGAGCAGAGGCCCAG
This sequence comes from Bos indicus x Bos taurus, assembly GCF_003369695.1. Classification (NCBI taxonomy): domain Eukaryota; kingdom Metazoa; phylum Chordata; class Mammalia; order Artiodactyla; family Bovidae; genus Bos; species Bos indicus x Bos taurus. Next base: position 51,587,682 of record NC_040093.1, read on the forward strand.
ATCAGATATTCATCTTGGGCAGTTGGGAACTCTCTCCAGGAAACACTTCCTGAGCTCCTCGTAAGGACCAGGAATCAGATGCACAGAGGGGGAGAAGTTCATGGCTGTTCGGGCTCTCGTTGCACATGTCTGTGCATCTTTCATTGCACAGACCTGTAAAGACCTGCCAAACTAGTCACTTCCGTACCTGCACTCTCAGGTGAACCGAGCAACTACAAACGGAGAGTTGCCATGGTCTGCAGACTCGTGGGTACATGGAGACCAAACGCGCCACCAAAGGGGCCAAAGAGCTAGCATGTCCATTAGGAAGGGTGTCTGCGTGGGCGTTGGGGGGCTGCTGAGAGCCTGCAGATGTGGGCTCAGATAGGACATTCTCACCCTCATCCTTCAGGCTCCACTGGAAGATGGGTGGGCAGACAGAGATAGATGGACAGAGGGACCCAGAGACAGAACAGACACATGGATGCAGAACCCAGGCAGCTGTGCTGGGAATACAGGTGTGTTGAGAGAGACGTAGAGACACATTTTAAAGTACAAAGAGCACAGTGCTTCCTAAACTTAGTAGAACTGACTCACTAAAAGTGAGTTACATTTGCTGATCTTTGGGACTTTCCAGATGGGAAGGTGGACTATACTCACTGACCTGATTTTTTCTTCACAAACTGCACGCACAAAATCCTGGACATGAGGCTGGGTAAAATGCTTGTCATAATAATCCATCAACTTGCTGTAGATGGTAGGCACTGCCATAAATACATTAATCTGGGGAGCTTCAGAACTTAAGAACTTCTCCCAAACCTAAAAAGAGAAGAGGACGCAGACAGCAAAAAGACTAGAAGACACATCTGCACAAACAGGTGTGTGGGCCTTCAGTTCCAGGAATAGTGCTCTCAGCAGAGGACCCCCTTCTCTCAAGTGTCAGAGGGTCTCACTTTCACAGGGTGACAGACGCTCCTGGCCCTCGTGGAGTCACTGTGCAGGGGACCCTGGTGTCTGGTCTGAGGAGGAAGAGGATGGTGGGGGGAGGGGATGGGTCCTGACTCAGGGACTGGCCTCAGATCCACCATCAGGGGAGAGGTGGCACCTCAGACTTTTCCAGCCATGCAGATGGGCGTGGATGCAGCTGGGCAAGGGGCCATGCAGGCTGGAGCACAGCACAGACCACGCACGACGGGGGCAGAGAGTGGTGCTGTTGTATCCGAAGAAGTCACGTCAATTTTGTATTTTACTCTCTTTAACAGATGTTTCTTATTTTAATATAGAGAGGCTTCGAGTTTTTCAGCTCACGCTGACAAAGTGCTCGCGTGTGCTCACCCTCATCTCCATGGAGCCACTGCACCAGCACGTGGTCAGGGCGGGACAGGGGTTCAGCACACCCCACACAGATAGCCTCCCCCACAGGCAGTCCCCGCCCCGGTTCCTAATCAGATGCTAGTAACTAGTTCCTCACCTGAGCTACTCCACAGGAAAGGCGTGCCTCTGTAGGGAGAAAACTGTATGGTTCTTTTACAGACAACCCTGCCCCATTATAAAGCCTGTATGAAAAAAAGAAAAGTCAACAGGAGCAGAGCCTCAGAATACACATGTTGAAATTATGGCAAGGAGTATAAATTCTTAGGTTCAGAAATTTGGAGAAGATGAACGAATTGGGGGATGATCAAGGATTTCCTCAGAGAAGTAGAAATATAAGAGAACCATTACAAGCTGGAAAGTACATTACACGAAACTAGGAATTCACTGCAAACACTTAACAGACTAGACACAGCAGAGAAAAGACAGAAGTCAGGCACAAGTCAATGGAAATGATCCAAACAGAAATACACACAGGAGATAAGAGGAAAAAGAAGAGTGTCACCACGTGTAGGCCGAGATGACATAATATGACGCGTCAGGAGAGGCAGAGCGCTCGGTCAGTAGAGATGCGTCCACATCCACGGATGGGAAGACCCAGTGTTGCTAAGACCGCAGTTCTCCCCAAACCCCAGCACACTCTGTTTTGCAGAAATCAACAGGCTGACCCTACAATTTACAGGAAAAGGTAGAGGACTCAGAGGAGTCAAAACAAATGTGAAGAGGAGGGAGGAAAGTGGAGGATGCCCCCAAACTGACTCCAGAGCGCTACATTCAACAGCATGTGACGCCGGTGTAAGGTCAGATACACAGACCACTGGAGCAGACGAGACTCCAGAAACAATTGCCACGATGATGGCCAATTGATCTGTGACAGGGGCACCAGATCACTCCAGTAGGACAATCTTTCCAACCAACAGTGCAGAGACAACTGAATATCCACGTCCAAAAAGAGGAATTCTAGACCCATTTCTCACCATACCTAAGAATTAATCCAAAGTGGGTCAGAGACCTAAACGTATCAGCTAAAACCATAAAACTTGAAGGAAAAAACATAGGAGAAAATCTTCATGACTTCTGGTTAGGCGAAGATTTCTTAGGTATGGCAGCAAAAACATGATCTAAGAAACGAAAAAAACTGATAAAATGAATTTCATCAAAAAAATTAAAAGCATGTGTGCTTCAAAAGATGTCATTAAAAAAATGAGAAGACAAGTCAAAATGGGAGAGAATACCTGCAAACCATCTGTGTGATGAGGAACTAGCATCCAGAATAAACAAACTTAAGTCAAACAACCTGACTTTAGTCAGGGCAAAACATCTGAATAGACAGCTCACCAAAGAAGATACACAAATGCAAATAAGACCACGAGAAAATGCTCACTCTCCTCGGTCATCAGGGAAATGCAAACTTAAACCACAGTGAGATAACGATGCTGGTGAGAATGGGGGGCTGGAGGCCTCGTGCAGTGTTGGTGAGAACGTGGACACTACCGCCACTCCGGGAGACAGTTTGGCATCACACCTCTAGAAGCAGAAGGGATGGCGAGACACGCTAGACGACAGCACGGGGACCAGACGCTGGGTGGGCCCGATGCAACCACATGGTTCTTATGGGAGGGGGGCAGCGGGAGGTCTGACCACAGAAGGGATGGCGGCCACGAGGACACAGAAGCGGAGGCTCGAGTGATGCAGGTGCCTCCCCATCTGGGAGAGGCGGGAGCAGATCCTGCTGAGGCCTCTAGACAGAATCAGGCCTGGGACACCTGGACCCCAGCTCCGTGAGACCCTTCTGGACGTGGACTTCCAGAACTGACAGAATAACTTGTACTGCCTGAAGCCCTGACTCGGGATCCCTGGCTCCAACAACAACAGGAAACTCCCCGTTGGGTGCCTGCGCGCCCCCAGGAGGTGCCGGGTCCATAGGGGCCCAGCCAGCAACACTGAGAGCTCATCCCCAACTTACCAACTGAGCACTGAACTCGGGCAGCATCACACAGGTGGCCCCTACCCAGAGTGGGCACAGCAGCTTGTTGACCACGCCGTGGACGTGGTGCAGCGGGAGGACATGGAGGATCACGTCGTCCTTTGTCCAGGCCCACTTGTGGACCAGCCCCGTCACCTGCAGGACGACAGCACAGCCTCAGGGCAGGAGGGCTGGCCTCCCTAGCCAAGGTGGGGAGGGGGAGAGGGTGGCAGGGGGAGGGGGAGGGGAGGGGCGGGCGGGGGATGGGGAGACCGGCTGGCCTGCCCTTGGCGCATCCCGGGGAGCTGATAATGAAATGACCTGGGGCTGTCTGTCCAGACTCCAGCCCTTCTGTTGGAGAGCAGGGCTGCATGCAGTCAGGGGTTTCAGCCAGTTTAAAAGGACCTTAGATTTGGGGTTTCAAGGCCTCTGCAGACTCTGGGCAGCTCTCCCCCAAGGCGGTCAGAGAATCTACATGTGCTTCTTGTAGATTCAAGCCCAGGCTTGAATCCAGCTGCCAGTCTGACCCTGCTGATTCCAGCACCTCTTTCTCCCCAGCTCCACCAAAAACTCCTGAGTCACTGCCGAGCCTGTCCTCACGTGTGCCACGGTGACTGCCACCCCCCAGAAATACTGGCCCAGAGATGGCCTCTCCTGGGGGACAGAGACAGTCTATAATCTCGCTTGGCCTGCAGCCAGCCCGACTCGGTTCACGCTGACTTACGGACTGAATTAGCCAGATCTCTGGCCTCCCTCTGGTGGGTCTGAACTTCTGTTTCCCACTCCTGCTGTACACGCATATACTTTTTGGAAGCAAGAAGAGTATAAACTACAGATGAATAAAGCAGCTGCGAAGCTTTACAAAGATGGTAACTGAGTATGCAGAGTAATACCTGAGCCGTGGCACGCACCTCCTGCTCTCTTGCTTCCCAAAGAAGCTGCGCTTCCAGGTGCTGAGGGCACCGTCCTGGTACTCACTTGCAGCTGGTTTCTTTGAAAACCTTCCCCCACGTACAGTGGCCCATCCTGTGCTGGAGGAGCCTGGGGGGGCCCATAACCCTGGCACCTTGGCACAGCGCCCCTACACGGCCAGTGGGGCTGGTGGTCCCACGGCCCTGGCCCTACATTTCTGGGTGCTTCCAGCAGGGTGGGGGTGATGATGAGAGCTGTCATGGGCCTGTGAAGAGAAGGCTACCAGGAAGTCACTTGTCCGGCCATGGCTGTTGCAGGGACTGACCACAGGGACCCAGCTCACCCCTCTCGAAGGTGGTGGCCAGGTCACTCACCACGGCCCTGATGTTGTCGTGGGTGCTCAGGACGCCCTTGGGCCTCCCCGTGGTCCCACTGGTGTAGATGATCATGGCACCCCGGTCTCTCCAGTTCCGCTCCAGCACCAGGCCCTCTTCAGGGTCCTCGGCCACCCCATGGTAGACTGTGGGCGGGAGAGGCAGGAGCGGGACTCCGAGCTTCTGGGCCACCGGGCTTAGAAGCTCCACGTGCTCCGGGCCGGCAAGGACCACGGAGCTGCGCGAGTCCTGGATGAAGTACTCCAGCTGGGCCCGGGGGTGCTTCCTGTAGAGGGGGACGGCCACGCCGCCGCTCATCCACGCGGCCCACTGTGCCACCACAAAGGAGACGTCGTTGGAGCACAGGAGGGAGACCCGCTCCTCCCGGAGGTCCCCATCGGCACACGCGCGGAGCTGGCAGATCTCCCGGGATAGGCGGAGGCTGCGCAAGTAGAGGTCCTTATACGTGTGGCGGCCGTGCTGGTCAATGAGGGCGAGCCTGTCCCCGAAGGCTGGGGCGCGGATGAAGACCGGGGCACTGCAGTCCGAGCGTGCGGCCGGGGCCGAGTGCAGGGGGCCACTTGCTCCACGTGTCCAGGGGGCCAGCCGGCAGGAAGCCACGGCCCAGGCTAGGCGCCGGAGGGCCATCCCCACGTATGGCGATGGCATTGCGGCAGCAGACGCCAGCTGGTGGTACCTGGGCGGGAAAAGAAGGCACTGAGGTCACAGCCTGCCCTGGCCTGACTCCCATGGTGGCCAGGAGAGGCGGCCTCACCTCCAGTCGGGGGTAGTCCCAAGACAGGAAACACTAACGCCCTCTCGATGCATGCCTTTGGAACTTAAATGGCTTTTTATTTAATCTCATTATGTTAAGGATTTTAAAAACACAAGATTCTAAAACAATGAATTAAACTAGGTAAGTCAAGGAGAAACAGAACTCAACTACTTACGTCCTTCCACAACATGAACATGGAGACTGGGGATGCACAGGAGGGCTGACTGTGAGGTTACCTGGATTTCTAGCTGTGTGGGGTTGGTGCCTTAACCCCCACCCCAGCCCCCAAACTGTGCCCCCTCGCCCTCAGCAGGGGCCTGGACGCTCCAGCGAGCCGGATACAGACACAGGGCTCACTTCTGCTCCAGACACTCACCCCGCTGAGGTCACCCAGGAACTTGTCTAAAGCAGAGCAGACCCTCAGAGGCAGCATGCTCACAGTCTGTGCATCTGTTCTTTAAGCTAGAAGAGAACTCTCTCCTTCTCCCCCACAACCTGATGACAAAACAACAAGCAGCACAGCCAGAAGGAGGGCCGTGACCCGCCACACGCACCTGGAATTCATCAGACTGCTTGAGAGGACGAAGCCTGGGGAAGGGCCAGCCGGACTCTGAGCCCTGCCCTAGGACCCCACCCACCCTGGGTGGCCAGGGACCAGGGCACACCCTCTCCACACCTCCCCGCAACTGGAGCAGTCAGGAACCCGCCTGCCACCCGGTACCACTGAAGATGGTGCCCTCCAAGCACCAGGGCAGCCTGCGAGGTCCACAGACCACTGCCTGCCCTGTCTCAAGGCCCACCTCTGCTCCACCTCAGTGCTCTTGGCCAGAGCAGCGCCCCTGACTAGGAGATGATGGGTAGACCAGCTTTCCGAGTTGTTCCCAAAGGATTTTTAAAAATATCTATTTAATTGGCTGCAGTGGGTGTTAGTTGCAGCATGTAGGATCTAGTTCCCTGATCAGGGATTGAACCCAGGCCTCCTGCACTGGGAGTGGAGTCTTAGCCACTGGACCACGAAGGAAGTCCTCCTAAAGGTTTTTTAACAAGTGTTATTTGACAGCGATACTACACTTAATATATCATGATGTGTTTTCATCTTCAACTGCCTTGTTCAGTAAACAGGGCAATCTTTGGTAACCCTATCTCACCCATGAGAAAATTCCAAGTCGGCCTGCTCCTAAATCAGAGCCCAGAGTCCAGCCAGAGCCTTTCACCCCCAGCCATCGTTCCCCATCAGCCACCACGCCAGGCCCCACATCCTACTTGCCCACGAGAGCACAAGGAAATGGCCTGATCCTGGCTGCACTGTGGGGGGAAGCATCTCTCCGTGCTCGAGGGACAGAGGACAGGCGCAGGCACCCCAGAGGGCTCTTCTGAATGTCAGAGGCTAAAATGAGCAGGTGGACCCTCACCCACGGCTTGGTGGCTTGCCCCCCACCCCAGCCCCCTCCTCCCTGCCCTGGATTCAGGCATCCTGTTCCTGACAAGCCTCACTTTCTCTGTCACTAACTTGCTCCAGGGGAAAGAGAATATGTTGTGTTTGTTATACCACACCAAACAGTTTTGCCCTCTGTTTTTCATTTAAAAAAAGATTACACACAGCACTCTATAATTACCTAACAAAACAAACACAGCCCCCAGCAGTAAAGGCCTGTCCTGAGCTCCTCCCTGTGCAGCCTGCTGGCCACCTGCTCCCCGCAGCAGGGGCTCCTGACACAAGGTCTGCCAGCCTCCAGGCCCAGCAGGCAGAAGCCTGGAACAGGGGAGACACCTGCCCGGCCCAGCAGCTGCTCCGGAAGGCTCCAGGCCTCCACCATCATGGCCCCTCCAGGGCACATGGCCCACATCCCTTTCAGAGGCAGCGACCAAAAGCCGGAGTGTCTTATGGCTTACCCTCTATGCAGGGTTCAGAGGTGGGCTCATAGCCATTCACACCTCTGGATTTTTGTTACCATAAATATGACAAGTTCTAAGAAAACAGCTCGCCTGGACCAGAGAAAACAAGAAATGTGATGAACATGTGGGACGTGACAGTTTCAGAGAGAAAGTGAGCCACTGAAAAGCAAACCAGGGGTTCAGTGCTTCCCCTTCTCACTTCTAGCAAATCCTTCTCTATTTGCTTTAAGGGCAGAGAAACGAAAACAAACGGAAACCGTAAACAGAAAACGAACTGCCTGTTTCTGGGTTACGGCCCGAGGCCTGACTTTTGCTGGTGACAATGCAAGAGAGATGTTCAGGGATGCCTGCTGAAGTGGCAGCATTTTCTGGGGTGCAGAGGAGCAGACAGATGGACGGCCAGGAGTGGCCACTGCTCCCACCGATCTACCTACCAGGCTTCACAGGGCATCATGGGCAGTGTCACACTGCTGCCAGCGAGACCACTGGAGCGGCCTTCCTCTAACACAAGGGGCTGAGGGGCGAGCCGTCTGCCTGCTCCCTCTGGGGAATCAGGGGCTGCACCACCCCAGCGAAAAGCTGGGGTTCTAGGACTTGAACTGGAAAAAACAGGGCTGAACCCCACTTTCCCTGCCCACCCCCTCACCCTGGCCAGGGCAGGAGGGCTAGCTGACTTCTGACTGCACATGGGGCAGGCAGGAATGGATGCAGTGAGCCAGCGGTCAGAGCAGTGCCTCCAAGGAAGACAGAGAGGTGAAGCCACCTGCCCAGGGCCACAGAGGAGCAGGAAAAGCAACTCCCAGACCCAGGCCCGGCTGGCCCGTAGGCCCTGACCACTCTGCAACACCATGAGTGGTGAGAAAGGCCTTGGGTGAGGAAGGTCAAAACCATGCTGCGAGCTGCCCCAAGGGACACTGCACGTTAACTGGCCAGCACCCCAGCCTAGTGAGGCTTGGGGCCTCGGCCCAGCCATCTGAGTGGACATCAGTAGTCCCTTCAAGATGAAACATGAATATAGGAAATGCAGGCCCTCTGTTCCTACGGCTGCTTTTCAAATGCATCTTAAGGAAATAATCAGCGATGTACGTCAAGGTTCACCATGGGTCTTCACTGCAGCATTATTTCTGATACTGAAAAACTGGGGCTGACCTGGGTGATCCGGAAGATCTGAGGGGAGCAGGGCATACACATGTGTGTGGGGCTGGGCCACAGTCTGACCACACAGCCCTCAGTGAGGCCCAGGGGAGGGACATCCCACCCCGGGATGGGAAGGTGAGCCCCAGGTGGCAGGTGGCTTTTGTTTTCTTCTTCGTGCTTCTCCACTCTCTGCAGTTTTTATGCAATGAGCATGTATGACTTTTGTGATCAGATTTTAAAAGTCTAGCTGTTGTTCAGTCTCTCAAGTCGTGTCTGACTCTTTGCGACCCTATGAACTGCAACACTCCAGGCTTCTCTGTCCTTCACCATCTCCCAGAGCTTGCTCAAACTCATGTCCATCAAGTCGGTGATGCCATCCAACCATCTTGTCCTCTGTCATCCCCTTCTCCTCCTGCCTTCAATCTTTCCCAGCATCAAGGGCTTTGGCTCTTTGTATCAGGTGGCCAAAATATTGGAGCTTCAGCTTCAGCATTAGTCTGTTCAATGAATATTCAGGACTGATTTCCCTTAGGATGGACTGGTTGGATCTCCTTGCTGTCCAAGGGACTCTCAAGTCTTCTCCAATGCCACAGGTCAAAAGCATCAATTCTTCAGCGCTCAGCCTTCTTTATGGTCCAACTCTCACATTCATACGTGACTACTGGAAAAACCATAGCTTTGACTATACACACCTTTGGTGGCAAGGTAATGTTTCTGCTTTTTAATACACTGTCTAGGTTTGTCATAGCTTTTCTTCCAAGGAGCAAGCATCTTTTAATTTCATGGCTGCAGTCACCATCTGCAGTGATTTTGGAGCCCAAGAAAATAAAAACTTAGTAAATGATGCTTATATTTTAAAATGGAGCTATTTCAACCCCAGCACAAACATTTTGATACAGAAAAGAAACAGGAAAATATTAAAATTATGTGTTCTGGATGGTGTATCTACAGGGTGTTTGTAATTGTCGATAACTCTTCAATTTTTCAAAATGACAGAAGCAAATAAAAATGAGACAATGGCCTTCTTCTCTTAATTAAAGCTAGCGGTTCACCGAAGTCTCACGTGGAGAATAAAGAAGTCAGTTATCAAGTCAGTTGGAAGGCTGCTACACTGGTGCTCAGAACACCGCCAGGTGGTATCCAGCAGCAGTGACCTGACCCCAGTGCCAGGGCTGGGAGGTGGCGAGGTACGCTGGCTCCATGTGGAGACGGGTGATCCGTGGCACAGTGGGACAGGTGGCTGGAGCTGGGGAGACAGGGAACCTGTCACATCAGCCTGCAGGGAAGAAAGCTGGGGGGATGTTTAGCTGTGGTCACCCAGGGGTGTCTGTGAAGCAGAGGCTGAGAAGGGCCCCTCCTGCTCACCCTTGAGCCTCACAACAGTGACTTTCAAATGGGTAAATATGGCCCAGGTGGCCTCCACAGAGGCTGCACTAACTTATTCTCCAGCCAAATGTGTGGGAACAGGGGTCACCCCTTCAGAACAGCTTCATGTGCTCTTGAAGCCACTCATCTTCCAGTCATTCAACAGAGCTAAAACCTCCAAGGTCATGGTGGTGGTTTAGTTGCTAACTCGTGCCCGACTCTTGCGACCCCATGGACTATAGCCTGCCAGGCTCTTCTGTCCATGGTCACAGACGTGTCCAAGGTAATGGGGAGCAGCAAAAAGCATCAGGTCAGGGCAGAGGACTGTGTCCTGAGCAGGTCCAGGTCCAGACAGACCAGCAGCCTCAGGAAGAGCCCTGCCTCCTAACCACAGGTGCGCTTTGTTACGGGCTGCCCTCAACCACCGTGGTACAGACTGGAGCGATGCTGCCACCAAGTAAGTGCAACATGGCCATGAATTTTCCCTGTCTCAGTCAACCGACATCATGAGACCACTGTCACGGTGTGCAACAAGAAAGGATCCCAGCCAAGAGCATGGAAACCTGAACTGTGGTGAGCCAGACGCCTGCTCCTGGGAAGGCCACCCTGCGTTCAGATTCTGCCAGGTGGCTGGAGCCCAGCAGAGATGCGGCAGAGGCCACTCGGTGCTCTGACCATCAGGTTCTTGGGTCAGAGCACTGAGGCACACGGCCCTCTTAGGACACGAGCCTGACACCTGGAAGATGATAACATCTTTCATGTCCTAATCCGGGTGCACAGATTTTAGTCAAAACAGACCCAGACTGAAACATTCACTGGTCCTTTTGAGTTTTCCTCACCTGTCTGAGCCTTCAGTTCCTGTGAGAACGGACAGAGGGGGGAGGCAAGTGGACCAGCCATGTTCAGCACCTTGCTCACCACGGAGCCGTGTGACAAAAATTACACGATAAGAATGATACTTGCATTCAAATGAAGGCGGCTGGTTTCGAAATGAGTAAAATGGCACCTGATGGGTCAGCACCACCTTCCCCCCACCCTCCTGCCTGCTGTCTTGAGGCCTGGGTGGAAGTGTGGGGCAGGAGAGGGGACCACACTCTCCCTCTGGGGTGGAACACTTGTTTCAGCACGCCACCTGCGGTTTGGGAGCTGTTTTCAAAGTTACATTTTTAAGTAACAGACATTCACAATGTATTAAAAAAAAAAAAAGGAAGAAAACAAATGCTAAACTCATATCCATATTTGGACATAAAATACCATTTTAAAGATGCCAGCTGGAGGGAAGAAGCTTATGACCCCTGGCCTGTGGTTTAATTTGTCTGCCTTGAAGAGTGGATCTTCTGCATGCTGCCCGGGCCCAGCAGGGGCTGAGAAAAGGTCGCTAGACTTGCTGGTCTGTCAAGTTTCACATCAGAACCGCCAGGGGCCCTCGGAAGCCAATTGTGGACCTGTGTGCTCCTGGGCTCAGCACCGGTGCTCCCTACCCACAAATGTCCCTGCCTAGGCCTCCAGACAAACATCGCCCTTTCCCCGGGCTGGAAAGCTACAGACTTCCCAAACACGTGATTCCTCTTTCCACCTCTACGTTGTCATCCTTCCCCTTTTCGGTAAACTCCTAATCATCCTTCAGAGTCCCCCTCACTACCACCTTCTCTTTAGTGTAAAAGACTGTGGGGCGGGGTGCTTCGAGGAGGATTCCAGCGGCCAAAGAGGAAGGAAATGGATCTACTTCCGTCACAACAGATCAAGTTCCCCTCCAACGCTGGCTGAACTTGAACTCGACTCCCTTCCACACCAAAGGGGCCTGGACGTCGCCTCAGCGCCGAGAACGCCAGGCAGGGTCCCCACGTGACGCGGCCCTTGCGTGGGAGGGGGCGGGGCGGGGCGGGATGCGGTGGGCGGGGTGAGGGGGGTGAAGGGTGAGGGGTGAGGGGGCGGGCTCTACCTCCGCAGGCCGGGGTCGCGCACCTCCTCCTAGCCGGGTCAAAACCGGAACAGGAACCGCGGTACTCGCGCACCGCTCGTCCTTCACCCAAGCGCATTCCCCCGGTGCGACGGGGCGCGGCGGCGAGGGTTCCGGGTGCGAACGTTCCCCTCAGGGGTCGGCGCCGCTCCCGGCCTCAAAGCGGGCTGGGAATCAGGCGCCGCAGGTGTGCTAAGTCCCTGTGGGGCGGAGCTGGGCACGAAGTCCACTTGACCGAAACGTGAGACTTCTCCTAAGTAACAAATCAATAAACACGCACTCTGTGGGGCTGCAGACACACGGTTAGAGCCAGCGCGCTTCCCGGCCTCCTTCTCGGGCGCCGCGGGTCGGGGCGGGCCGATTCAGGGCTGGGCCGCTGCACCCTCGGGGTCGTGAATCCCCGGGGGGCTGAAGACGGGAGCCTGAGGGAAGAGAGGCTGGGAATCTCCCAGGAGCAGCAGAACGACTGCGACGGAGAGGAAAAATGACAAGATCCCCGGGCCTCCGAGCGGTCCAGTAAGAAAAGTGTAATAGTTTCAGGAAGGGACCGCAGACAAGACAAAGGAGGAATCACCGAAGAAATTCAAGAAAATCAGCAGAACCTCCTGGTGGGAATGAGTGGCAATAGACCCACAGCCCTTGGGCGAACAACGGGGCTGTTTCCGAGCCTGGGGGTGGGGACGATCCTAACCGCCCACTTGACCTGATAGCCACGTGGACGTGGCCCCACCTGAACTTGGGATCTTCCTTGCTATGACCTGAATGTCTGTGCCCGAACAAATTCGTGTGTTGAAGCTCGGACCCCTCAATGTGATGGTGTCAGGAAGTGGGGACCTTCAGGGAAGTGATTAGGTCATTAGGGCAGGGGCTCCATGAATGGGATCAGTGTTCCTAGAAAAGAGACCCCACAGGGCTACCTCACCTCTTCTCCAGGTGAGGGCACAGTAAGAGGACCTGTTCCATGAACCTGGAAGGGGCTCTCACCAGACACAGAGTCTGCTGGCACCTTGACCTTGGACTTCTGGCATCCATAACTGGAATAACTATCCCCCTTCCCTGCCCCACCCCCTAGCCTGCGGCATCTGTTATAACAGTGTGGATGGACTAGAACTTGCGCCTCAACATTCAGAAGATGAAGATCATGGCATCTGGTCCCATCACTTCATGGGAAATAGATGGGGAAACAGTGTCAGACTTTATTTTTGGGGGCTCCAAAATCACTGCAGATGGTGACTGCAGCCATGAAATTAAAAGACGCTTACTCCTTGGAAGAAAAGTTGTGACCAACCTAGATAGCATACTCAAAAGCAGAGACGTTACTTTGCCAACAAAGGTCCGTCTAGTCAAGGCTATGGTTTTTCAAGTGGTCATGTATGGATGTGAGAGTTGGACTGTGAAGAAGGCTGAGCACCGAAGAATTGATGCTTTTGAACTGTGGTTTTGGAGAAGACTCTTGAGAGTCCCTTGGACGGCAAGGAGATCCAACCAGTCCATTCTGAAGGAGATCAGCCCTGGGATTTCTTTGGAAGGAATGATGCTAAAGCTGAAACTCCGGTACTTTGGCCACCTCATGCGAAGAGTTGACTCTGGAAAAGACTGTGATGCTGGGAGGGATTGGGGGCAGGAGGAGAAGGGGACGACAGAGGATGAGATGTCTGGATGGCATCACTGACTCAATGGACATGAGTCTGAGTGAACTCTGGGAGTTGGTGATGGACGGGGAGGCCTGGCGTGCTGCGATTCATGGGGTTGCAAAGAGTCGGACATGACTGAGCGACTGAACTGACTGACTGAGGATGTTAATCATTGATAGTGTTGCATCCATCATTTGTGGGGTCAGGCACACTCCTCTCCTCTCCTTCCTTCCCGCCTCACGTGCAGTTCTGCTGGTTTCTCCTTCAGCATCTTTCAGAGTCCAGCCACTTCCACCACCACCAGCACTGCAACCACAGAGGAGAAGGGAGCCTGGTCCTTTACCCCAATTACTAAAGTAGCCTCCTCCTGGCTTCCCTGCTTGCACACCCAACCCCCTCAGTCTGTTCCCAGCACAGCAACTGGAGTGGTCCAGGGACCACTTGAGTCAGATCCTAGCATCCTGGACTCTGGGTCTCCCACCAGACAGACAGGACCAGTCATCCTCAGGAAGGTGAAGCTGGGGCAATAATGGGTGCATTTGCTCTACTGAGAGAAGATCTGAAGCATCGAGGGAGAGTTTGGGGGTAGAAGAAGGATAAATATGTAGAAAACTGGTCAAGAGGAAATAGGTGATAATTAAATACTGGGAAAACAGCAGTAAAGGCAAAGTATCCTGTGGCTCTAGGAGGCTTGGTTCAGACAGCATTTGCAGAACTGCAATAAAGGCTGAGCACCGAAAAATTGATGCTTTCAAACTGTGGTGCTGGAGAAGACTCTTGAGAGTCCCTTGGACAGCCAGGAGATCAGACCAGTCAACCCTAAAGGAAATCAATCCTGAATATTCACTGGAAGGACTGATGCTGAAGCTGAAGCTCCAACACTTTGGCCACCTGATGAGAAGTGCTGACTCATTGGAAAAGACCGTGATGCTGGGAAAGATTGAAGGCAGGAGAAGAAGGTGTGACGGAGAATGAGATGGTTGGATGGCATCATTAACTCACTGGACGAGTTTGAGCAGTCTACAGAAAATGGTGAAGGACAGGGAAGCCTGGCATGCTGCAGTCCATGGGGTCGCAAAGAGTCAGACATGACTGAGCAACTGAATGACAACAAATAATGCAAACATTGACACTGATCTATCTGAGTTTAGGCAGTTCCCCCCCAGCCTGCCTTGGAGGGATGGGGACACAGGAAGGGTGTGGGATGGAGGGACAGAGTGAAGCCAGGTGTCCATCGCAGAAGCAAACTGTAACAGGGCGACCTTGGAGACTCTTTGGACACATGGTGGTAAATATCAAGGAATCAGCCAAAAGTCGTGCCTCTGGTGATTGGGAAGGGAAGGGTGGTTTCTTCAACTGTGTGGATGAATAGCTGCGTATGCCTGCGATAAAGATAAAAGTTCATCTAGACTATAAAGTAACTTTTAAATGGGGAGGGGACAGGGAAACGCTTCAAGAATGCCCACAAGAACATGGCTCCTCTCCGTCTCCAGGCAGCCTCTGCCCATCATTGAGTCTCCGTGGCTGCACTCTCACTTCCAGTCCTCAAAACACTTCTAGGATTCCCAGGGTTTTCCTTCCACCAGGCACACAATGGGAAAAGGAGCCTAATCAGCAGCCATCACAAATTCTTATTATCACGCCACCAACTTCAGCTAAGCAACACAGGACCCCTCGGCCTCCCACAGCTCACGACAGGCCAGTGGGTGGTTGTGCTGGTGCTGCTGTGTCCGCAGGTATGGTCTGGCTACTGAGGATGTAAACAGAGCCCTTGCCCTCCTGTCACTTAACATGATCATGGGGAGAAGAAAAGGGAATAGTTAGACAAACAAGTCATACGCCATTGATGTTATAGAGTGAATCTCCTCCACCCAATTCACATGTTGAAACCCCACAGTGCTAAGTGTGACAGTGCTAAGAAGCTGGGTCTTTGGGAGATGGGGTTATTTGAGGTATGAGGGTGGAGCCCGCAGGATGGGATTAGTCACAAGAGAGCCTGCTTCCCTCTGCTGTCCAGCCGGTGAGGACACAGTGAGAAGATGCCATGAAATGAGTTCTCATCAGGCACAGGGTCTCACATGTCCAGCCTCCAGAAGTGTGAGAAACAGGCCGTCCGAGCCAAGACAGACAGTGACCTGGACCAAAATCAAGTCAGGCAAGGCCATGGGGGCTTGCAGACATGGAGGTCCCAGGGTCCTGGGAGGGGTACACCACCAGGCGGGGGCTCTGAGGGCATGTGACACCAGGACCGCGTCATCCCTAGTTTACAAATGAGGAAACTGAGGCTCCCAGTGTCCACACTCCCTCTGACAAAGTGACAGAGCTCTGCTCCCTGTCTTGGGTGTCTAGTCTCTCTGTGGCTGTGAGATTCTTGAGTGAATGAACGGGTGTGTGTTGCTGTGCTTAAAACCAAAGTCTTCCCCACACAGTGCAAGACAGCTCCTTCCATCAAGAATGAGTGGTCTCCACAGCTGTGTCCTCAAAAGGTGTTGCTTCCACAACCAGGAAACAAGCTAAGAACTGCCTGGGGCATGCTGAGTCAGGAGAGAGGAAAACAGCAAGACGACAGGGCCACGCAAACTACAGTAGCGAAGCCACAGAGAAATGCTAGACTTGCTCACAGCCATCGCTGGCTGAATACTAATAGCATAAAATAACTCCTAGCTACTAACACTTAAAAACTGGAACACAAAACCATGTGCACTAGGTGTCTCGCTGAGCACGCGGACACGCCCTGAAGGATGGGGTGGCTGCAAAGAGGAAGAGACAGGCTGCTGGGATCTTGGCCACTATGATCTCCCCATGGCCACCTACATGGTCAGGAGGGGGCCATCCCTGTGTGTACAGTGCTGGGGGCGGCCTTGCATGGCAGCCCCTTGGAGCTGGGAGGCCACAAAAGATGAGCGCCTCCCTGCTCCTGGGGCATCTGGAGGAGTCCAGCTGTTCTGGACCTGAGCTGGTCTTGGATCTGACCCTGGGAGGAGAAGTGCCCGGGGAAAGGATTGGTGGGGGGCAGCCTCGGCAGGGCTGTGGGGTACTGGCCACTCAGTCCGCACCTGCCTCCAACTGAGAGCCCTAAGGACGTGTGGCAGTGCTGCTGGCGTGCACACTCTGGTCCATGAAATAGGTCATGGCAGCTCCCACCTCCGTTCCTGGTTCAATCCTGCTGGGAGGATCCAGGACTCAGGACACTTAAAGCTGTTCATCAGTGCTAACTGTGGACACTCTCTGCTACTGGCGTCACCAGCATCTTTATTGCCCGCCCCTCAACAGAGACCTCGAGCAGGTCCTCAGTCAGTGGGAGTGGAATGAATGGGATGCTTCCACAGAGGGCAACTGAGACTGGAGCCTCCCCACCTGACAGCTTGCCCTGAGGCCCCCTCCATTCTTGACCTCCAGCTTTCCCCTGGGGAAACCCTTCCAGCTGGAGCACCTGGGGGCCCAGGAGACCAGGCAGCAGGCTTTTCCTCCACTGGTTCTGTTCACACCTCCAGCTTAATGAGCCCAAACTGCTGGGGGTGTCTGGGTCACACCTTTTCACTTGATTAAAGCAAAACACAGATGTGCTGGCAGCAGCGTTCTCGGGAGGGGAACATTTGCAGATTGTGAGCATGGAGCCTCCCTCTGAAGAGGGATGGCTGTCATGTGGGGAACAGGTTTGAGGGCGCCAAGTGGGCCCTGGACACACAGAGGACAGACCGGTCAGCAGCTGGGGTTAGAGTCAGGCAAGGCCTGGGTTTCCACCCTGTCTGTGGCCACCAGCCTCCAAGACGGGAGGTCCAGTCCCACTGGACTCACCTCCTGGTGTCCCTGCCATGTACGGTCTGTCCCAGCTGAAGACGGCTGACCTGGGCAGGAATGTGAGTGGCTCCGGGCACATCCATGATGCCCTGAACTTCCTCTTGTCTCTCAGATTGCTTATCTGGGGAAGCCATGTAGTGAGGGTGCTCAGGCAGCCTGAGGGAGAATCCACATGGGAGGAACTGAGGCCCCACCCACAGCCAGGGGTAGAGCTTCCCAGGAATCGGGCCTCCAGCCCTGGTCAAGCCTCCAGGTGAGACACAGCCTCACTCAAGGCCAAGCCACTTCTGGGCTCTGGACCCACAGAAACAGTGAGATGATAAGTGTGTGCCATGGCGGCTGCTAAGTGTGGGGTGATTTGAACATAGTAACAGAAAGCCACTACCCTGCTTCCACTAATTATAGTGATAGCGCGTAAGTTAATCTGAGTCTCAGCTTCTCACTTGAGAAGAAGAAGGTGGAGTCTGGGCAGCTGCAGGGACGGAGGTGGCAGTGGCAGCAAGGTGAGCGGTGCTAGGAGTCTGTGGAGGATGGAGCAGGAAGAGTGAGGCGGAGGGCAGTAGTAAACCAGACAATGCACCTGGACTCCTCCATGGGTCTTTCTACATCAGTCACAAGCTCAGAGTTACCCCCGAGGCCAGCAGCTGAGGGATTCGTCCACAGTGTCCCCAGGTCCAGCAAGATGTTGGGTTTCCCAGGGCAGAGCCATGGGGATGAGAGGCTGAGTGGTCACTTGGGCTCCAGGGTCACCCCAGCTCCTCAGAGCAGTTTATTGTTGGGAAAACCATGTCCTGGCAAGGTTCCAGACCAGTCCAGGGCCCAGCTCTGCCGTAGTCTGGACCCAGCAGGTGGCTCTGGACCGGGGTCCTGCCCGGCTCACGTCCATGTCATAAGACAGGACGAGCCTGGAGCAGGAAGTCCGCTGAGTGCAGATCACAGCCTTAGCCCAGCAGGCCCCACCCCTCCCACGAGGTCCCTCCCCTCCGATGAGGACCCTCCCCCACGAGGCCCCTCCCCTCCCACCGGGCCCGGGCCCCGCCCGACCCTTCAGCAAGCACAGGCTCTGAGCTGCTGCGGACATGCCGCACCTGCTGGGGCCTGGCCTCAAGTTCCCCATCCTGGGGCCTGGACTCAGCCTCCGCTCCTGGTCTTCTCTGCTCTTCTCTGTCGGAATGATATTTGAATTCAGGTCACTTTGGGCTCAACGCCCCATTTCCAGACCCAGGGCAGAGTCTTCAGAACACAGGGGCCATGCTCCACCCAGGCATCGCCCTGGGTGGCCTTAGGGGAGCCAGGTGGCCCCGGGCCCACGCTCAACACTTGCCCAGCTCCTGCCAAGCAGGTCTGGGTTGTTCTAGTGGCTGGAAGCAGTGGGCAGAGGCGGGAGGACCTCCCTGCCCAGGACCACTGGCCAGGGGTGAGCATTGGAGACCCCACAGCCTGCTTGCCCCTGCCCCAGCCCCACGCGGTTCCTAGAAACACT
This sequence comes from Bos indicus x Bos taurus, assembly GCF_003369695.1. Classification (NCBI taxonomy): domain Eukaryota; kingdom Metazoa; phylum Chordata; class Mammalia; order Artiodactyla; family Bovidae; genus Bos; species Bos indicus x Bos taurus. The sequence continues at coordinate 51,606,335 of NC_040093.1, forward strand.
TCTCCATCCTTGTGCTTTTCATTAAAATGTTCCCAGGACATGTGTGCACCGGTGGGAGGGGCGTCTGATGACAGCTGAGTGCCCTGGGCCCCTCGCCCCAGGTCGTTCCAGAGTGGGCTGCAGGCGAGCCAGCCTGCAGCACAGCTGTCCTGTCCTCACTCCCCTGCCTGCCGTGCCACCACCCCTTGGTGCCTCTGTCCCCCGCCCGGAGGGCCAGATGCTGGACCAGACGGTTCCTGTGCAGGACCCCGTCCTGTCTCAGACGGGAGCTGCTCCCTGGGTACCTGGGCTCGGGAGAGGCCATGGGTCAGACTGACTCTTGGCATAGGAGGCTGTCATCTGACGGTCCAGAGCACTATGGACTGGGCCCTTAGGGCCCTGCAGAAACAAGGCAGGGTGATACTGATGGTGAGCGTGGCAGTGATGACACGAGTAACTCACCAAGCTCAGCACAGGCCACAAAACTGCCCAGTGCAGATCAGCCCAGGAAGCAGAGCAGGGGTTGGGGGGCCACACATGGTGAGTGACAGGCAGCGGAGACTGTCCTCCTTATAGAGGTATGGATAGACACACCACTGCATTAGACCACAGACAGGCCCCATGGGGTGAGGGAAGGGGGTGCCGAACAGAAGTAGCTGCAGCTGGGGCCCCAACAGAAGGGAAAGCAGCCTCAGGAACTGTGAGGGGCAGCAGAGGAGAGGGGGTCCGGGTTCCATCACTTACCACTGAGCCTCCCTGAGCCTCAATGTGCTCATCTGTAAAATGGGTTGAGCAGAGGCACTGACCTCCAGAGGGGTGGGGGATTGAATGAGAACATCGAGGAGGCAAGCTTGGTCGACAGACACATCTTCTGTCTTTCCTTCTGTCTCTCAAGTAGAGTCCCACTGGAAAAGAGGAACTCAGGAAGGAGCCCGAGGGCCCGGCCTCCCAGCCAACACAGGTGTCCCACCCCTGTCCCACTGATCTTCGGGACAAGAAGGTGATGGGGTGGCCATGGGTGCAAGCAGCCAAAAGCCTGACTAACTGGCCTAAGAACTAAGAGTTGGGAACCTGTTCTGCCCCTCACCCAGAGCAGCTGACCTCCCCAGAGTGCTCCCTGGCAGAAGTAGAGATGGAAACCCCCAATGGACACCCCAGGCCTTGCTGCCAAACAGTCCTACCAACAGCCAGTTAGGCCAGCGGCCACATTGCCACCTGAGCCAGGGTGGTCACTCCAGGGGGCAGATCTGGGCCGGGTTGCTGAGGGAGAACGAGACAGCCAGTGGTGTTTGCTGAATGCGGGTGTATATCCAGGAAAAGGAACTGAGGTGGGGGGCGAGGAGTCCAGGTTTCTTCCCAAGTCTGGAGTTTTCTGGCTGTGTCCTGCGGTGTGGCCAAGGGAACAGTGAGGCACAGGGAGGAGGTGGGTAGCCTGGGCTCTGGAGGCAGGGGATCCGAGGCCTGAGCCTGCTGGTGGTGCCCCCTTGGGGGCCCACTGTCCCTGCCTGAGTCCAGTAACTTCCAGCGCATCTGGCACCAGGCGTGGCCCAGATCAGGTCTGAAGGCAAGACTCCAGGTGGGTGGGAGGGTTGAGGCAGAGAGGCCCTAAACCCCAAGCCCAGGAGGGAACCTCCTGGTCAGTGGGATGAGTGACTCGGGGGGCTGCAGCTCCCTGGAGTGGGACTCCCTCTGTGAGGGTCCATTAGAGAGCCCCGCCCATACCGGGCAGACCCTCCCACCTAGCCCCTATATGCATCCTTCAAAACACAGCTCAAACCTTATCTCCTGCACAACCCTGGCCCCTCCACAGCGTTCTCACTCTCAACTCCAGGCTCAGCCCTATGCTGTTCTCACTGGGTACCTTTGTGGGAGGCAGGATAGCTTCACCGGGGAGCTCCTGACACAGACTACAAATTCTGTTGCTCTGAATCCCTGCTCTGTCACTTCCTGGCTGTGTAGCTTTAAGCAGGTGATTTACTCCCCCTCTTTATGCCTCCCTGTCCTCACCTGTAAACTGGAGATGATCATTGGTTAGTTGTGAGAATTAAAGGAGTTAACATGTATAAATTGCTAAGAACAGTGACAGGTGTGGAGTAAATGCTATGGAAGAATTACATGGGCTTCCCAGGTGGCACTAATGGTAAAGAACCCGCTTGCCAATGCAGGAGACATAAGAGATGCAGGTTTCATCCCAGGGTCGGGAAGATCCCCTGCAGGAGGGCATGGCAACTCACTCCAGTATTCTTGCCTGGAGAATCCCATGGACAGAGGAGCCTGGCGGGCTATAGTGCATAGGGTTACAAAGAGTCAGACCCGACTGAAGGACTTAGCACACACGCACGTGTTACATATCACGACCACGACCATCATCACTGCCGTCACCATCATCATCCTGGTTGAATCCCTAGCTCCCTTCTCTGTTGGCTGCATGGCTTCATGAACTGTGAACTGCTGAGCCTCTGCGCTGTCCCCTTTCCTGTAAGTGGCAGTAACAGTGCCTCTGTTCTTAGGTAGCTGTGAGGATCAAAACCTCTGGCTTCTGCGGATGACACCACAGTACATATCAGGTGGCTGACTTCTTGTCTGATCTTCCCAAGAATCCAGGAGGGTGAAAGTACTCCCGTCTGTTTTACCGATGGGGAAACTGAGGACTAGGGAAGGCAGGGATCTGCTAAGGCCTCGGAGCTGGTGGGTGATGGACCTGGAAAACCACCCTGGGACTGGCCAGGGCTGGACTCTGTTCATATCCCTTCCTAACCGTCTTTTCATCGCTCTGTCTCAGTTCTGAGTGCATGTCAGTGATGCCAGGCACTGGCTGATGAGGGTTCTGATGGGTTGGTCTGGCTGAGCCTGGGCATTGGGACTTAAGTGTTCCAGCTGAGAGCCCTGCACAACCTCAGTGTTGGGACTGGGCCAACCCCCTGCCCCCGAGTCTCCCATGGTACCTGGGACTCGGTGATCACCCCTCATTGGTCAGCACATTGGGCTGCGTAAGTGGCAGGCAGTTCCTGCATGGGAGGGGACCTGGCAGCCCCAGTAGAGGACAGAACAGGTAAGGGCTGCAGCTGCCCACTAAAGGTTTGCCTGCAGCCCTGGGCATCACGATCGGGGCAGAGCTGCCACAGGGAGGCCTGGCCACTCTGAGCAACACACTCTTCAGACAAGAGCCACAGTGATGGGGCAGGGCTAGGTGGCAGCCTGCCACACATCTGCCTGGGCACACAGGGCCCCTGCCACAGCAGCAAGACCAGGCCCCCGCACTGGAGGTGCACACCAGATGACAGACAGCCTCCACGGCAGCTAGAGTCCAGAGCCTGGGCACTGCTTTGGCACCATTCACATGACCTGGTCAGCACCCCCAGTTCCCTAGAGGCCATCCCCTGCCCACTCCTCATCTTGCTTTAGCTGCAAGGCTCACAGGAGACACTTACTCCTAAAAAAACCCAAGCAAAATGCCTCTTGAATGAGCCTCCCCTGGGCCAGCCTTTCACATGTGTGATCTACTCATTCGCTCTGAGCATACTGCCCATTTTACAGGTAGGGACACTGAAGCTCAGAGAGGCCCAGCAGCTTGCCAGGGCCACACAGCAGGCCCCCTGCAGAGTGGGATCCAAGCTCTGACCCCCAGAACAGTGGCCCACAGCTGCACAGCTGGTATTTGCTGCTGGCAGCGATGAGGCGGGTGGGGTGTGCCCACATCCCCACGCAGTGGAAGGAGGGCCTGCAAGGCACGGGGCGGGGGCCTGAACCGCAGACCTGGCCACACTCGCTGCCTGGCCAGCACACAGTGACGTCTGGGAAGTTTGGTCTCTTTGGTAGGGTGTGCCCTCCTGTTCCCCCTGCCCCCACTCATCCTCTGGCCTGCACCTGCTGGGCTTCCCTTTACTGTCACTGCTCCTGGTCCTTGGCTGGTGGGGATGGGGACAGCAGCCAGCTGTGAGAATGGGCTGGCCTCCTGTTACCTGCCCCTCCTCAACTGAGGCAATTCCACACATGGGTCCTGCTCCCCGACAGGGGACAGGCATCTCAAGATAGAGTGACACAGTCCCACAAGAAGGGACCTTGGTCGACAGTCACGTGTGTGGATGTAGACGTGCTGCAAATGGTGTCGGGAGTCCTGAAGCACCTCTGGCCAGCAAGTAAAAGTGAAAGTCGCACAGTTGTGTCTGACTCTTTGTGAATGGGCTATACAGTCCATGGAATTCTCCAGGGCAGAATACTGGAGTGGGTGCCCTTTCCCTGCTCCAGGGGCTCTTCCCAACCCAGGGATCAAACCTAGGTCTCCTGTATTGCAGGTGGATTCTTTACCAGCTAAGCCACAAGAGAAGCCCTCCAGCCAGCAAGGAGACCCCCAGACCCGACTCAGAGGACTGGCTCCCAGCCTGTCCAAGCAGCTCTGAGTGACCAGGCAGGAGACCTGGACCCTGGGTCAGCCCTGCAGGAGCTCCCACTAACTCTTGGGGCCTCAGTTTCCTTCACGTTGAAATCAGGGCTTGGATGAAATCCATGTTTTACATTTTTAACACATATAACTCTTTGAACCATCTTTCCTCCAAAAAAACTACTGACCACAAATACCTAAGCTAGAATTGGAGTTCCTGGGGGTCCAGTGGTGGAAGCTAGAGGTTTTGCTTGGCCACCCCCCAGGGCAACCTCTGGGAGGCCCATGGGAACTGATTCTCTAGGGAACCCAGTTTGAGAGTGCCTGGACTAGGCTGCTTCAGACCCCTAGCTTGGCCTGGGAGTGCCCGGAGGTGGCACTGGCCTGCTGGGGGCTGTGCAGGAGCAAGCCCGTGGCCCTCTGCAAGGGTCAGGAGCACCTACACTTGGTTAAGACTCAGCTGTTAACGTCTTGAAATGCTTCATACTTTTTAGACAAGGGCCTGAATTTTCATTTTCCATGGGCTGCACGGAGGAGGCAGCCGGCCCTGGGTCTGGTCCTGATTACTCATCTACACAAGGGGAGGGCATGGATAACTAAGCCACTTCCGGGCTGTGATGAGTGATGAGGCTAAGTGGACCCTCTCCCCCAGACCGGCCATGTGGGACACCGGACCCACAGGCCACCCATGTGCATGGGCATTGTGGATCTGGCTGCACAATCATCTCTTCTCCCTGTGGTTGGGCTGGTCGGTGGTCAGAGGCATGTCGGCAGGGCGGGGGTCTCTTTCCCACTCTCCCAGCGGTCCATCGCCTGCAGATCCTATGCGGAGGACACTGGAGTCCACCCTTGTGCCTGGGCAGAAGACCAGCCTCCCATGACGCCTTGGCAGCCTCGCCTGTGGACCCTCCCGCCCCTAGCCGGCCCCTCGCCCGCCCACCCAGCAATTTCACTTCCCAGTGCCGGTGGGCAGGGCGCAGCGGGCGGAACATCCCTGCGCCCACGCAGCGCCCGCATCCGCGCAGGTGCAGCTGGGGCGCGGGCCTCGGAGCCCAAGGCGCCTGATGGAACGGCTGCCAGCACGTGGGCTGGCCGGATTGCCCCTCCACTGTCACAGGTCTGTGAGGCTGCAGCCGCATAGATGGTCACTCCCCAGGGCCAGGACCAGCTGTAGAAGGGCTGTGCTGGGGGAGGGGTGGCTAGGGCCTCCAAACTAGGCCCTAGGCCTGGGACACCCTCCTTGCAGCAGGGTCAGTATGTGATCAGACAGGAAAATGGTTCATTTTAACATGCCTCAGTTCATGGAAACTTCCAGAAGCAGCAGCCAAGCAATGTGGCCAGAGCTGAGCCCTTCCACAGGACTTGGCTATCTTGGGCTCTTCAGGGTAATTCCTGCAGCCTCTGTGTCCTCCTGGCCGCTGGAAGGGCCTCCTGGGACAGATGGAAGGAAACCCTTATGTGACAGGCAAGCCTGGTCCCAGTCAGATGTGGCCGCACACCTGCTGGGACAAGGACAAGCGCTCAGCTCTCTGGGTCACCAGGACGACGGCAGAGGGCAGCAGGGGCCTGACTCCCTGTGGGATGGCTGCCTCGATCAGTCCTGGAGACCCAGGGGGCAGCGGTTGACCCCCTGGGGCCAGTCTTTGCTTCTGCTGTTTCCACAGGATCAAGGATCCTCAGAACTGAGTGTCCACCCAGCGGTCAACTCACCCAGGCTTTGGGACTCTGATCCTGCAGAGGCCAGAGGGGTCTCGGCAAAGGGGAGGCCAAGGGCTCTGCGTGGGTGTCTTAGGAGTAACACCCATGACACTGCACAGCCCTGACACTCGAATGCTTGTAAAGCTCCGAGGGTCACGGGTAACAGGCCTAGGAGACACTTCCTTGATAAATGTCTTCTAGAATCACCACATGGCCCCCCAAGAGGGAGTTCACTCTTGGGTGAGAAAGGACAGCTTCTCATGCCCTGAAATGAAGGCTGTGCGGGTCAGGGAAGGAACAGGAACTAGCACGGGGGTCCTCTCAGACAGACCAGCTGTGTTAGGGACCCCCACTCCCAGCCAGAAGAAGAAGAGACTGAAGTTCAGAGAGGAACACATACAGCCAGCGGGTGGCAGGTCTTGGACTCCAACTATCACCTGTCCAGTTGAGCCCTGCCCTGCTCAGGGCCCACTTTGGGGCTTGATGTGAACAACTGGACTCCGAGTCTCAGAGGAGCCCCCAGGTCCCTTCCTTTCCCAGGCCCCTTGGTGAGCAGACTGTGGCATCCCGGGTCCACATGAGAGCTTTGGGGTGGCCTCCCTTCCCTAGGTGACACGTGGCCCCAGCCTGTCCTGCCATCGCATGGTCGAGGGCCGGTCGGCAGGGGTGGGTCACGAGCCCGGCTCGACTGAAGGCCAGCCCGTGTTTCCGGGTCCCCGGAAGCGTCTAAAGGGTTGGCTGTGTGGCTGGGAAACTCCCCGCGCCCGCCTGCCTTCCTCTTTCCTCCGGCCTGGCCTGGTCGGACACCTGGGCTCCGGCCCTGCCCACTGTGCCTCCTCCTGTGGACGCCCCCGCACCCCAGGGCCCAAGAGCCAGCAGCCTCCTCCCATAAGGAGGGGGTGTGAGGTGAGGCTCTCTCGGAGACCCCCGTGCTCCTCATTGGCCCAGAGCTGGCCTCCAGCCACACGGCCAGTGAGCAGCCCAACAATGACCCAGCTCAGACAGTGTGGGGCCTTGGGCGGCCTTATTGCGGGCGCCGGTGACCCACAGAGGAGGTACCACCAGGCCCAAGGGCCAGGCCAGGGGCCGGGCCTCTGGGTTCCGCGTTGTGCTCCCTGGCGGGCTGGGCTTTACTCCTGCATCCCGAGAGCCTCCAGCATCTCCAGCCCTCAGGCCGGTGGTCTCCCTCCACCCAGGGGGGCTGTCCCAGAAGAGGCCCATCAGGTGTGGGGAGCTAACCCTTATGGTAGGGGTCCTGGGTCTGTTCTTAGGTCGGAGCAGCCGGGAGCACTGTGACACCAAAGGACAGATGGACTCCTGCAAAGCATCTTAAGGCCTTTGTGCCAGGAAGCCCCCCGGCCTCTTCTCTATCTACCTATCCTGGACCTTCTGGGGCCGCTTGGGCATCATGGCCCCAGTGACCACACACGGGGTGGGGGAATCTCTGTCCTGAGGGTCCCATCTGGCTGTGTCCACAGCACCCCCGTGGTGCCCACCTCTGGGACTTTCTATGCCCTGGACTCTCAGGACCCTCCCCTCATCCCCTCCATAGCCTCCTCTTCCCCGGCCCCCGGCGTCCCCAAGGTGCACAGGAAGCTTGGTGGGTGATGATCTCGGTTGTGGTGATGGTCTCAACTGGATGCAAATGTCAAAACTTAAATCGTATCTTTTAAATGTGTACAGTTCATCCTGTGTCAGTTATGTCCCAATAAATCTGTTTAAAAAGTGGTGTCAGTGCCTGGACAGCAAGGAGAAGCAGCTGGGGCGCCAGGAGGACAGTGAGGGAGAGGCGGAGGATGTCGGGGGTGGGCAGGGGCTGCCATCCATGGAAGGGCCGAGAGTGGGGGCAGAAGAGCGTGTGTCACGTGACGGGGAAACCTCCCATCAAAGTGGAGCCCCGCGTCTTGCAGCTGGTGAAGCTAATGAAAGGAAAAAGCCTTAGGTGATTCTCAGAAAGAAAAAAAAATTTAAGTCTTGAGACTAAAGAAATAATTCTATTAACTTCTAGGCAGAAAAATGATTACGTTAAATTCATCACTTCCTCAAAATAATAAATTCTGAGAATAGGGAGTACACTGTGAGAGCTCACAGAGAAAATGATTCTAGTCCAAGATTTTATGTAAAACCGAGGTGTTCCCTGGTGTGGTGGCAGCAGAAAGACATTTCCACTCATGCAAAAGCCCCAAAATGATGCCCCAGGTGACCCCAGTCCAATGAGAGGTGAGGTGGGACACCCATAAGAATAAGGAAGACTGAGCAACAAATGCCTACTCTTAGAGGCAAATCCAGGTCACCATTACAATGTGGTTTAAAAAAACAAACAGGATAAAATTGCCAGAAATGACTCAAGAAGAAAATATAACATGCTAAAACAAACACTGTCCGCCAGCCCGGCCTCCTTTGCCTAATGTGCCAGTGAAAACAAGGAAGGGTGGGGTTAGGGCGAGGGGGCAGGAGCGGGCAGCGATGTGGGCGAATTTCCTCAAACCGCCCAGAGAGGATTCGTAACCGATGCAGTGGACAGAAACACAGGAGTCAAATGTGGTTTTTTTTTTTTTTAAATATGGTAACTCCAAGAACATTAAGAACAGGAATAATATCTCCCAAGCAACTACTGAAAATAAATTAAATATAGTCAATCTGCAAATGCACGCATTCATACGCACACACGGTGAAAAGAACACCAGAACAAGTACCCCGAGGTGAGATGAAGGAGAAATGACTACCACGTCACTGGCTTGTGTATCAATAACCAGAAACAGACTTGGTGCTTTTTACAAAAGACAAAGGAGAGTGTGTGCGTGTGTGTATTTTAGTCACTCTGTTGTGTCTGACTCTTTGCAACCCCATGGACTGTAGCCCGCCAGTTTCCTCTGTCCATGGAATTCTCTGGCAAGAATACTGGAGTGGGTTGCCATGCCCACCTCCAGGGGATCTTCCCAACCCAGCGATCGAACCTGGGTCTCCTGCATTGCAGGCAGATTCTTTACTGTCTGAGACACCAGGGAAACAAAGGAGCTTAGATTTGGTCTTAAAAAATTATATACGGTTGAATTCTATAAGAGAATATCTAAAAGAAAGGAAATCAGAAAGGTTAAATTTACATGAGACAAGACAGGCCAGCGAGTGCAGAGCAAAGGAGATAAAAGTTTCAGTGTTGGGATGTCCCTGGTGGTCCAGTGGTTAAGAAATCTGCCTTCCAGTGCAGGGAACTCAGTTCGATCCCTGGTCAGGGACCTAAGATCCCACACGCCCTGAGGCAGCTAAGCCCACTTCTTATTGATGAAGTGTACAACCACAGCAGTAATCCTTTCAAAGGCGCTCACTGGTATGTAGCAAATGGACAAACAAGTTGTACGGACCACATACTTGTGTCTAAGTCCTAATGGCAGAGTCCCCAAACCATCACAGATGGCCTATTCCCAAGGTTTTCTAGTCCTTACCGTCATTTTTTTTTTTTGCCTAAATTTTTTTTAGATAATTAGAGAATCACATGCAGCTGTAAGGAATAACACAGAGACCCTGTGTGGCCTTTATCCCATCATGCAAAACTACATAAAAACGTCACCACTGGGGTGCTGGCACAGTGCACTCAGGACCTAGAACATCCCCACCCTGGTGGGGAGTCTTCCTGTTGCCCTTGGTAGCCTCCCTCCCGCCCCACTTTCTCTGTGACCCCTGGCAAGTCATTTTAGGGATGGGGTACAAATGGACCCCACAGTATGCAACCTTTCGGGACTCTGTTGGCGGCCACCCAAGGTGCTGCATGAACACGTGGTTTGTTTCTTCCTTTGCCGAAGGGTGTTCCCTGATGTGACTGTACCTCAATTGGTTTAACCATTCACCTGTCAGTGGACATCTGGGTTGTTCTCCGTTTTCTGCTGTTGCAAATAAAGCTGCTGTGAATATGCATGGACAGGTTTTAGTGTAAGTCTTCATTTCTATGCAGTAAATGCTGGAGAGTGCAGTTGCCAGGTCATGTGGAAGCTGCTTATACTGTTTTGTGGGAGGCTGCCACACTGCCCTCCTGAGAGGCTGCACCATGACCCGCTCCCAAAGCAGCAACGTTGGAGAGGTCCACGTTCTCTGCATCCTCACCAGCGTTTGGTGTGGTTGCTATTTATTTTAATCACTCTGATAGATATGGGATATGTAATGTGTAGTGATTCTAGTGTTCATTTCCCTAAGACTAAAGATTTGAGCATCTTCTCAGGTGCTTATTTGCCATCTCCTCTTTGGGGAAATGTCTCTTCATGTCTTTTTCCCATTTTCCTTTCTTAAAATTTATTGTATTTTTCATTTTTGGTTGTGCTGTGTCTTCGTTGCTGTGCCTGGACTTTCTCTCACTGTGGTGTGGTCTTCTCACTGCGGTGGCTTCTCCTGTTGCAGAGCACGGGCTCCAGGTGCTCAGGCTTCAGCAGCTGCCGCTTGCAGTCTCTAGAGCACAGACTTAGTAAGTTGTGGTACACGAGCTTAGTCGCCACGTGGCACGAGGAATCTTCCTGGAGCAGGGATGAACCCATGTCCCCTGCATTGGCAGGTGGATTCTTAGCCACTGGACCACCAGGGAAGTCCCCTGGTTCATTTCTGATACTGGTGATTTGAGTCTTCTTTCATTTTAGTTTCATCAGTCTTGCTAGGGGTTTATCAATTTTGTGATAACAAACTTTTAAGTGAAAAATAATAGCAGTGAAATCTATAAGGCAAAATATGTTTGAAAAAATTGACAGATACAACAGCAGTGGTGATATACTTTAATGCACTTCTGTTAATTTTTGACTAATCAAATTAGCAAAAAAATAGATATTGAGGAACTGAGAAATATTATTAATTAAGTTAATTAAGTAGATCTAAATTTAAATTTTGCACCCTACAATCCGGAAACATGTTCTTCACAAGTTCCTTTGCAGCAAGTACTAATACAAGTCACATTTTCGGCAACAAAGAAAGCCATAGTGGCTAGGGAAACCAGCTCATCCTGGTTTGCTTGGCATCAAAGGACTTGAGTCCTGGAAGCCCCTCAGTCCCAAGAAAACCAGGATGGCTGGACACCCAGATACTATCCAGACAGAATCCAGAGACCACAACACATTAAAATTGATAATTAAATGTTTGTTACAATTCTCTATTAGAATGTAAAACATAACCTAATTGACTACTTTAACAAAAAGAAAAGCAAAACTATAATTACAGGGTATCTAGAAAATAACAATGAAATTCTTACGTTTTTATACCTATGGGATACAGTTCAAGCTGAACTTAAAGGCATATATGCTTAGTTGCTCAGTCATGTCCGACTCTTTGCAACCCCATGGACTGTAGCCCGGAGGCTCCTCTGCCCATGGGAATTCTCCAGGCAAGAAAGGCACATCACTTGAAATATTTTCATTATTATGAAATATTTTCCTTATTACACAGTAGTTCCATATAAATTTTAGGATTTCTTATTCTAGTACTGTGAAAAATATCATGGGTATTTTGATAGAGATTGCATTAAATTTGCAGATTGCTTTGGGTAGTATTGCCATTTTAACGGTATTAATCCCTTCAATCCTAGATCATGGATTATCTTTCCATTTATTTGAATCACCATCGGTTTTCATTATCAATATTTTATAATTTTCAGTGTATGGGTTTTTTACATCCTCAATTAAGTTTATTCCTAGGTATTTTGGTTTTTGATATTTTTGATATTATGACAGGATATTAAATGTTTTTTTTTTTTACTTTCTCTTTCTAATATTTCATTATTAGTGTGAAGAAATGCAACAGATTTCTGTATGTTAATCTTGTATCCTGCTACCTTGCTGAATTCATTTAATAGTCTTTGTGAGAAGAATTTAGGGTTCTCTACATTAAGAGTATGGCATCACTGACTCAATGGACGTGAGTTTGAGCAAGCTCTGGGAGATGGTGAAGGGCAGGGAAGCCTGGGGTGCTGCAGTCCATGGGGTCGCAGGGAGTTGGGCACGACTGAGCAGCTGAACAACAACGTAGAGTATTATGTGACCTACAAATAGTGACAGTTTTACCTCTTCCCTTCCAGTTTTGATGCCTCTTTTTTTTTTTCCTTGTCTGATTGCTGTAGCTTACATTACTATGCTAAATAATTTTTTTTTCTCTTTTCTAACTTTTGATCTGAATGCCTTATCAGATCAGATCAGATCAGATCAGTCGCTCAGTCATATCCGACTCTTTGCGACCCCTGCGATTCATGGGGTCGCAAAGAGTCGGACACGACTGAGTGACTGATCTGATCTGATCTGATAAGGCATTCAGATCAAAAGTTAGAAAAGAGAAAAATAAACCCAAAGAAAGTTTCAATAAAAGAAAGATAAGGCAGAAAATAATAAATTAGGAAACAGAAAAATGCATACTGGTAGATTTAACTGAGAGATATTTCTTGATTAAACAAGCAAACAGTAAAGTATCTTAACTTCAACTTAATCTGATCCAGAAAACAAGAAACTGGAACACAGAGCAAAGCCTAAGAAAGGGGGCAAAATAACCAATGAGAAAACTTTAAAAATTACAAGAGAACAGGCGCAATTCTATACCAATATACTCTAAATATTACTGAAATACATAATTTTTTAGAAATGTATGTGATCAAAACTGATCTAAAAAAGTAGAAAATCCAAATAAGCCAATAAACACAACCAAAGAAGAAACTGAAAAAATAATTTAGAGGTTATTCTGAGGAGGGCCTTAGGCTCAGAAAGTTTTACAGGCAAGTTCTTCTAAAGAGTCAAGGAAAACCAATTCCCAATTTATTTTACAAGGATAGCTTAACCCTGAGAGCAAAACCAAATAAAGATAACACAGAAAGAAAAGAAAATACAGATTGCTCTTTGAAAGCAACACACTGAAAACAAATACTCGAGATTGAATCTCATGGTATTTGAAAGAACACTGCACATTTCCAAGTGTAGTAGAAACCCCAGGGTAGTTCCACATGGGACCTGTTTTTGGAATTCCTCACATCAACACATCAGAGGAGAAAATCCCACTTGATAACATTATCATGTTTGTTATTTTGTAACATTTTGAAATAATTTCAAATTGACAGAAAATTGGGGGGAATCATAGGAAAAATGTCACACACCTTTTCCTGGTTCCCCCAATTATTAATATTTGACATTTCTTTACCATTCTCTCTACATTATTGTGAAGTTGCAGACACGATGCTTTCTTACCCCTCAAAACATCTATGTCACCTCCTTCCTTAATGAAAATCAACTTAAACTCCCAGCACCACTTGACCGTCTCCCCACCCTGAGTCCAGTGATCTCACAAGCAGGCTGGGTGTCTGCCAGGTGGGAGGACAGATGTCTTAGAAACTGGCAGGACCGCCAAGCAGCACCTGGTGGTCCTTGGCAGCCTGACTACTTGCACACTCCCCAGCACAGCTCACATGGCCCAGCACACGTGCAGAGACGCACACCCACCCTAGCTGGGGGACAGGGTGTGGGAGGTCCCACCCACTCACCCACAAAGGCGGGGCAGGGGGCTGTGCATGTCACAATCAGGCCCCTGGAGTTTGAGTTGTGGGCACTTCATGTCCAAGCCTGGGTTTCCTCGTCTAAGTGGAGAAGGCTGTGTGGACATCCCAGGCTGTTGGGGAAGGGACTGCAGGTGACGCTCACCTGTGGGGCTTGGCACACAGGGAGCCCCCAGATGGTAAGAGCCACTGCCTGACCATGCCTCAGTGCAGGCCCCAAGGGGTAACTTCTGGGCCTCATCCCAGCAAGTCCCAGGGCACCCTCAGTGGGAGCCAGAGGCCTCCAGCATCAGAAGGAAGCCAACAGTTGATGGATGGGCAGGGAGCTCCCTCCCATCCACTGCCTCATTCAGCTACCAGCTGCAGCTCGGTCTGTGACCATGCACCTGCCCTCATGGAGCTGCCAGTCTCTTGGGGGTCAGTAACATTGCGCTTCTCAGCGGCAGCACCTCAAAGAAAGTCCAGGGGGTGTGGGCATGTGAAAAGTTCTTGGAGGCTCCCCAGGAAGCCTGGTGAGGAAGTGACTTCCAGGCTGATGGCGCCACAGTGCAAAAGTTCTGGGGCAGAAGCCAGTGCGAGCTCCAGGGAGAGCAGGCAGGCTGGAGGGGCCAGCAGAAGATATGAAAGGAGAGGAAATGCCTGCCATTTGCTTCCAGGATTCACTGTGCATGATGTTCCCTTAGGCCAAGGGCAAATCAGGACAGAACCAGACACAAGACCACACAGCCAGGCCAACCTGAACCAACGAGGGTGGGAGAGACGTATCAAGGCTCTGGTGTCAGCGTCTAATCGTGTGTCACTGGTCAGCCTTGCAGAGCTGGGAAAGCCGTGGGGTCCCAGGACTCAGGACGGACTGCAGGGCTGGACGGGCTGACCCTGAGATCACTTCCAGCCCTGGGGAGCCCGGTGGTGGAAAGGGGGCCGTGGAAGGACTCGGGACCCGTCCTACTCACAGACACGGCCTGTGGGTTCATGCATACCTGGAGCCCATGCGCTCAGTGTGTCCACAGCACCCACAGGCAGGCAGACCGCACCTGCACGTGGTCCTCTTCTGTCCAAGCTCTCCTCAGCCTCTGGAGGCCTCAGGAGCAGCACTGTCAGAGCCGCCTGGAGGCCAAGGCCCAGAGGCCACCGAAGGTGCGACACTGCGAGGCCGCACCGGGAGAGCTGAACCTGGACTGAGGTTGCTGGTTGTGTCTCGCGTGTGCAGTCACCAGGTGCGGCTGCAGGCAGCCTCCCCCACTCCTGGCTCTGCCCACTGCACAGGCCCCGGGGTTCGCCCCTCCTGCAGCCAGGCTGCCAAAAGCCTCTCTGCCATGGCAGACAGTGCCAGGTGGTGCCTGGCCAGGGTTCTGGAAGCTGAGGGAGGCAGGTGTAGGCTGGCCATGCACCCATCCACCCTGGATGGGGAGGAGGGTCCCACTTGGTGGCCTCTGAAGGCACGTGCTGGGCTCTCGTGCAGCTGCCCCACCCAGCCCGCCAGGAGCCCCTGGTGATGGATGAGGCATGAGTCCCACAGGCAGCAGGGCACTGACCCCAGCTGGGGGTCCCCTGACTCAGCCCATCCATCAGCATGACAGATGGAGCCCCGGCGAGTTGGGGGTGGGCCTTGGGGGGAGGCTGGGCCTCCGGGAACTGCACACACAGGCATCCCAAGGACGCTGGGCTTGGGGCCATTTTGCCAGTGTAGTTCGGTGGTCAGACCAAGGCTGCCGGTCCACCTTCCTGATGGGCTGCCCTCCTATTGACCTTGCCCTGAGCACGCCAGCCTCAGGCCCACAATGGATTCATCATCCCGCGGCCACACCTGCTCTCCCTGCTCAGTGGTCAGCAGGACATCTGGAACCTTCACTTCTTCAATTCCACAGGACCTGGCTCCCACAACCATACACAGATGGCAGCTGTTTCACCCCACAGGGGTGGACGCTAGGGTGGCCGTGGGGCTCGGGCCCTGGGGCTGGGTGCACCCAATTGGACAAAGAGCACAGTCAGTTGTATGACCTCATCCAAGGGGCAGGGGGTTCCGGGGCAGGGTGACCCTCAACCTGACTGAGACAGACGGGCTTGTTTTCAGGGAATCACGCCTCCTCCTATCCCACCAGGCTAAGAGCCATCCTGAGTCACTAAAAAGCTTCATTCTTGTCACAGCCCCACTAGGTCGTACCCTATGGTTACTGTGGACGGGGCCACCAGCTGCACAGGAGGAGGCAGGGCTGCTGAAGGAGGAGCCAATCAGCCCCACAGGAAGGCGGCTTGCTGCAGGCCATGGTGCGGAGCAGCCTTGAAGCGCCCCAGAGGGGAGCCGTGTGTGGGTGGTACCCTGTGGGGAACCCCAGGCGTGAAGCGGACGTGGCTGTGCTGGGGTCAGTGACGGAACTTTCTGGAACTGGACAGAGCTGGTGGCCGCGCAGCCTGGGGACCAGTCAGATGCCACTGACCTCTGCTCTCCCGGGTGGTTTCAATGGTGACTTGTATGAGTGTTTGAACACAATTTAAAACAGGGCCCTTAGAAGGGAGGGAAGAGGGCTATCTCAGTAGGAGCTGCTGGCATGTTCCAGAGAACGAGGGTGGGGAGTGGGGGCTGGGCCCACCCTACATAGAGGGAACCCAGTGAGCTCAAGGTCAGAGGTTGCCCTGGAGGTCAACTTGGAGCCACCTGGATGGTGCGGAGGGCCAGGCCCAGGCAGAGCAGAGGGGCCGCTGGGCCTCAGCCCCACAGACAAGGACTGTCCGGCAGCAACTTCTCCTTCTTGACCACCTGGGGCTCTTCAAGGAGTTTTGAAGCCAATTACAGTTTTCTAGTGCTTAGAATAATTGGTAGGAAAAGAATTCATAGAGAGAAGGGCAAAGCAAGGCCTGGAGACAGAAGATCAGAGAGGTTCCTGGCAAGGGCAGGTGCTTAGGGATGGCAGGTATTTCCTTGGGTGATCTTTGACCCAAACAGACCCCCAGCCAGAGGAGGGCAGGAACAATCTTAAGAGCTGCCTGCTTCCCACCTGCATCTGTGGGCACAGTGGTCTCTGCAGGTTCCCTGAGACCGTGGCTAGGGGCTTGGTCCAGCAGGGGTTGTTTTCTCAGTGGTGGAAGGAGGGAGGCGGGAGGCCCAGGGGAAAGAGCTGCTGGGGCATCACTAAAGCCCAACTCCTTGCTCTGCGTCCTGAGGTCGGGATGGGAGCTGCACCTGCCCATATCCCCTGCCTTTGGCAGCCACGGCCAACTCCTGGGTCAGAAGTAGCTAAGTGCCGACCACGTCGGGTTCCAGGAGTGACCTAGGGCAGGCTCAGAGCTGGCAGCAGGGTATCTACCCTGCCATCCTCTCCCTGGAGCGAGGCCCCTTTTCCAGCCTCTCTGGTCCTGGTTTGAGGTCGGTCCAGACACTCATGCCCACTTGGGGCCCCGCCCTGGCCCCTCAGGCAGACTCAGTGATCCCCACGCAGCACACGTGTGTCCCCAGAGCCACGCTTCACCATGTCTGCTAAACTGGGCTCCAGGAGGCTGGCCCCATGCTTGCCCAGCTGGCTGCCCAGCATGAGCCCCGCGGTCGGCCCGCCGCAAATGGGCACCCCTCAGGGAAGGATGGGGAGTGGGTGTGATCACTGGGACAGCAGGACAGTGGGATGTTGGGGCCGGGCGGGGTGCGGAGGGACCAGGCTGCTGACCAGGTGGACCTGTGTGGGGTCTCTGAAGGGTGGTGTGACTCAGGCCTGTCTCCTTTCCGCTGGTTGGCGGAAGAGGGAGGCGATGGCAAGAGGAGGCGTGCAGAAGCTGGGTCTCCACCGCCCACTGCCGGGCTGTCTTGGCTGGAGCTACTCCCGACAGACGGGATGCGTGTCGTCAGGGGCGGGGGCCTGGCGTGTGCGCGTGTGCATGTGCCAGAGTATGTGTGTGCGTTTAAAATACGGAAAAAGGAAGCGTGGCTGCACTCAGCTGCAAGAGGCTGGCCGGCTCCGTCCGAGCTGGTGTGGTGGGGACGGGAGGAGGGCGAGGTGAGGGGCCGCCGAGGAGGAGAGGATGGACACTTGCCACAAAGAGCGGCAGGGCCGGGGCCTCTTGGGTGCCAGCGGGCGCGCAGGGCCGATACTCACAAACAAAACCCGCGGCAAATTGCTGGCAGCCCATCCTGAAGGCGGCAGCCGCTTGGCAGAGGAGCCACGGAGGACCGGCTGGGAGCAGGCGGCCAGCGCAGCACAGGTAACAGCCGCGTGGGGCTCATCCAGCAGGTGGCCAGGTCTTGGCCTGGGTGCGGATGACACGGCACCAGCTTTCGGGGACCGGTGGGGGTCTGGGCCCTCCATGTCTGGGCCAGTGCAGTTGGCTCTCTCAGTCCCAGGCTCCCCAAGCGCTGTCCTGGGTGCGGGAGTGGGCCGGTCGCCCCTGTAGCAGGGAATGAAGCGGCCAGTAGCCACGCCCGGGTCCCTGGCTCCGCGTGGCAGCACCACCGGCTCTGGTGCTCGGGCCTCCCTCCGGGGTCCTGTGGCTGTGTCATCTCCACTCCGAGAAGCCCTGCGGCTCTCAGGGCCAGGTCCTCTCTGTCCCCCGTTTTGGAACGTCCCCAAACCGTCCTTGAATGTCTGTTTCTTCTTGGAGACCAACCCAGGGAAATCAGGCAGGGTTGGGAAAGGTGGTTGGAGGGCGACACCTGGAGGGGCTGGGCGATCCCGAGACTCCCCTCCCTCCTCCTGTCTGCACAGCCCCACCGCCTGCCTGGCGCAGCAGGGCTGTGTGCAGACCCGTGGGACCATGGCCAAGCGTGCCCATCACAGGAGCTCGGATGGCGGTGCCAAGCAGCCCAGCTGTCGAGGGCATGGGGTGGGGGCGAGCCGCCTGGCTGGGGAGGACTCGTGTCAGAGGCTCCCTGGACAAAGCCCTGCAGGTGCCTGGCCACCCTTCCCTAGGCAAGACCCGTGGTAGTGGTGGGTGGGGGGCAGCCCCTGAGCACCTCGGTCGAGGGGCACAGGGATGCAGGTTTTGGCCGGGGGCACAGGAGCAGGCAGGACACCACTGCCACCCCAGGGACCACTGGGCTGGACGCTGTTCTCCTTGACACTCAGAGCACCCAGTTATAGACCTAGACAGAAGGTGCATGAGGGGAGTGGCAGGGCAGGGTGTGGTGGTTCCCCCTTGGTGCCTGCACCCGGGGTAGCAGCTGGTCCCAGTGTTGCCAAGTCAGGAAGAGACTGAAAAGCCAAGTGCAGGGTTTGGCGGGGCTGGAGGGGCCTGGCTTTGAGGGGCAGAGAGGGGTCTGGGCTCCAAGTAGTCACTTGGGCAGAGGGAAGGGGCTCCCAATGGCAGGCTGTCCCCCTCACTGGGCGGGTAATGGGGTGCGTAATGGGGGTCTGAAGGAGGCACCCAGCCCAGCCACCATCTCTGGGAACTGGGCCAGCAGCCTCAGTGCACTGGGTGGGTAGCACTCTAGGGGCTCCTGGAAGCAGCAGGAGAGCAAGGGCTCCCGGCCTCAGTGGGCAGCCCCCTGGGTGAGTTGCCAGTGGGACAGCGGGGCCCTGTGGAGAGCCTTCCCCGCTCTGTGGGTTGGCCGGGTCTTTGAGGCTGAGGGGTCACCTGTCTAGCCCCAGGTCTCTCCATCACCCTCCCTGACACTCCAGCCAGCAGGCCAGGTGCTGATCAGGCAGAGGTGAGCCCTAGTCTGAGCACCCAGCAGGGGATTTCGGAACACCAGGGTCTTTAGGCAACTGTGCCCATCCACTGTGCTCCCAGTGATGGGTGCAAGCCCCCCCCAACCACAGCCCACCTCCCCATCAAGCCTTTCTGGGTACCCTGGTCCCAATGCTGCTCCAGCTCCATGGCCTCACCAGGTCTCGCCCCTCTCTGGGATCCCCTGCTCCCTAAGCAGCTCTGATCTGGCCACGGGCCTGGGTGGGGCAGGGTGTGGGCCATGGGAGCTGTGCTGCGGGCAATGAGGAAGCTGGCCCAGGACCTCTGCCCTCACGTCAGCAAGTCTTTGTCCACAGAAATGGGCTGGTGCTCAAGCCAGCACGGTGACAGGCAGAGCATGAAGGACCCCAGTCGGCTGGACATGAGAGCCACCTGCAGGGGCAGAGGCTGGCGCCACCCCTCCCCCACTGTCCCCAAGCCCCACCCCGCCCCCAGCATCTCACAGTCCTGCTTCCTGCAGGGGGCTCCCAGCTCCCTGGAGACCCTGCCAGACATTCCTGGAGGCCAGCACAGCACCCCCTAATGAAATATTCATGGAGTCTTTCTGTTTCTTGACAGAACAGGCTCTGCAGTTTCCCACAACACAGAAAGTGAGCCTGGGACCCAGCCTCCCAGAAAGGTCCCGGGAATGAGCGGGCGTCTGCTGGGCAGATCCTCCGCCCACTGCATCAAACCCTGGCCACCTCACGTGAGCACCAGCTGCCCCATGGGGACAAGCCGTCTGCTCTGCAGCCCCAGCTAGAAAGGCATCTATAGTTCCCCTCAATGATTTGCTCTGGTGTTTGATGGCCCCCTGCCTCACACCAAGACCAGCGCACAGCCAACAAAGTCCCACCTGCTGTGTGTGGCCTCACTGGTCACCTGCCATCCACCCATCCATCTGTCCATCCGTCCATCCACTTGCTTATTCTGTATCAGTCAAACAGCTATGTGCTGGCTTCCATGCATGGAGACATGGCTTCATAATGGAGCAGACTGGACCCAACCCCATGCTCTGGGCCACGCACACCTACATTACCCCATGCTGGTCACACTGGGCATCCCCAGACCTTTGGAAAGTCCACACAGAACCCCAACTGCCATCTGCAGCCTGTGAGGGGGCCCCCAGGTCTCCCCACCATGTCCCTGAGTCGCAATAGACAGAGTCACAGTCACTGCACCCTGCCCCAGCCATGTCTGGTGGGACCAAGGACAGGATGACTGGGGGTTCATGACCCAGGGCTTGGCCCTGAGTGGCCTCAGCCACTGCTCACAGATGGGCCAAGTGCTCCACATGCATGGATCCTGATCCCCCAAGTCCCAGTGTAGCATTCTACGAAATGGGAGAACCAAACAACCCAGCCAAATCCCTCGGGACAGGTGTTGACTGCCCAACTGTCAGAGCCCGTGGACGGCTACCAAGAGCCTCCTGCCAGCGGTGCCCTGGGCAGGTGCCCTCCCACGGTGCCAGGCACATCCTGACACTCCCCACCCCTGTCACTCTCCCCACCTGAGCGGCCCCACAGCCAGCACCTCTGCAGCTCCACTCGGGCAGTGACTGCCTCTAGGCGCCCCTCCTCTGCTCCCTGATCTGACGCTGGCTCCTGAGCGGGACAGCACTCCTCCCACCTCTCAGATACAAGGCTGTGGTGGTCTGAGCTTGAAGCCGAGGTTCTGCTGGTGCTGGAGGCTGGGTTGTTGGGTGATGGGGTGGGGGCTGGACAGACAGGAGAGGAGGGTGAGGTGGGCGGAGCTCAGGCCTGGAGTTCAGGTGGCTCCCCCACACCGATGCCTGTACCACCTGGTCTTGGCTCATCAGGGGCAGGGGGTGGAGTGGAGGTGGGGCGGGGGGGCAGCAAAGTGCTCGATGCCGAGTTCAGCTCCCAGCTTGCTGTGTGACCTTTGCCCTCTCTGAGCCTCCACTTTCTCATTTGTAAATCTGAGTTCATGGAAGGGTGGTGCTGCACCCCAACTGCCCCCAGGAAAAGCCAGTGGTCAGGGACCAGGCTCCGGTTGGCCAAGGCCAGCCACTGCCATTGGCCACCCTGGGTCTACACAAACCTCTGCCACCTCTATCCCCGGACCATCCTCAAGGTGGACCACGGAAGCCCTGGGAGCCCTGTGGAACCTTCTGGCCCAGTGGCCTCCATGTCACTACTATCAGGGAAAGAACTCCAGAACTCTGGAGCCCCCAGGGGGAATTGCCCTGGTCAGGGGATGCTCTGGGGATAAGCAGCTTCTACACACAGTGTGAGCTCCCCAGGTGCACCTCCCTGGGACCCCAGCCCCCAGGTTGGGGCAGGGCAGGTGGTGAGGAAGCCCAGTGGAGGAAGGCTGAGGCCAGCACATGGGGCCCATGGGAGGCGGTCCTGTGGGCCCAGGTCTAAGTCGGGGAAGCCAGTGCAGGGCAGGTCTTTAACGAGATCCTCTATGGGGTCCAGCCGCCATCCTGCGCTGGGTCCCTCTGTTTAGCCCAGTCTCCTAGCTCTGGAGGGACAGTTGGTGGGGCAAGTGGCTGCCCTGAGACCCCCTGGAAGCAGGGAACCATGGTGAGAGTCGCCATGTGAGGGGGTCCATAAGACCCCAGGCTCCCATGGCAGGTGGTGACCACAGGGTGGCTGTGCCCTTTGGGGCCTGAGTCCTGCCCCTAGGCCTTCCCTGGGCATCAGGTACTCACCCCCAGCCCCCTCCAGTGCCCTCAGGGTCCCATCCTGGAGACCTCCCAGAGTCAGAGGTGGGTGGCCAGTTCCTGGACCCACTGTGCCACACGCAGGGGCTCCAGGGCTGCCAGCCTTCCCCGAACCCACCCGGGCCTTGACTGCCTGGCCTGGCCTCTGGGTGGAGTCTTTGTCTAACTGCCTGCTCTGACCTTGACAACTGTCACCCACAGTGACAAAATAAGACTCGATGCCTTTTCCTGAGAGCTGAGCTCCAGTTTGGCCAAGTGGTCTGATTGTCTGGGAGGCCAGTGCAGGGACTGAGAGGTCAAATCACTCCCAACCCCTATTCCCACCCGCCAAAGGCCACAGGTCTGGGAGGTGCAGAAATGATGCTGCAGGAGTGTCAGGTCGGGAGCCCCCCAGAAACGATTCCCAGAGCCCACCAGCCTTCCAGTTCACGGTCCAAGAACCCGGCCCAGCACCCTCCCCCGTGCAGTGCAGGAGGTGGGCTGGGGATGGAGGAGCTGCCTCGAGGTAATGAGCTCTGTGTGGAGCACAGAAATGAAGCACATTCTGCAGAACAAATGGTGTTAATTTGCACCGCAGCCTGGCATCACTGAGCGCCTGGGGGTGGGGGTGGGGGGGCAGCAGCTGCGCCAGAACTCTCAGCCACAAGCTCGCTCGGGGAGTTACTGGGGCCATGCATCACCGTCAGAGGGACAAAGCCCCTGGGCCCCTAGGGGTAGCCCTCACCTCCAGGAGGAGGCCGGCTCCAGGAAGCCAAAGGATCGGCTTTTTGGCCCCTCCCCCTTCCCGGAGATCCTTGCCCAGGGCAGCCAGTGCCCAGCACTGCGTCAGGAGTGGGGTCCAGGCTGGGGTCAGGTGCGGCCAGCCATCTTACCTAACCCTAACCCCTCCTCCAGGAACCCAGGTCACACGTGGTGGGGTGGATGACCAGCGCTGCCTTGGACCCTGTGTTCTCAGGCCTTGAGGACACCCCACCTCTGGGCTCTCCTCCCCCTGGGGTTCTCTCCTAATCAGTCCCCGTCCACTTGCAGTATCACCGCTGCAGCTCGGAGCTGCAGCTCCCAGCTGAGGTGACCACACTGAGACGCACTGCCTCCCCTGGGTGATCTGCCTTCCTCGGCCGCTCCGCCCTCTGACCCAGTGAGTACCACCTCTGGGGTCAGGGAAGGTCAGACCGCGGTCCACATCCTTGCCACCCCACTGAATGTTTGATGTCACCCTTCCATCCATCCATCCCTGCAGCCCTGCTCCTGCTTTCCTGACCCCCCACCCCACAACTCTGGAAACCTGGCTGCCCTCGGGATGGGCAGAGAGAGGGCAGGTGTGCAGGGCCGGGGTGTCTGCCTGTCTGCTGGTCCCCTCTGCCTCCTGTCTCTCCTCTGCCGGGAGAAGGGTTGCCCTGGAATTGTGCGTTTTCTGTTGAGGTTGGTGTTGGGCACCCTGAGGCCTTCGGCGAGTGCTTAACGAGTGGGATAAGAGGTTCTGGGTCCAGAACTATATACCAGGCAAGGTTTCGGGACAGCTTCTAATTCAGCCCAGATGCGGAGACAGGCCAGTGTGGAGGGCATGAGCTGACCAGCCTACCATGCACAGGCTCTGTCCACTACCCTTCCCATGCCCTTCAGAACCCGGCCCAGCCTCTGCATCCAGGTGGGGAAAGTGAGGGTCTGCACCCCTGTCCAGCCTAGGGCAGCCCCCGGGCCCTGGGGATCCTTGTTCTGCCTGCCTGGCAAGGATGCTGGTGCCCATCCACCCATCTGCCCGCACCTAGCCTCCTCCTAACCTGCTGCAGTTTCTAAACTCCTGAATGGGTACTCCCTCCGCTCTGTGACTCCTGGGGTCCTGCAAAGCAGGGTACCTGGTCAGCCTGTTCACTGGCTTACCCCCGAGCAGATCTATAAGCCCTGAGTCAGGGGCCAAGGACCAGGAGAGCCACAGAGCCCAGCATGGGGCGCTGTCCTGCAGGGCTTGGAGGCAAACTGGGGGGACCATCTCAGACTCTGAGAGGTTTCTCAGAAGTGGCCCAGGGTGTAGGGGGCTCAGGCACCAGCTCTGGTGCTGGGCCCTGGGGGGTAACTGAAGTGGAGTGGGGGAGGAGACAGGAAAAAGGAGTCTCATGTGAGCACCCGAGAGGGAGGGGCGGTGTTTGGAAGGATGGGGCAGATGCCCTGGGCTGGTGGACAGCGAGCTGAGCTTCGTGGGCAGAGGAAGGACCAGGAGAGTGGTCCGGCTCTGGCCCTTGTCAGCTCCTGGGCCTGCCTGCTTCCTGCTCACACCACCCACTTCTGGTGCCTGTTCCCTCTCCTGTTATGTAGATGCCCACTTGGCAGAGAAACACCTTCTGGGGATGAAGGTGAACCTAGAGCCACAGTACGTAAAGCAGCTTGTGAGAGCCCTGCTGAGAGGGGCTGCAAGTGAGAGGCCTGCTTGCTCAGCCACCTGCCCACCCTGCTCGGAGGCCCTGTCCGCCAGCAGAACGGGCTGCCCTGCCCACTCCAGCCGCCGTGTGGCAGCCATCACTGGAGCCCCTCAGCCCGGGTCCTGAGTCCGGGTGCCAGCCCCACAGGGGTTGCAGGCAATCCTGCTTGTGGCTGTGGGGAGGGTGGAGCAGGGACAGGGTGTGGGGTCTCCGGCGGGTCCCTCCTGGGGGCTCGGCCCCTGCTGGGGGGGCATCTGCCCACACAGCACAGGAGAGCTGCTCCAGATGCAGCAGGAGGGCCGCTCGAATGTCGCCCATCTTCGCACAATCATTTCAGCATCCTCTCCGCGCCCGAACAGCCCGCTCGTTTGAATGCGTAATTAGCCCAAGCATCCTACCTCGCTAATTTCAAGGCAGGGGAAGGGAGTGGAGGGGGTTTAGGAATTTGCATATTAATTTAGCCGAGGGAGAGAAAAATTGTTTACCACTTCTTTCTCTCAGTCGCTCACAGAGGACTTAACTCTTTCCTGCTTGTTGTCTGGAGCCTTGCCAGGAGGGCATGCCTGGGGCGCAATCAGCCCCCCAAAGGCCCCCACTACCCCCAGCCTCCCCTGTGTCCCACCCCAGGCAGCCCCTGCACGTGCTAGGCTGCAGCTTCCTCCTTTTGCAGGGCCCATGTGGGCTCCTCAGGGGCCAGACAACATGGGAACTGACCTCACTCCCTCCCCACTGACCCTGACCCATGCTTTTCCGGGACTGGAGATTCCTGGGGCCCCTGAGCCACCCCCCCACCATCACCTGTTTATTTGCCCAGTGCCAAGGACTATGGAGGGTACCCACAGCTGCCTCCCAACTAGAGCAAGAAGCTGGTATGCACAGAGGGGTGGGAGGGCTTCCAGGCCGAGGTGGTGTTTGCCGAGGGCCCTGTAGGAGTGAACTGGTGAGTGGAGGGCGCTAGGGTAGGGGGCACATAGGAGGGAGACGTTTGGGGAGCTGAGTTCTGAGGTCTCAAGAGCCAGAAGGGATTATGCAGGCACCCAGTGATGGACCAAGCGAAGCGGGGCGTGGATCCACCCGCTTTGCTCTGAGCCCCATCTCGTCTGTGGGGGACAGTAATATTCCAAAGGTTGTCACAGAACAGAACGAGACACTGAGTGCGACCAGCACGGCTGGCACGGCTGGTGTCTTCAGGTGACCCTGCCCCGCGCTGCGGTCACTTCCCACTCAGGTGGACAGCAGCATGCCCGCTCAGAAGGGCAAAATGCACCAGAGCCACATGAGCAGCTCCGGCTCCCCAGGAGTGACAGCTCACAGAAGCCAGTTCTTCACACAGCAAAGGCCCGAGGACACCAGCCTCCTACCCCTGGGGCCCAGTGTGCACCACAGGCCAGTCGGCCCACCCACATGGTGAGCAGGACTGGAGGGGCCCTGCCACATGCCTGGTGGCAACCAGCTGCCTCAGGCTGTTCCTCATCACGGATGCAGACACCACCCAAACCACGCAGGACCACGCAGGACTTCATCGTCTTCAGAATCGGGACTGGCCTGTGAACCACAAGACCTGGGAGGCCCGAGCGAAGGGCTGGCCACAGAGACAGAAACCAGCATCCACAGGGAGAGTTCAGGCCAGGCTGGCCATGTTGTCCCTGACGAGAGGCCTGGCCCCTTCCTGAGTCAGGGCAAACATCATTAACCGATCACAGAGCCTCTCCCACCACCCATGGGAATTCCAGGGAGTCACTGCCCACCAGCTGTTGGCCACCTGGACTGGATGAGCTCCTGGATGACCCTCAGGGTGAGTCTCTGCCCCGCATCAGGTATCAGGGAGCCCACGTGGCTGCCAGCACAGAAGAGAAACTTCCTGCTCCCACCAAGCTCCCTCACAGCGGCCAGATGCACCTGCAGGGGTGTGAGGTCTGCCCGGCACTCTGCCCCGGGGGGCGCTCCCCAGCCACACACCCCCTCCATCCCCTCTGAGCTAGGCATGTGACCAAGAACTCAGGCCTCAGGGCCACAGATGAGATGCCTCCATAGGGCACGCTGCACACGCTCGGGACAGCTCAGTACGCCCACACGGGAAGGTTGTGGTGCCAGGAGCTGCAGTGCAAGGGCCACAGTGATGCACACAGGGTGGGAACTGCCCAGCTCGGGGGGCCCGAGGATACAGGGCACGGCTGCGGGAAGGGAGGCAGGTGGTGGGTGTGCACCAATGGGCCGGAAGCCGTGGGCGCCTGGGAGCTGCAGTTGCAGTAAGTGGGGGGAGCTGGCCACACGTGGTGTGGTCCTGACAAGTCCTCAGTCTCCTAGTCGAACAGGCCCCAGGATTGGCCCCTCACGACGGGCCCCCATGAGCCAAGCTCCCCGCTCTGGGTTGGGAGACATGGGGCACGGGAACTGCCTGAGCAGCAGGACTGCCTGCCCCCAGCCCCTCTGGGTCACCCTGAGGGGTACCCTGGCGAGGGGCACAACCAGGAACCCAGCAGCTACAGAGAAACCAGCCACCCTCCCAACTAGGGGCCCGGAGAACTCAGGAGGGTCTGGGACTCAGCACTGTGTCTGGCAGAACAAGAAGGAAGGTGCCCCAAGGCTGACCCCAATCTCTCATGGGCCCGTGATCACTGCCCCCTCCCTCAGCCTCCAGGAAAAGGTGCTGATGGGTTCCTGGTTGTGCCCCCGCCAGGGTACCCCTCAGGGTGACCTGGAGGGGTGAGCTGGTGGAGAGCTCACCATGGACCCCAGGCCAGCGGCTCACAGGGCTTCTCGGGGTGGTCCTGGCGAGCCTCACCTGCTCCCAAGGCACATGTTCAGAATGCAGACTCCCAGGCCCTGTGAAGCCACCCCACCCTCCAGGGTCCCCCTGCCTGATTGGTGGGGTTCTCCCAGTGTCATTGGCCACCCAGGGCCTGAGAGCCTCACCTGGGGGTGGCGGCCTCCCACTCCTGCACCTCCCTCTTCAAGGAACCTGTGAGATGAAACAGCTCTGGACTGGGAGGCGGGGCAGAGGTGAGTGGCCGTTGCTGGGGGGAGCACAGACTCCCACGTGTGGAGTGGCAGGGCAGGAGGGGGCTGCAGCCAGGTGGTCAGTGGCCCCGAGGGACTGTGCCCAGTCGGCCAGACACCCGGGGACGGCAGGAACAGCCTGCTCGGCCCTGCTGTGCCCACGCATCCATGTGCGCCATGATGGCACCTTTGTTTGCGTCTGTGGGTGTTGTGGGCTGGTCGGGAGATGCTCTGTGTGCCTCCTGCAGCTGCTGTCAGTGCACACCCGGGAGCCAGCTTCACTCTCACTGTCATTAAAAATCCCAAGTCTGACAGGTAGGGAAAATCCAACATAAAAACAACCACCTAGGGACCAACCACAGCTCAAGCAGAAGCCTGGCTCCTGGCGCAGGGGCCAGGCCCCTCTGGAAGCCGGGGTGGGGGGTGAGGTTCTGCCCTCCCCTGCCCTTCTGTGTAAGTGTTGACCTGTCATCCCCACCTTAGGGCTGGACAACAGGGGACAGCAAGGCAGAGGGAGGGATAGAGAAGGAAAGCACGTGCATGGGGGCAGAGACCAGCCCCAGGCCATACTTTCAGGCCTTGCGGGATGCTGGACACCATGGTGGGTAGCCTGACACACCCCACTGACAAACGAGGTGCCCCATGCCACCGGCACCCAGCTGGAACTTGACACCCGCCTCCGACCTCCACCAGACCTCCTGGTAGAGGCCTGTGCTGGAGACCAGGCCTGCTGCCCTCCTGGGTGCAAGAGAGGCACCCATGGGGGGATCCCCAGGGCCCAGAGAAGTAGCCAATGTGTCTTTCCGTGGTCACAAGAGGCGTCCCTGGTGCCCTAACTGGGTGACATGGCCGCAACGGCACTCAAGCAGGCCCCAAGGATGGACACTAGCCCTGTTTCCTGAGATTCTTTCATCATCTGGACAAGCTGCTCGTCCCTTTTGAACCTCGGGGGCCACAACTGTAAACGGCAGGAGGCGGGTGTGTGCGTCTGGCCTGGGCACGGGGAAGGGTCTACATGGGGGGCCCGGCCCTCGACCTGTCTGACCAGACCCTGGGCTGTGGTGACGTGCCAGCTCTCGGGGTCTCAGCTCACAGGGTTGGAGCACATGCTGGACACCAGTCCCGGTCACAGATCTGGGGGGGCCAGGATCGCTCCCTATGCTGGGGTCCCCCTGCAGTCGGGTCTTGGGGATACTCTGCTGCACTCAGCCTGGTTTCGGGGCCTCTTGGAGCTGGGGTGACACTAGCCCCTGCCCCAGAGAGCCTGGCACCTGGCTGAGCCCACATGGGCTCAGAGCTGGGGTGTCTCCCAAGGGTGCTGGAACTCATGTGGCCCCTGGGCGCCGGTGCTCACGCAGCTGTTACCTCTGGAAAAAGTTCTTGGAGGGCTCAGGAGGGACGCATGGCTCCCTGTGTGGCCGGCCCCCTCCCACCTGGGCACCTGGGGACGGGAGGCCTCGGAAAGGCTGGGAGCACCCCAGCCTTGAGCTGAGGAGCCTGGCGAGCGGAGGGTTAAGCACTGCATCTATTTCTTCTGCTTGGGGTGCATAATGCGCTCATTTGCATACTGCAGTGTGCGCTCAATTAAAATGAACTTTTAATTTCTTCTAAGTAAATTACTTCTTGCCGGTACGTGACGCGCACAAATGTCAGAATAATGGGAGAGCCTTAATGAGATGGGGGGTGGAGTGGGTGGGGGCTGCTGGGAGTAACCCCAGAACAGGCAAGTCCACACATGACACAGACGCACAGGATGGGTGCACAGACCGTGGCTGCTGCACAAGCATCCTCTACACGCAGCCCCCACCACGGCCACTTGCACACACGTTACAGGATCCCACCAGAATGGACACAGACATTTCTCACCAAGCCCCAGCCTCCCTGCCACTTCTTACTTATCTTATAAATAAGGATATAAGTTTAGAGGTTGAAACAAAGAAACAGAGCGACAAGGAGGCTGGGCACTCCCTGCCTGTGACTGGGGGCAGCCCCGCTGGGGTCGGGCAGGGGGAGTCACCTGCTCCACCTGGGCCCTTGGAGCCCAACTCTATCATCATCCCTTTGCCTCCCAGGATCCGAGGGGGCCTCAGACAGTTGGGGGGCACAGTCAGCTCGGGCCACATGGTTTGGTCCTGCTAGGACGGCATGGGAGTTGGTCTGTCTGCCTCTCTCTCCTCATGCTCTGAGTGTGGAGGTGGCATCAGCCTGATGCTGACCAGCTGACCAGGTGTGAGAGGAGGGCTAGAGACCTGCCTGGCCCCAGGGTTTTGAGCCCTGGTCCCAGGCAGGGCTAGACTCACTGGGATTCTCAACAGAGGCTCTGGCTCTGACCAGAGTCCTGCACAAGGTCTGTCCCCGTCCAGAGAAGGCAGCAGACACACGGGTGCTCTGTCCACATGGATGTGGGTTCCAGCCATGAAGGCTATGGACAAGCCACGGGGCCCCTAGGCCACCCAGCTGTCTCCTCTGCACCTGTCTGGGGCTGGTGGCCCCCTCTGCCCTGCACTGTGACGAAGCTGCCACTGGGCAACTCTGCGACCAGTGACCACCCATGGAACTGGGGTGGAGCCACTGCTGGATGTCCCACAGAAACAGCTCAGATGCCCGTGGGCAGGTCCTCATCAACACCAATGCTTGAGGCTTGGGGAGGCCAACCGTCTCCTCAGGTCCCAGAAGGGTCAAAGGAGAGTCAGTGACTTTGATGATGAATCTAGGACGTGTGGACACGGCTCCCAGGAGGATGGGGGCACCCCTAGGGGCCTGTGGGCAGGCACTCTGGGCCTGCAGTGTACCTGGAGTTGTTTGAAGAGGCTTGTGGTCCTGAGGGGAGGGGCCCAGACATCTCTGACAATGCCTACAGAGGGTGGTCAGGGATGACTTCCTGGAGGAGGGCTCACCAGGGGGACACAGGGGCCAAAATGACCCAGGTCAGTGTATAAGGTGGCAGAGGATGAGATGGCGGGAGCGGGGGGGTGATGGGGCCCAGGGGGGAGGCCCGCTGCAGGCAGGAACAGCTCACAAGGGCCACAGGGCACGATGTCCTTAGGGACAAGCACCAGAGTACCTGGAAGGGATGTGCCCAGTTGAGGAGGGGTGACAGGAGGGCTCAGGGTCCAAGCAGGTGGAGATGCAGGCCTGGGGGGTCTGAGGCTCTGGCTGGAGCCCCCAGGTTGGGCTGAAGGTCCTTCCTCAGCCTGGGGATGTGGTGAGCAGGCGGCAGGGGCCACATTCACAATCGTTTGTCATTACTGGCAGGCTTCACGGCAGGGCGGGGGCGCAGTGGCAGCCAGGCAGAGGGCAGCGGCACCCAGGATGCAGATGGAGAGCCCAGGCCAGCCCTCCCTGGGCTGATACGGACACCAAGGCCCAGAGGGTCTCTCAGCTGGTCCGGCACAGTAGGGGGAGGAGGGGAAGGCTGGTCCAGCCTGGCCATGGTACAGCAGGAGGTGAGTCTCTGCCTTGCCACCTGCCCTAGGCACCCCCCCGACTCCTTGAAAGGGGGTGCCCCCAGAGATGAGTTGACAAGTGAGAGGGAACTGGGATGGTGGCGGACAGAGAGTACAAGAGAGAGAGGCTGGGAGGCTTGGCTAGAGGGGCCTCACACTTCCCACACCCCTCCCCTGCTCAGCAACTTTCCTTGGCTCCCTCGTGCCACTCCAGCAATGTCTCAGCTGGCACCCCTGCCTCTGCTCAGGGATCCCTGAGCTCACAGAACCGGGTGGGCTGCTGCCCCTCAGCAGGGACCCTCTGTTCTGATCCGGCGATGGCCCTGTGTGACGGTACCACCCACCCTCGCCTCCCACAGTTGGAGGACAGGCCACATGTGGGGAGAAGTGATGCCCACAGGGTGAGGGCCCAGCACCCTGTGGTGTATCTGTCCTCAGCTGAGGCCAGAGGGTCATCCTCGGGCTGTTGTGATATCGGGGCCTGAGCTCAGACCCCAACTAGCCAGAAGGTCCCTGCTCAGTTCCAGTCTCCTCCTGCGGTGAGCCACTGTGCCTTTAAGAGGACGAATCCCACCCTCGGCCCCCTCCCTGGCTTTCATGCCAGTTTCTCCCCCTGGATGGGTTCTGACAATTACCACTTCCCTGGCAGCTGGGGTGTGTTGCATGCGTGTGTGTGTGTGCATGCGTGTGTGTGTCTATCCGTGCACATGAGGTGACTGGAGCCCAGCTTTCCCCCATTGCTGAAATTTACATTGAACCACAAATTAATTTCATAATTTTTTCCTCTCTAATTATGCCAACATCTGCTGCAAAGCCAAGCTGTGCACATGCATTTTAATATTCTCCCCTCCTCTCCTCCTCACAGCATCGCTTCTGTCTACACTGAACTTTTCAATAATTATCACCAAGAGAAGATCTTGACTCCCAATGCTCTTGCTTTTCAAGAGGGGAGGTGGGGAAGGGGGATGAGGAGAGACAGAGAGAGATGGAAGGAAAGAGAGACAGAGAGAGAAAGAGAGAGAGGACTGTCCGCAGGAGGGGAGGGAGATGGCAGGTTAATGACCAGGTCTGTGCATCAGCATCTCAGGAGGGAGTGAACTGTGGGGTGGGGGGTGGCTGACAGTTGATTTCTTTGTTGCTGCAGGAGGAGAGGGAGGGTGTTCAGGGAGGGAGACAGGGAAGAAGAAGGCGAGGGAGAAAGAGAAGGAACTTGGGGGTGAGGGAGAGGCGGGGCCTACCGGGGTGTATGGTTGGGGACACACCCTGCACCCCAAGAGTGCAGCCACCCTGGGACCAGGATGTGCTGAGGAGGCATGCTGGCTCTGCCTGGCCCTCTCTGGTGGACAAGCCATGTGGCCCCAGGCCCCAAAGACTGAGGAGCACAGTCACAACAGTTGTCTTCCCACGAGCGCAGGGTGGGGCACAGCTGTGGGACCTCCATCTCACCAACCTCTGTGCAGGGCTGGCCCGGTGCCCTGGCACAGTTACCTGCCATCGCTTGACAGGAGGCTGGCCTGAAACGTGCACAAGGGGCCACACCTTATGGGTTAGGCTTAGGGCCAGGCAACCCCCTGACGCCCCTCCACCTGCACTCAGAGTGAATGTGTGCACACTCATGTGGGTGTGCACCTGTGAGCACATGTGTGCAGTAGTGGCTGCACAGCCCTGCAGTGCGGGGTGGATGCCCAGAATGCGTGTGCAGAAAGCCCTTGCTTGGAATTAGGAGGCCAGCTGCGTGGACCTGGGTCAGACACCGCCTGTCTGTGAGCCCATCTGTCCACACAGGGCACCCTGCAGGGTACAGCTTGGAGACATCCAGCTGGCATTTGGCGAGCACTTCCCATCCACCTCCCAGTCCCCCTTGAGCCCACCCTCTCCCCACGGCTCCTCACCACCACACAGATTATATCCACCCTCCTTATTCTGGCCACAAAGCCCTTACCCCAAATTGCAGGTGAGCCCACCCTGCACCCTGGACACTACCCGCCAAGTCCCTGGCCCCTCCACAAACTCCTCCCTCATGTACGGTTGGTGCTCCAAAACTTTTTGTTAAAGGGTGAATAAATGAATAACATCATTGAAACACATCACAAATCTTCTCTGGGCCTATACGTCATAGAGAAATCGAAGACACAGGTCCCTTGTCCTTGAGGACTGTCACCCTGGTCTCTCCCACATCCACTCTAGCTCAACTAAGAGGTCAGCAACAGAGATAGAGGGGTCCCTGCTTTAGCAATAATACAACCCCCACATTTACTGAAGCTGTGCTGTGCCAGGATCCGCAAATGGTTTCTACAGAGTGCAGTGCATGGTCCCTTCGAGGTGCTCACGGTCCAGAAGAAGGTAGGCAAACAGCCAACAAGAGGCCTGTGAGGATGTGATGAGACTCAGGGAAGTGTGACTGATGACACAGCATCTGAATGGTGTCCAGAGAAAAGAAGGGCTTGGTTGGGCCTGGGGTGGGGGTGTCTCTGGGAAGTCCAATACAAATGGAAGGCAACAGGCTGCAAAAGTAGAGCTTGGGCTCTTGTTTCTGGTTATGATACACGTAATGGGCACAGGCTTACACTCCTGCTATAAGTACCTGTTGAACTGCACTAAATACAAGCAGAAACTGTCTCCAGATGTTGCACAATAGATAGCTCCACATTCACGCCAGCTTCCTGAAGCAGAGCCCCAACATACTTGAATGTCTCAACAGGAGAGGAGAGAGAGGTAAAATTGGGGCTTCTGAGCTGTCTGTAACGTGCAGAGTACAGAGATGAGGAAGCTGTGCAAAGAAGGCCCAGGAGCCTGCACGGCTCCCTGAGTCTTTGAACAGTCAGCCATAGATGTGCAGGGAGGGGATGCACAAGACCCAGCAGAGAACCACTATACTGCAAGTCGACTGGAGAGTCTAGAGTTGATGCGGTGCCGGGAGGCACGGAGCAGTCCAGACAGCTGAGTGGAGGGAATGTGCTGAATATCCCAGAATGACAGTTCTCAGGAGCAGGGCTATTCCAGTCTGAGGGTAAGGGTTGCTTGAGCTCCTGCCCTAAAAAAGCCGCAAGCCAAGCCCTGACAGATCAGGCCAAGCTGCTAGTAAAATAACTCTACCAGAACAAATTTAACACTCTTTAAAGAACACAGTGTGACTCAGACCCTCAACGACATAGGATTCACAATGTCCAGCACACAAAAAGAAATTACTAGATATGCAAAGAAGCAAGAAAATGTAACCAGAAAAGAAAAAAAAAAAAAAAAGCAGTCAGTAGAACAGATCCAGAGATAACACAGATGTTGGAATTACAGAAGAAAGATTTCAAACAAAAGAAAGACATGAGTGTGGAGAGGGAGATTCTCAACAGAACAGAAACTATAATGGTGGGAATCTAATGGTAAATGTAGACCTGAAAAACACAAAGTCTGAAATGAAAAATTCACTGGATGAGTCTAATAGCAGATTGGACTACAGAAGAAATGACGTGTGAACTTGAAGACAGGTCCAATAACAACAATCCAAATTTAAGCTGAGAGAAAAATAAAGCCTTTTAAAAAAAAACAACAAAGACCCCCAGTGACCGATGGGACAATATCAAGCAGTTCAATATATAAACAATTTAAGTGCCAGAAAGAGAGGGAAGAGAGTGGAGCAGAAAAAAAAAAATTTCCCAAATTTGATGAAAAATATCAACCCACAAATCAATAAAACCAAGAAAAATAAACAAAAACAAAAACCCAACTACTCATACCCAGGAATATACTAAAACCAACTATACTGGGATCACTTCAAAAAGAAGCATATCACAAGGAGACGAGGATGAGAAATACAGTTGACTCCTCATCAAAATAATGCAGTCCACAGTACAAAAAGTGACATCTGTGGGCCTGGTAGTCTATATCTTGCACAAAAAAGTCCTTAAAACTGCAGGTGAAATACAGTGTGTTTTCAATTCATCATAATCGTAAGTGAGTATGCACTTAGAAGCCTCAAAATTTGTGAAGCAAAAACTAACAGACTAAAGGGAGACAAATCTGCAACTCCAGCTGGGGATTTTAACATTCCTCTCTCAGTTAGTGATTAGCCATGGAGACAGAAAGTCAGCAAGGGGTTTAAAGACTTCAGCAACAGCATCAACCAAATGATCTACGTGACATTTATAGGGCATTCCACCAAGCCAGAGCAGAACAAACACTTTTCTCCCCAAATGAACATGGATTATTCACCATAAAATATGTCTCAATAATTGCCAAAAAACCCCCCCACTAAAATCATATGAAATATACTCTAGCCTAGTACAGCGGGAAATCAATTAGATAAAGATATTTGTAAAATGCCTTCAAATGCTTGGAAATTAAACTAAAAACTTCTAAATAACCCATGAATAAAACATCACAAAGGACACTGGGAAATATGTTGAACTAAATAACAATGAAAACATGACATATCAAAATTTGTAGGCTAGAGCCGAAGCAGTGGTTAAAGTGAAAACTATTGATGCTTTTGAACTTTGGTGTTGGAGAATATTCTTGAGAGTCCCTTGGACTGCAAGGAGATCAAACCAGTCAATAATAAAGGAAATCAGTCCTGAATATTCATTGGAAGGACTGATGCTGAAGCTGAAGCTCCAATACTTTGGTGACCTGATGCAAAGAACTGACTCATTGGAAAAGACCATGATGCTGGGAAAAACTGATGGCAGGAGAAGAAGGGCATGACAGAGGATGAGATGGTTGGATAGCATCACTGACTCGATGGATATGAGTTTGAGCAAGCTCCGGGAGTTGGTGATGAATAGGAAGGCCTGCTGTGCTGTAGTCCATGGGGTTGCAAAGAGTCGGACATGACTGAACGACTGAACTGAACTGACAGCTTTAAATGTTTATGTTGGAAAAGATGAATGATTTTTAATAAGTGATCTAAGGTTCGGTTCTCTGGTAGCTCCCCTGGTGGCTCAGCTGGTAAAGAATCTTCCTGCATTGTGGGAGACCTGGATTCAATCCCTGGGTTGGGAAGATGCCCTGGAGAAGGTAAAGGCTACCCATTCCAGTATTCTGGCTTGGAAAATTCCATAGACTGTCCAGTCCAATGTCACAAAGAGTTGGACATGACTGAGCGACTTTCACTTTCACTTTAGTTGTACTACTCAAGGGAAGAGGAACAGAGACAGAGAGAAGAGAAACAAACTATGAATACTAGGAATTAAAGATAGGCTATCATCACAGATTGTATAGACATTAAAATAAAGCAAAGGAATATTATAAACTTTGTGCCAATAAATTTGACACAGAGAAAATGGACAAACCCCTTCAAAAATACAAATTACTAAAACTGATACAAGAAAACAGAAACTCTGAAGAGATGTACATCTGATTTTTTAAAATGAATTTCATGACTGAACCCCTCTCCACATGGCAAAAATTGGAGGCTGGAGCTCCCTGGTGACTCAGTGGTAAAGTATCCGCCTGCCAGTGTAGAGGACACGGGTTTGATCTTTGGTCTGAGAAGATCTCATGTGCCACAGAGCAACTCGGCCTTTGTGCCACAACTATTGAATCTGTGCTCTAGGAGCCGCGACTACTGAGGCCACATGCTGCAACTACCGAAGCCCGTGTGCTCTAGAGCCCATGCTCCACAACAAGAGAAGCACAATGAGAAGCCCGTGAACCATAACTGGAGAGCAGCACCCCATTCGCCACAACTAGAGAAAAAAGCCCGAAAAGCAACCAAGACCAATGCAGCCAAAAAACAATAAATAAAACTTTTTTGTTTTCATAATTGGAAGCTGTTTGGAGCCAGGAAGGTGAGTCATTGGGTTTTGCTGAGGAAGGCACAGGGGAAGGGTCGATACACGGACGGTGGTGTGAGCCCAATGCCTGTGGCTTTCCCCCTGCATCTGCCATGGG
Source organism: Bos indicus x Bos taurus (assembly GCF_003369695.1). Taxonomy (NCBI): domain Eukaryota; kingdom Metazoa; phylum Chordata; class Mammalia; order Artiodactyla; family Bovidae; genus Bos; species Bos indicus x Bos taurus. Next base: position 51,642,984 of record NC_040093.1, read on the forward strand.
CACCACCTGGGGATGCACCCACCACCGCTCACCCTCCCGGCAACCTGGGTTCACAATGAGAGGAAGAGGCTCAAAGAGATTTCATTTCCTGCCAAAGTCACGCAGCGTGGGCAGAGCTCTCCCGGTGCCCGTGGCAGGGAGGCCGCGTGGAGCTGCTGAATCTGGGCTCCTGCATCTTTCCATTTCACCTTCGACTTCCAGACCAAGGACAGAGGCCCCTCTGACAGCGACACCCCTTCTTGCTCTCTGGACTTTGTGTCCTGTCGGTTCTTTGGTAGCAAGTGCCCCTGGAGGTGAGGGGCTCCGTTTTATTACTGCACTGGTAATAAAGCAGAAACATAAATGCCCTACACACGTATGGTAACCCTATCATTTATCCACCAGACCAAGACTCCTGGAGAGTGAAAGGGGCACCACTGGTGGTCACCTCAGGACGACGGGCACAGACCAGGACCAGCCTGAGCAGGAGGTGCTCTCCAGGGATCCGACAGGACACAATAACCACGGCAGTGACAGCCATGTCACCACTTTCACTGAGCTTCTGGCCATCAGCCCTGTGCCCGCCCACCACCTGGGGAGCAGGTGGACGGTGTCATTCTCACTCCAGGCCTTACAGGGCTTTCCCTTGAAAGCGACTCCATCTCATACAGTTCCCTGGGAAATCTGAATCACAAACATGACTCTGTAGCTGCCACATCCTTGCCGCCCTTTTTCCTTAGATGCCAGGACCCCAAGTCGATCGAGTGTCAACCCGCCACTTCTGCTCCACAGTCTCTCGCTTTCTTGTTTCCCCAAAGCCCTTTTGGAAGCAGATGGGGTGCAGGTCATAAATACAGTTTCTAAAGGAACCAACCTGGGTGCACAGGTGGCCCTCCAGCTCCACTGCCCAGCCCTGCCCAGCACTGAGGCTCCTGCAAAGTGCCTTCCCAGGTGGGTCTCCCCCCGTGCCCTCCTCTCTCAAGTCAACACAGTGCCTGAAGCCAGGAAGAGACTCCTCTCCATCATGGGGGGCTGGCGGGTGCATCAGGGGCAGTGAACAGAGCTCCAGCCTTGCAGGCTGCACTCAGGATCCCCACACCCTCCGCTGGAGGCCCTCTGCTGAGCCAAGGATCTGTCAGCTAAAGGATCTCCAAGGCCATGAGCTGTCCAGGGGACCTCACTGCTCCTCCAAGCCCCCACTCTGGACCCCTTCTGCTGGTACCACCTTTCCCTGACTCCCTGTGGAAAGACAAGACATCGTGGAGGGAGGCCCCCTGCTTTCATGACAAATCTAGAGCCCCTTCCACCCCCTCCAGAAATAGGCCTCAGTCTTCTCGTGTCATCCTGCCTGAACCCTGTGAGCTAGGGACATGCCTGTGCCCTGGGCAGCACCCAGGTATGGGCACCACAGCCTCCTCCTCCCTTCACAGTGAAGGATGGGAGGCCTGCAGACCCAGGCCCACCACCCTGGCTGGCATGTGGTATCTGAGTGGGTCAGTGCAGCCAGGACCTGAAGGCTACTCGGGAGGCTCCACCCCTGGCCTCCTCACCCCGCCTCGAGTGTCTGCTATTTTGTTATTGTTGGAAATTCCTCGCCAGGTGGACCCTGGCGTGCTGTGGGGCTTCATTAAGCTCAGCCAGCTGTCGTGGAGCTCAGGGGACGTGACGCGTGGCAGAGCCAGCCTCAGGCGGGGTGGGGGAGGGGCTGAGGAGGAGGGGTGCCCTGAGCCCCTGGGGAGGGGCCCCAGGATGCTCGCTGGAGGGCTCAGTGTGGGTGTGTGTGTGTGTGTTGTGTGTGCGTGTGTGCGTGCTGTGTCTGTGGTGTGTGCATGTGTATTTGTGTGTGTGGTGGGTGACGTACACATGAGCCTGTCCATGAGTCCTGCTCCAGGTAGGACCAGGCTGGGTCAGCATTTCCCACTCATTTCTCAGAACATACCTCATAGCCTTCTGAGGACGCTCACAGATTCCCTACAGCTGGTCAGTGAGAGCGCGGAGCACCGGGTGGAGCACGGCTGAGCCGGTCTGTTCCCCCAGGACATGTCAGAGCCCCTCTTGTGATCAACAGCTCTGCGTGGTCCCCTGCTCGCTGCGTATGTAGGAGAGGCTGGTGCACAGTGACCTGTGTTGCCTCCTGCCCCATTGCTATGAAATAAGCTGTCTCCTCAGATACATGAAGAACCCTGACACGTCAGTAGGAAAAGAGGCAACGGATCAGACAGACTCTATACAAGGAAGATCTGCAAATGGGTGACACTCAAACAGAAGCCTTGGGGATGCCGCTGTGCCCACCAAGATAGTGCTAGTTAGCCCTGCGGGGCTCACCCTCTTGCCACTGCTCAGCAAAACCCTGCATCACCTGCCAGTGGTGAACACAAATGTGCCCAGGATGGTCTTCACTTCTCTCCTACCCAGCACCCCCACCCCATCCCCCGTTTTAGCCCCTATGACAAGAATACGGCAGACTGGGGGCCTCAAACAACCATCATGGAGCTCCCCCAGTTCTGCAGGCTGGAAGTCCACTCCGGGTCTGGTGAAAGCCCCTTCCTGGCTTGAGGACAGCACCTTCTGTCCGTGCCCTCACCTGCAGGAAGTGGGGAGGGAGCCCATGTGGGGCTCCTCCCCCATGACCTCATCAACCCAAAGGCCCCCTTAATGCCATCACACCAGGGGTCGAGTCTAAAAACGTGAATCTGGGAAGACAGTGTTCAGTCTCCGGCAGCACATTTATTCTCTGCCTGCACGGCCACATTCAGCCTCTGCCTTGGCTGGGCCAAGGGTTGCTCTGACAGACATCTACCAAGGGTAGGGGGGATGGCGGGAAAGGAGGGGCTCCTCCCTCTGATTGTGCACTTATCTCAGCTGTTGGAACAAAGCACCCAGGAAATGAATCCAGATCCCAATCTTTGACCAGAAGGAAAAGAAGAAATGGAGACACTCACGTGTCTCCTGACACAATCTGTAGTTTTCTAAATGCTTTTGCCAACAAAATTCCACTGGACTCTAGGCACCCCTTAGCATGGTAAGCAGAGTTTTCATTACTTGCCCAGGTCACACTGTCAAGAGCAGGTAAGACTAACTGAATGGAGAGAAAATCAGATCCCTGCCGATGTTGATGGTTGCGGAAACACGTTGAGACAATAAGGAAAAGTCTCCTCCCAAATGGAAGCCCACGAACGGGCTGGGTAGCAGAGTCCCCATTCCCTCTCAGCCTTGGCCCTGCACACATCTGCACATCTCACCAGCACAGCTACGGGCATGGGCATCAAACAGGATGCCTGTTTGGCCCATCAAGCGGCCTTGACAGAGAAATCACCCCTCCAAGTGGAGGGCAGGGTGATTTGTTCTCTGAGGTAAGAACAGGCCCATTTACCTGCAGCCCACACGATGCTCTCAGGTTTCCTTGGCTCACCATTCTTAAGGCACCCCGGCATGCACAACACCTACCTGCACCACGTCCAGGGAGGGAAATCAGGGCCGCGAGGAAAGTCCAGCTCCCACTGTGCCGTGGGTGACACAGCCCTCTGGCTCTGGTCCAGGATGCTAGTGTCCTGCCAGCATCTTCGAAACCAGGGTGGAGTAACTGATGACCCTCAGACCCTTTGCAGGTCCCCACAGTGGTTGGGGCTGGTCTGAGAAGCCTCAGCAATCCAGGCATCACATGCAAACATGGGTGACTCACATAGAAAGATGGTGGTCCTCCCAGGACCTCCCTGAAGAGCCAGAAGCACGTTTCCCAGGAGTCTCCCTCTAAAGGATCTCATGCCCGTTTCTGAACCTGCTGTCGAAGACATCCATCCGGAGGGCCCGTGAGCCCCTCAGGACAAAGCAGCTCGCACTTCAGCCCGTGAAAGCCCTCTTTGCTGGCTCTGCCACCTCCCCTCACCACCGTGTCCCAGCAGCCAGACCCTCCTCGAGGGAGCCTCAAGCAGCTCCCGGAACGTCACGAAGCCAGTGGCCCGGCCCCAAGGAGGCGGGAACCCCCAGGCCATTTCTGCTTGCTGGAGACAGAAGGCATCTGACTGGAGGGCGGCGGGGGGGGGGCGGGGGGCATCTCCCCAGGGAAGCAGTCAGCCCTGACTCAGGCTGCCCCTGTGCTGAGGAGCCGCTGGGGCTGGGCGCCCCTGCCAGCAGGGCCTGACCTCCCTGTCCGTTTTTCCAGCTGTCACCAGCTGGCGGCCCTAGAGCCTTCCTCCGTGGCCCCCTCGCCAGGACGCGCCCTGCACCACCAGGGATGTCTCTGTCAGGCAGCGCTAGCGCGGCAGCTGGACCCTCAGTCGCTTCCCGGAGTCCATCTGAGCCCCTCCCCCACGAAGCTCCTGTGGGGAAAGGAATAGGGTGAGGGCAGGAGTGACTGAAGGACCAGCCCCTCACGTGGCCCAGACCAGGGAGGCCAGTCCCTCTGGGTCCTAACCTTGCTCTGACCACTGGACTCATCTGCCTCGACAACCTGAGGAGATGGGCTCCGTCAGACCTCTCAGCCAATGGCAGCCAGCCCAACTTCCGGTCAGCTTAAGCTCCTCCTCTACCATGTAGATGATTGACACGTGCTGGACCCAATGGGCATCAGGAGACACTGGGCCTGCGCAGGAGTTGCCGTCGCACCTTTCGGGAAATTGTTGCGCAGGTGGAAGAGGGAGATCCAGAGCAACCAGCCATGTGTCCACAGATCTACCTCGGGAGGGCCGCCTCCCTCATAGTCTAGCAAGATGCCTGCATTGTGTTGGGAAGGAAGGCTTGCAGGCGGGGTTGGAAGGCAGGACGTTGGGGAGGTCGGGGTCCACCGGGGGTGCTAGTGGGATCCCAGGTGGCGAGAGGAAGGAAGAGACAGGTGGGAAGAGGGACCCAGAACCCAGAGACCCTCGGCACCGATAACCTGGCCGTCTGGAGACCCGGAGCCAAGCCCCAGTTCCTTTAACCTCCGGGGTGTGAGCTGCCTGCAGAATGGTGGGCAGGGGTCTGAGCATCCTTCCAACACGTGGCAGGGGTGCCATGGAGGCCGGCTTCTCCTCCATGGCCAGCCCTTCGGCTGGAGGAACAGGTCATGAGCCCCAAAACTTAAGTGACCCCGTTCACAGGGTTCTGGCCATTCTGCCCTTGGCTCTGGAGCTCCATTCCTCCACTGGGTCGGTCTTCTCTGGGGGTCTCCTGGAGGGTTAGGGATAAGGGACGCCTTGGGAGCTGCCTGACTTTGCTGGTCATTTGCTTTTGTTCTGGCACTAGTGGTAAAGAACCCACCTGCCAATGCAGGAGATGTAAGAGACATGGGTTCGATCCCTGGTTGGGAAGATCCCCTGGAGAAGGGCATGGCAACCCACTCCAGTTTTCTTCCCTGGAGAACCCCATGGAGAGAGGAGTCTGGTGGGCTATAATCCATGGGGTCGCACAGAGTCAGACACGACTGAAACGACAGACACACACACATGTTGCTTTTGGCACATATGTGTTCTCCACTTGCATTACATTTTTTAACAAGAAGGATACCTTCTCCAGACTCTGTCCTCCCTCCAAGCCTGGGATTTCTGGTCAGTGACGGCCTTGGAGCATTATTTGGGGGCAGACAGGCCTCCTCAGCCACCCTCTATGGGATTTCCACCTTGGTCCCCAGGTCTCTAGGGACAGAGGTTCCAGATGTCCCCTCCACAGCCTGTCCTACTGATGACTCTGAGCAGTTCAGTCTCACAGACTGCTGGGCCCCTGGGGAGACAGCCTCGTGGACTCTTGGCCTGGGACTCAGCCCCCACCTGGCAAACAGCTGTGGCCCTGCCTGGAATGCATGAGGCAGGGGAGGGATTCATCAGATTCCTGAGAAAGCCCATCACAGCTGGCTGTTTCCTAGGTGGGGTGTACAGATATAAAGGGCACCCTTGCTCTCCTCACCTGCCCCCACTGGCCGATGCCCTCGATCTCTCCAAATGCATCCTCCCAGACCCACATGCTTCCTGAGAGCCTCAGCCAGGCCCCCTCTCTGGGCCACCAACAAATCTGCTCTGAAGGGAAGGCCCTGGACTAGGGCCACAGTCCAGCACAATCCCTGAGGCTTGGTGTAAACTCAGAGCCCTGAGATTCACCAGCCTGGGCAGGGTGGGGCCGGTGAATCTGCATTTCACCACACTGGGTGGCTCTGAGGATCACAAACCCCGAGAGGCTGGGGCAGCGCTGAACAAATACACTTCTGACACTTCCTTGATGGGCTCCTGACTCGGGAGAAACAGGCTGACCAGGTGGCCAGCAAGAGGCGGGGTGGGCTTTGGGAAGCCAGAGAGGCAGGGAAGGACCAGGCGCATTCTGGGCCCCTGTGAATGTTGGGGGCAGGGGCTTACTTGCTCCTTGGCAAGTGGGATCTCAGCTTCTTCCTTCCACCTTAAAACCCAGCCCGGTGAGCACCGGGAAGGCTGCCAAGATAGGGTGGAGGTGGTCTGGGCCTTCACTCGGAAAACAGCCAACAGCAGTGGCAGGAGTCCCCCCAAGGTTCATTTTTAATTGGATTTAATTATTTTCCATTTAATTGCATTTTTTAAAGCTCTCCCTGGTGGTTTCTGGATCTGAGGATATTTCCTCTCTGGGCTGGATGCGTGGCTCATGTGGGAGTGAAGAGACAGAATCGGGTCTCCCTCAGGACCTGGGAAGACCCCATGGGCCAGGAGCAGAGAGAGTTGGAAACACAGTAGGAGACCAGAGCCAGGAGCTGTCCTGCATCCCTCCCTCAGCCAGATGGGTGGATGTCAGCCTTCCCTAAGGCCCCTTACTCTCCCTCCATGGCTCTCCCCAACCTCACTACCCCTCCCACATTAGACTTCCCCCATTGCTCACCTGGCCAGCTCCTAACTGACCACCTTCCCAAATCCACCTCCATCCGCAGCTCCAGCTCACAGAGCCCCTCCAGGTTCCCTTGACCTGTCCTTTCACACCTCTGCACTTCTGCAGGTGTGCGCCTCTCCCCTCTCCCTTCCTGCAACATCCCAGAGCCAGATACTCAGCAAACACCTGTGAGCACTTAGCATACACAGTCCTCGGCACAGAGATACCTGATGATGAAATGTGCCTGCAAAGGATGTGTGGAAACTCCCATGAAGTGGTGCATCTCCCCCACCCTCAGGCCTGGGTGGGCCTCTAATTTGCTTTAGCCAATAGATCGTAGCAAAAGTGATGTTATGTGAGTTTGGAGCCTGGGCCCTAAGAGGTCACACGGCCTCCACTTCACCCTCTTGGAATGCCACCGTGAGCCCACGTGGGAGAAGGCTGGGCAGCGCATGGGGGCTGAGACCCTGGATAGCTGACTCCACCTGCCAGCGTGTAAGCAATACTGTCATGGCCTGTCAAGCCCAGAGATCCTTTACCTGAAGTGATTGCAGCATAAACCCAGGCAGAAGCCACCAACCCACAGTCACAAGAAACAATCAGTTGCCGTTGTCGGAAGCCACTTAGATGAGGGGTGCTTTTGCTACACAGGAAGATTCTGATAGTGACTTCCCTGGTGGTTCAATGGTTGAGAGTCTGTCTTGCAAAGCAGGAGACGTGGGTTTGACCCCTGGCCAGGGAACTAAGATCCCGCATGCAGGGGAGCAAATAAGCCCACACGCCACAACTAGAGGGCATGCACTGCAACAAAAGATCCTGCATGATGCAATGAAGTCCTCACATCCACAACTAAGACCCAACAGCCAAATAAATAATTTTTAAAATAAAGAATCAGCTGATACACAACACAAGCAGACCTGACTCCCCAGACATGGCCTGATCCCCCATCTCCCCCAGCAGGGCCAGCCTCGCTGTCCTCTTGGGGCCCCACAGAGCTTCATGCACATGCTGACGTGGGAGATCTGATTCTGAGGTCCTCGTTAGCAGCTTCTGTCACCCGCTAGGGTGGAGTTCTAGTTGCCTGGCCAACCAGCATCAAAGGCTGAACTGACCCTACCCTGCCCCCTGCTGCTCCCCGGCCCCACACTCAGTAGCCCAAGCAGCTGCCCACTCTGCAGTCCTGTGGTGCCTGCCAGTGTCCAGCCCCTGCTGTGCTGGTTCTGCCTGTGGAACGTTCTTCATCAATTTCTCCACCCCACAGACTCCTCCTCCAAGACCCACGCTTCCTCACCTCCTCTTAGGAGAGCTCCTAGATCTCTGGACACCGCATGTCCTGCAGCTTCACAGCCCTCTCTAGAGGCTCTTCCAGGCTGAGCTGCTGAGTTCATGCTTATCTGGCTGAGTCGCTACTCCCTTGACTGCAGTCCCTGGAGGAGACATGGGCTGAGCACCACCCTCCCTGCAAACAGAGGCACAGACGGAGTTGTTTAAATAATGGGATGGGGACTTCTCTGGTGGTTCAGTGATAAAGAATCCACCTGCCTATGCAGGAGACAAAGGTTCAATCCCTGGTCCAGGAAGATTCCACATGCCACAGGGCAACTAAACCTGTGTGCCACAACTACTGAGCCCGAGCTCACAACTAGAGAAAGCCCACATGCAGCAAGGAAGACCCAGCACAACCAAAAATAAAAGAAGAAAATGTTTTATAAAATAATAATAATGGGATGAGCTCAGATTCATGCAAACAGAGGTGCCTACATCTCCCTCCTTGCAGCCCCCAGGGTGTGTGCACCCCTGCCTGGAGCCCCAACTTAGATTGGGAGATTGATGGTTGGTACCTGGTATTGTCATTGCTCTGCTTCCCAACAGCTGGCACAGCAGCTCACATGGTCCAGCCGGGTGAATGTGGGTGGGTGAGTGAGTGGGTGGGTTGGTGGGTGGGTGAAAGGCTGGATGGGTGGGTATGAGGGTAGATGGATGGCTGGAGATCCATGAGAACAAAGTAGAGGCTTGGCTTCCCACAAGATGTGTTGCTGCAGAGATGGCATCCTCTGACTGACCCTCTCTGTCTGTCTGCCACTGTCTGTGTCTTTCTTCCTCTTCTCTCTCTCCTTACTCTGCTAACTCACTTTTCCTGACACTTTCTTGCCCCTCACCTGGCACAGACTGCATTGGGGAGGTTGGACAGGGTGCCTGGATCTTGAGGTGGAGGAAGCAACTTTTCACACAAGACCTTGGTTCAGGACCACGGACAGAGCAGCACTTCCAGAAGGACCAGTGCAGGCTCATCCGGGGGAGTTTGGGGCTGTGGCCACAATACCAAAAGCTGTGGCTCCATTCGTGCTTGGGTGTGCAGTGTGCACCACCTGTGTCAACTCTTTTAATCTCCACAACTGCCTGTGAGGGCAGCCTTGTCATGTCCACTTTACAGATAAGGAATCTCAGATTCAGAGCAGGAAGTGATTTGCCCCGAGTCTCACAGCTTGAAAGAAGAGGAGTCAGACCCAGACATAGGACCCACAATTTCATGCATTCTCCTTGCAAGGCTGGTGGGATGCCGACTACACCTGAGAACACTGAGGTTACTTGTGCATTGGAGCCAGAAAGAGGAGCTACAGAAGAGGTCAGATCACCATTGACAGCCACAACCCCCAGAAGCAGCCCACAGCTTGGCCTGGGTGCAAGAGTCAGAGCTGGTGACAGGGAGTCAGGGAGAGCCAGGTGCATCAGCCAAGGCTCCCTGTGCCTCCCTGGGTACTGACTATTGAGAAAGACCTTCCTATTATAATTCTCATTTATTTATAGTTCTCATCAGTGATTATTAATGATGCTGAAATTTGCACAGAGCTTTCCAGCTGACTAGCAGCTCTGGATCTGGGTGACTTGGCATTTGCTCATGAATGAAGCCAGATGCGGAAGCAGCCTGGACTTGAGGGAAGGGAAGCAATGGCACTGGCGTTGCCATTGCTCCCTTCAGGAGGTGAAGGGCAACTCTGAGCACAGACGCTGGAGGAGGCAGTGCCTCGGCCCAGAGGATAACTGCCCTCACATGCAGGACTGATGCTTCCCAGACCTGGAGGCTCGCAAGACTAAATATACACTTTGTTGACTAGAAAAATTAGGAGTTTGGCTATTCTTGTGCCCTTGGACTTTCTAAAATATTTCCTCTCTGCATTTCGTACATTTTACTTTGGATGTGCTGGCTGCTATGACCTCAACCAGGAGGTGAGGCCTCGTCCCTTCTGCCTCTGGCACCAGAGGAGGCAGGGGGAGTGGGGATGAGCTGTGTGCAGTGACAGCAGCAGCGCCTATTTACAGATGAGGAAATGGACGCTCAGAGACGAGAGGAGACTGATCTGGGGGCATCCCACCAGAAGCACACACCCAGCACACCTGCCTCGTCTGTCCACTGCGAAGTTGAGCTGCCCTCATGCAGGCTAACTGCTCCGCACCTCAGTTTCCTTGGCTGTGGACCGGGGTCAGTGAAGGCAGGCTATGAGCCTGGACCAGTGCACATGTGCAAAGCAGAACAGTCCAGGGTGGATGCAAGCAGTCTTGGGCATCCCCAAACTTGGGCATATCTCCCCAAAACCAGCTCTCACAGTGTTTGCTTTTTCCATGAGTGGTGTGTCCTAATTATACTTAGAATAGTGGTCTTCGCCCACAGAGGTAACCCACAGACCTCGGCTCCAGGAAACACTGCTGCTGACATGGGCAGGACCCCTCCTGGAAGGAGACTGTGCCGGGACACAGCCTCCCTCCAGGGTCCTGCTTCATTTTGGGGAAAGGTGCTCCCTCCTGTTGGTGCGCCCCCATGGAAACCTGGTTATGGTAAGACTTGATGGAAGAATCCATCCAGATTCTTCCCTGCATGGGCAGGAGAGGGCACTGAGCAGGGGCCGCAGCCCCAGATGGGCAGCCTTGGGGGAGGGGTGCAGGGCAGCTTGAGGCATCTCCTGAGGTTAGTCAGTAGGACTGGGATTCCACCAGAATCATTGATTCGGAGATGCAGTAGTACCTGGCCAGGTGCAGAGGTGCTGTGTGTGTGCTGGATATGGGTGCAGGGGTGCAGGGTGCCCAGAGGAGCTGGACAAGCTTTCTTGTTGATATTGGGAAGAACCCACCCCTCCGAGCCTTCTCAGCCTGAGGCATGTCTCCTGGCCCACCTGCATCCTCCGCCTCAGCAACCCCCGAACGGCATCAGATTCTACCTCGAGGTCTTCACACAGGGCAGTCCCTCTGCCTGGAGGTCTTTCCTCCTACTCTCCGTTTGTCCACCACTGACGCGTCCATCCACATTCCCACACCCATCTCCCTCCCAGCGTCTGAACCAGGTGCCCCACTTGGCCTCCCTCCTTCTCTCAGTGAGCACCAGCGGACACTCGCTGCATGCCAGCACCGCTCTAGCTCCAGGGTCGGCAGGGTCACAGCGGCACACACACCTGTGCCTGTGACTGTGAGTGCAGTGGGGGAGGGGCACTGAGGCTCAGGGTGGTCAGGAGGGCCTCTGTGAGCGGGCCCAGTGGACATCTCGGGGAGGCAGGTGCACGAGCAGAAACCCTGAGCTCAGTGAGCCCAGCATGCTGAGGACCGGGAAGGAGCCAGGCCTCTGGAGCCCCGGCGGTATGAGCACAAGCCTAGCCGGGTGTCCTCCCAGCTCCTGTCACGCCCAAGTGCCCCTTTCCCGTCATTGTCATCATGTTGCCTGTGTTCCTCTGCTGGCCTGGGTCCCTGCCGGCTGCTGACAGCTTGGGAGGAAAGGGTGGCTCCAGCACACAAAAGACCAGGAGGTGCGGAGCCCTGCCACCGGCTCGCTCTGCGGAACCAACAGGAGTCATTTCCTTCCGGAATCACTGCAGCCCCCCAAGGCTGGGGCAGGTGGGGGGCTACCCTTGCCTGCTCCCTGAAGGTGTGCAGGCGCAGGGACCCCCTTCCCCGCCCCTCTTGGTCCCTCCCCTGCAGCTGAAAACTTCACTTCCCAGTGAACTGCTGTCTCAGAGGCGACACGAAGGAGGGTGGGAGGAGGGACGAGATGGACTCAGGCACTCTCCACCGAGTCTAAACGCCTGTGAGCGGATTAATAGGGGCTTGGCGGCAGGCAGCCGTCTCTGCTCTATCTGAGCGCCAGCGGCCGCGTGTGAATACTGATGGCCGGGCAGGATTGAGCCAGGCAGCACCACGGCTTTATCTCATGGGCACAGGCGGCGGGCCCTTATCAGGCCAGCCCGGCTGTGCAGCTGCGTCTTCAAGGGCCCGCGCCGCCCGCCGCCTGCTTTGTAATCAGAAGAGAAGAAGTTGCTGCCTTGATATTTCCATTTTTATCTCTTTTATTTACTTCATTTTAATGTCTTTCAGGGAATATTTTCTCTGCAACGAGGCAGGGCTGTCGGTGGCTGACATCTTTTTGCTGCCCGTTGGCTGAGTGGGGAGGAGGGCTGAGGATGGGGTGAGGGGCTCCTGACCCCCCACTCTCCACCTGTGCACCCCCATCCTCTCTCCCACCTTCTCCTCCTGCCATGGGATCCTTCCCCAGTGATCTGCACCCTCCAGATCCAAGTCCTCATGCTTCATGCAGCCCAGCTTGATGAGGGGTTCCTGATGAAGAACTCCACCCACAGCCCCTGGGGACCCTGGGCTTTGGTGGGGGTGCCATCCGAGACACGGTCGTCACAGTTGGGGAGCTGGCAGTTCAAGCCTCCCTCCCTTCACGTCCCCACTGATCTGGAGGGACATTGTCTCCCTCTCCCAGACAAGGAAGCAGAGGTTCCGAGAGGTTATCACTGGCTGTCACCTGGCTCCATGCTGGCGACGCGTGACAGAGACAGGAAGTGCAAAGCCAGAGCCAGAGCATCTGAGCGGCACAGGAAGGCACAGAGGATGCCCACTTGCGGCCTCCCTGTATCCGTGGCACATGCGATCACACCCCTGTCACAACAACTCACCAAGACGGCGCGTGGAACAGCTCGCGGAAATGGCTGGCAGCGGGAGGGCAGAGGGGCTGAGCTCCCTCCAGTCCCTGCTTTAGTCTCACAGATGCCTCTGTCTGTGTTGAAGCATCTCCCAAAAAGGCATGTCCATATCCGAAGCCTGGGAACGTGACACGTCTGGATCAAGGGCCTTTGCAGGTGGACTGAGTGAAGACTCTCAGGATGAGACCAGCCTGGGCTGAGGGGGTTCTGCACCCAAAGACTGAAATCTTTACAAGACAGATTCAGACACACAGGTGGCAACCACGTGGGGACAGACTGAGATGGGAGGGAGGCGGCCACCAGCCAAGGACGCCTGGAGCCTCAGGAACCAGAAGAGGCAGGAGGGACTTTCCCCAGAACCAACAGAGAGAGAGGTGGACCTGAGCTTCAGACTCTGGCCCCCAGAATGGGGAGGAAGTAGATCTCTGTTGTCTCAGGCCCCTCTCTCTGCCCCCCCGCCGAACACACACACCATCCCCACCTGGATGAGAGCCCCTTGGGGCATCAAGGCATCAGGGCCCCCTCCCTCCCTCCAGGACACACACCGTCTTCACCTGGACAAGAGCCCCTCGGGGCATGAGGCCTTCAGACACCCCACCCCCCAGGACAAACACACTGTCCCCACCTGGACAAGAGCTCCTCGGGGCATGAGGGCAGCGACCTCTCTCCCAGTCCTCAGGAGTTGGCTCCTACGGATGTTTATAAAGAAACCTGAGAGCTCCGGGACTGCCCTGGTGGTCCAATGGCTAAGACTCCATGCTGTCAATGCAGGAGGCCTCGGGTTCAATCCCTGGTCGGGGAACTAGATCCCACATACTACAACTAAAGATCCTGCACATTACAACAGAGATTGATAATCTGTGTGCCACAGCTAAGACCTAGCACAGAAAAAGACATAAAACAAATAAAAATGAATATTAAAAAGGAACTCAACAGCTCCATAATAAAAATACAAACAACCCAACAAAATGTGGCCCTGATACTTAGACACGTCAATAAAAGAAGACACACAAAAATGGCCAATAAGCACACGAAAAGATGCTCAACACCACTGGTCACCAGAGAAAGTATCCAGCGGACTCACAGGCCATCACTGCTCACCTACTAGAAAGACTAAAATTTTTTAAAAACCAAGACACAGATGCCCTCAGCAGCTCCATTCATCCACAGTAGTGACCATGCCGAGTGTAGGTGGTGGACAGTCGTGATGTGGTGTGTCTACACTCGGGGCATTGCTGGTTACTCCACAGCCCCACCAACAGCTGATATTTTCAGTTTTTTGAGTGTGAACTGACAGGTAAACTGTTTCTCCAATGAGGATATATTTCCATCATGTTGCCCCTCCTTAAAATCAACACCCCCCACCCCCAATTCAATCACTGCCCTCCTCCTATTGTTACAACATTGGTTTGGCTGCTTGTGGAACTTTGTCTAAATAGAGCATGCTCTTTGTACCTGCCTTCTCGGGCTCTTACCAGTTCAGGGACACACTGTGTGTGTGTGTGTGTGTGTGTGTTGGGCTCCCTCTGGTTGCTGAGTGATGCCCCAAGTGTACATACTGAGGGGTAATCCCATCAGAGGAAGGCCAGGGAGGGGATCATCAGAGTTGCACCACCTGCCACACCCCAGGACTCCAGGCTGGACCTGGGTGGCCAGGAGAGAGGGGATCAGACAAGCGAAGCCAAGGGGTGAGGAGCCTTGGGCTGGGGACAGTGATGGTCACAGCACCTCTTGCCCTGGGCGTTCATTGTGTTTTAACTACCCAGACCCTTGCCCGGGCCCTTGGGGTGGGCGCTGCCAGGTGAAGGAGCAGGAAACACAGACCAGACAGGCCCTAGGACCTGTCCAAGGTGTGCAGTGAGCAGAAGGGCCAGCGTGAGGCCCAGGGCCTGCCAGTGTGGGACACACTCCACAACAGGGGCTTGGGGTGTAGAAGGCAGAGGTGAGCCGGAGCCAGCCTGGGGGCCCACACACCACGTTGCCAGCCTCCCCTGCCACTTGGGGACGCACTGGACCATGCGGGAGCCACCGGGGCCTGCCCGGCCCACTGCCAGCTGAGGGAGCTGCCAAGCCAGCCAGCTGTGTGCCAGGATGCTGATGGCGGGGCCACCGCTTCCCATCTGTCTCCACTCCCAGGTGGCACCTATTTTTAGAGCCAAGGCTTTGCAGCCGGGATGTAGGCAAGGCTTTGGAGCAGTGGAGTGGGCTCACTTTGGGGAGCCCGCCGCAGGGGAGCAGGCCAGGGCCGCCTGGCCAAAAAGCCAGCAGGCTGGTGAGGATGGGCCTCTGGGCTGGGGCTGGCTCTGGAGGAGGAGGGCCACTAGGGCTGTGCCAGGCGCCTGTGAGACTGCTGTCCCCCTCTTTCCACCAAGCACCCCGCTCTGTGCCTCCCCACCCTTGCTCCTACCTCTTTCTCTGGAGATGCTTGGCCACCTGGCCTTCCGGCAGGGCCTCTGCTGCACCCACAGCTCTGGTCTCTTTCTCTCATCTGCGGCCACTCCCTCTGCGGATCCCCTCTCCCCTCTGGTTCCAAACCTGCAGAGTAAACTCCTTCATCTCCTTCGTCTCCTTCCCCGTCGCCTGTCTCTCCTCTGAGAAGCCTACCCTCCCGCACGGTTGGCATCGTCCTATACCAGCTCCCGCCCTTCTGTCAGCAGAATCAGCCTCTCCCCACTGCCTGGCACCAATGGTTTCACCCTGGCCAGCACTGAGACCCCATGTGACCTCTGACCCTGCGCCCCCAGCCTCCCTCCTCTGCTCTGGCTAGACTGGCCTTGAACACCAAGGCCTTTGCACCTGCCATGCCCCTGCCTGGGCCCCTGTTCCCTCCCTTCCTTCGAGTCTGCTCTAAGGAGTCCCCACTAAGAGCCCCTGCACCCCCAGCCCATTCCTGGCTGAATTTCCTCAGGTGGCACACTTCAGAGATGTCCCCAGGGCCTGAAAAAACGCTGACACAGTAGGTGCTCAGTGAGGTGGGTGAGTCACCGTCACGCAGACCAAGGGGGTCACTTCCTCTTAATTTCCCACAAGGCAGGTCTGCTGAGATGAGCTCCCGGTTTCTGCAAAGAAGTCTTTGCTTTTTCTTCACCTTGAAGGATAATTTGCTGATTTCTAGGTGCGGGTCTTCTTGTTTTAACTCCTGAAACGTTCTCTCCACGCCCCTCTGGCTTGTTTGGAGCCTGACAAGAAATCGCTGTGATGCTCGCTCTTGCTCTTCTGTAGGTAAGGTCTCCTCTTCACTGCTTTCGAGATTTCCTCGTTGTCCTTGGCTTCCTGAGGTTGGAATAGAATGTCCCCAGACGTGGGGTTTGCCACACTGCTGTTATCCTGCTGGGTGTCCTCGGATTTCCAGGACCTCTGGTTTGGTGTCGGGCGTTAATTCTTGACAGTTCTTTGCCGTGATTACGTCACGTGGCTCTCCAGCTCTGTTCTCCCTGCCTCTTCCTCCTGGTTCAATCCTGCGTGCTCTACACTTTTCGACACTGTACCACAGTTCTTGGATGTTCTGAGGTTGATTTCTCCCTTTTCCCCTCCTTTTGTTTCAGTTTAGGAATTTTCTGTCGACCTGCCTTTAAGTTGGCAGATTCTCCTTGACCACGTTGGGCTGACTAACCTGCCTGCAGAAGGGCATTTTCATCTCTGTTGCACGTTCGTTTCTCACGTTTCCTTTTTCTTCTTTCAGGAAGTTTGCATCTCTCTGCTCACATCACCCATCTGTCCTTCACGCAGTCTGCCTTTCCCATTAGATCCCTTAATGTATTAATCACTGTTGTTTTAAACTTCCTGTGATGACCGCTGTCTCTGCTTCACATTGCACCCCTCCTGTGTCCAGTTTTCACAGGGGTGATGGGCAGCCTCGCCAGGAAGAGCCTGGCAACCGCGGGCCCAGTCCCCCAGGAAGACTCGTGGTGAGGGATCCAGAGTGAGTGGTGTCCTGTGACGGACACAGTCTTCACTTCTCTTAAAATTTCCCTCGAAAACACAACCAACTGCAACTCAATCAGGGAAGATTTTCTGTAAGAAGCAAGTGGACTCAGCAACTCACGGGACAGAAGCTCTGTGCGTCCTCAAAGCCCATCCTCAGCGGTGACACACTCGTCCTCCTGGGGGGACGTTCCTGTTGACACTGCCACAGCATGGAGTGTGTGAGGGTAGGTGACAAAGCCGGGTGTCAGTCCCAGCTCTGAGACCAAGCTAAATGGGTCCTGGGCAGCTGCCTCCACTGTCCGGGCCTCAGTCTCCTCACTGTTAACTGGGCACAACCATGACAGTGCCGCCCACAGGCCCTGAAGATGCACAAACACTCGGAGGCTTTCGAGGGGAGATTTCTCTTATAATCATGAGAGAGAGTTGGCTGAGGAATGATGGCCTGCCTGAGTGACGAGGAATAGCAGGTACTGTAGGGGGCTGGGAGGGGGAGAGAGACAGAAACAGAGAGGGAGAGAGACAGAGTGAGAGAGACAGAGAGAGAGAGGGAGAGACAGAGACAGAGGAAGAGAGAGAGACAGAGAGAGAGAGGGAGAGAGACAGAGAGAGAGGAAGAGAGAGAGAGGGAGAGACAGAGGGGGAGAGAGAGAGAGACAGAGAGAGAGCGAGAGACAGAGAGAGAGGGAGAGACAGAGACAGAGGGAGAGAGGGAGAGACAGAGAGACAGAGACAGAGGAAGAGAGAGACAGAGAGAGGGAGAGACATAGAGAGAGCGAGAGACAAAGAGAGAGAGACAGAGAGAGGGAGAGACAGAGACAGAGGGAGAGAGACAGAGAGACAGAGAGGGAGAGATACAGAGAGAGAGGGAGAGACACAGAGAGAGAGATACAGAGAGAGAGGGAGAGACAGAGAGAGAGAGACAGAGGGAGAGTGAGAGACAGAGAGAGAGACAGAGAGAGAGAGGAAGAGACAGGGACAGAGGAAGAGAGAGAGAGGGAGAGACAGAGAGACAGAGACAGAGGGAGAGAGAGACATAGAGAGGGAGAGACAGAGGGAGAGGGAGAGACAGAGACAGAGGGAGAGAGAGAGGGAGAGACAGAGAGAAAGAGACAGAGGGAGAGAGAGACAGAGAGAGGGACAGACAGAGGGAGAGAGCGAGAGACAGAGAGAGAGAGACAGAGAGACAGAGACAGAGGGAGAGAGAGGGAGAGAGACAGAGAGAGAGGGAGATACAGAGGGGGAGAGAGAGACAGACAGAGAGACAGACAGAGAGACAGAGGGGGAGAGAGAGAGAGAGGGGGAGAGACAGAGAGACAGAGACAGAGAGAAAGGGAGAGACAGAGAGAAAGAGACAGAGAGAGAGACAGAGACAGAGAGAGGGAGAGAGACAGAGAGAGGGAGAGAGACAGAGAGAGAGGGACAGAGACAGAGAGAGAGGGACAGAGAGAGAGAGACAGAGAGAGAGCGAGAGACAGAGAGAAAGAGACAGACAGAGGGAGAGACAGAGACAGAGGAAGAGAGAGAGAGGGAGAGACAGAGAGAAAGAGACAGAGGGAGAGAGGGAGAGACAGAGACAGAGGGAGAAAGAGAGACAGAGACAGAGGGAGAGAAAGGGAGAGACAGAGAGAGAGGGAGAGACAGAGAGACAGAGACAGAAGGAGAGAGAGAGGAAGTGAGAGAGGGCGGGAGGGCTGGGCCACAGCTCACAGGGACTCCAGTCCCCTCCTGCTTGTGGACAGGGGTCTCAACACCCCTGTGAGGCTTTCAGAGAGACTCAGAGGTAGGGAGGCCAGCCTGCCCTCCCAGTTCTTGATCAAGGGCATAAACTCAGGCTGGAGGTCTGTCCCGCAGCAGCCTGTCCACCTCTCTGCTGACTGTGGAGCCTCCTGGGCAGCCTCGGCTAGTCAGGGGAACCTGACTGACACCCTCTCAAATCCTGCCTGCCTGAGCTCCATCTCAGACCCCAGAAGGCCTTGGAAATCAGTCCTTAAACTGAGTGCAAGCAGCCCCAGTAATAGAGAGAAAATTCATCCCCACACGGCCCAGGTGGATCCCACAGGAGGCTGGGCCGCTGGCCCTTCCCACGCTCACAACGGAGAAGAATCATGGTGGCTTGGGGCTGGAGTCTGCCAGGCATGGGCACTGCTGTTGGGGACCGTGTGTGCTGGGCAGCCCGGATGAGCAGCCTGTATGGGGCACCAGTGGGGTGGAAGCAATCAGAGCTCCGCTGACTCAGGCTCAGAGCCCGTATTACTGGCCCAGTGGAGTGTGACCAGCTCCTCCAGGGTCTGTCCAAGCCACCCGAGTGAGACTCACAGGAAAGTTGCAAGCAGGAAGCCACGGCAGGGGGTGGGGACAGGGGCCTCAGGGTGCCCGAGGTGCAGCCCCACCACCCAAGAGCCCAAGCCCCTCACCCCTCAAGATCCTGCTGTATCCCCACACCGTTGACTCTGGGAAGTCGGGTTGGTCTGCGGGAAATTCAGGGAACTTGACAACTCTGGGCTGAACTGAGTCCTCCTGGCACCTGTGAAACAGGGTCCCTGCAGGTGCAGTCAGTTAACCTGAGGTCCTCACAGTGGGTCCTCACCCAGTCTGACTGGTGTCCTTATAAAGAAGGGGAAATCTGGACACAGAGGCAGACATGCACACAGTGAGCTGTAGAACATCAGAGGTGCCAGCAAATGCATGTAACACACAGGAGCAAGTAAGCATTGGGCAGCATACAAACTGTATTCTCACAATAGATCATACTCAAAAAGGCTTGAAAACCAGGACTTCTCTGGTGGCCCAGTGGTTAAGACTCCATGCTCCCAATGCAGAGGGTCCAGGAAGTCAGGGCACTAAGATCTCTGTGATACTTACCAAAAAAAAAGAAAAAAAGGCTTTAAAGACACAGATCTGGGCAATTCTCAGTAAAACACCAGGACCATTGTTCTGATTCCCATTTGACAGGTGAGGAAACCTAGACTTCTGAGGGGTTGGGGACAGATGGAGCTCCCGGGTCCCTGGGTGGGGAGTCCTTGCTCTGGGTCCCTCCAAGGGAAGTGAGTGACCAGCTGTGAAGGCAGGGCCTCTGGCTTGCAGCTCTGATGTCTGGTCCCCTGCTCAGCGAGGCAGGGTTGGCCTGTGTCCCACATCTCGGCCATCTGGGGACCAGAGGGTGTGGATGTCTGGAGCTTTGAGGAGGCACTGAGTTTGAACTCCAGCTCTGTTGTCTCTGGCCTAGGAGATCATGGCCCTCAGGGACAGAGGAAAGAGCCTTAAAAGATGGCCCTCCTGCCGGCCCACAGCGGAGGGATGGTGGACAGCAGATGGGCTGCCACGCTCTCCCCTGCCTAGACCTAGGTCTCCCGCCTGTCCAGTGGGGGACAGATGCCCAGGACTTGGCCTCAACGGCCCATCTCTCTGGGCAGGCCCTGGCTCTGACCAGCCATTCAGACCCCTGGGCCTGGGGCTGCCGCTCACCTGGCTGTCGCCTAGCAGGTGTGGACCACAGGGGCACTCGGGATGGGGGCACCACCTCTCATTCCTCAGCTTTCTCCCTGGGCAGTCTTGTTGCTTCTTCCTCTGGCTACATTCCGACTCCAGCACCTTCTCCACCTCTGACACCTCTGCCTCCTGGTCAAGCCCCGTCCTCCAGCTTCTGAATCATAGCCTTCTTGCTGGTCCCCCCCGTGTCTGCCACTGTCTTGGGGAGAAGACCTGTGCCTTTCCTGTTCTCGTCCCCTCTTGTGATAAGACCAGTAGAGATGTTCACAATGTGAGGCAGACAGTCTTGATGTGAGTCTCAAAGCAAGACAGAAGCAGTCATACTCATCTGTCTCAGTCCTGTCTGAGCAAAGACCTGCGGGAGGTGGGGAGCGGGCATGCAGCCCCCTGGGGAGAGCTCCGGGGAGAGGCCCTGCAGGTGCATACGCCCTGAGGTAGCCTGCCTGGCGCTTGGCTGCGGCCACCGCCTCTCGGAGGAGCCCTGGGCCTGTCCCTGCTTTAACCCCGCAGTCGGGCTTGCAGGGGCTCAGGGCAAAGGGGCCCAGCTGCACCTGGGGGTCCCTGCTCCCGCTGGTGGGTGAGGCTCTTTGTGGGTTCTGCCCTGGGATGCTCCTCCTGCTCGGTGGGGAGAGCCAGCCCCTTCTGGGAGGGGTTGTTTTGGGCACAGGTTCCTGGGCCCGGGAGGGGCAGCGGAAGGGGGGAACAGGCAGCAGGTGCCACTTCTAACAGCCTTGATGGGCTGCCAGTCGCCTCTGAAATCCAGAGCACATCTGCGCTCATCAGTTGGCCAACAGATGGGTCCCGGTTTAATATTTTTGGATTCGGTTACACTGAGGGGCTGATGTGAACCATACAGAGTGCAGGTGTGCGAGCAAAACATCGTCCTGCAGCAGGCAGGGTGGGAGGAGATTGTCCCAGGGGCGGGGGACGGGGACTGGCTCCAGGCAAGACCCCAGAGCCTGGCTGGAGAGGCTCCAGGTGCCCGTGGGCAAGGAGCCTCATTCTGCACCTTGGGTTTGGTCGCAGATTTTGTTATAAGCTTCTTGCAAACCGCAGGATGCAGTAATTCCCCTGTCCATCCTGGGAGTGAGAGCGGGTGGTCAGCAGGCAGAGAGGGGCCAGGCAGGGCCAGATGGCAGTGTAGTGGCTCATGTTCCCACCAGCAACTGCTTTTGTTACTTAATCATGTCACAGGCAGGAAAGCACCCACCCCCCATGCTGAGTATCTCTGGGGCCACCTTTGCGGCTGGCCCCGGGGGAAGTTCCCAGGGACCCAGATAAGTCTGCCGGATGCAGCCTTGGACTTGGAGCTCCAACCGGGACCCTGCAGACAGTGACCCCATGGCGATGTGATTGTTGCCATGGAGAGACAGTGCTGTCCCGGGTCCTGGGGGACCCTGCAGGAAGATGTCCATCCCGTGGCTGAAGTCCTGAGCCAGGTAGCAGCCACCCACCTGCCCCGCCCGAGCTCTTCCTGCAGAGAACAGCTTGCTTCCTCTGACAACACCTGTTCTCTCGGCTGACCCTGGGGAAACTGAGGCCCAGGGCAGCCAGGGAGCCTGCCCAAACAACAGCTGAGCAGGCCGGGGCTGCAGACCCTGTGGGCTGAGAGCAAAGCTGTGTGCTTCATTGGCTTGTGGTGTTGTGTCCCTCTCAGGCCTGATGGTCTTACAAGAACCAGCTCACTCTGTGCAGATTCCCTTGTCCATAGGCATCAGTCACCTGCCTCCCAGGGCCCCAGAGACTGCAGCTGGGTGTGAGGTCCTCAAGGGGTGGTGCTCAGAGAGGACTCCCTGTCCTCGGGCTCTGTCCAGCTGGGAAGGAAGACTGATATGTTGTACACACGTATATACACACAGACATAACGAGAACGAGTGCACGCAGGCCTCCCAGACCTGGTACAGGGGAGGCTGCGGTTGACATGTTCCTTCCTTCATTCATTCAGCGAGCACTTATCGATCACATACTGTATGCCAGACCCAGTTCCAGGGGCATGGGACATCAGTGAAGAGACAGATGCTTGCCCTCCATAGACACAACGTCCCTATGTGGTACGTGAATTAATAGCTAAAGGAATCAGAGGACTCTTCATTTGAAAAGGAAGAATTGAGATTTTCAGGGCAAATAATAAAAGCTAATCTCTTTGGGGCTCTTAGTAGGTGGCAGGCAATAGGAGGAAGGCATCCTTCTGTTGGTCTGAGGGTCCTCATTGTACTGAGAAGGAGCAGGGTCTCCCGAGGATGCCCAGCGGCAGGCAGTGTCCAGCTGGGCAGAGGGAAACACCCCTGGGCATCAGTCAGGGGTGTGCCTCCTCTGGCCCCTTGGCCAGGACAAGAAGAACATGTCTGCTCTGCAGCTGTGAGTTTGCTCCTCGGCCCCTGGAAACAAGAAGCAACTCACATTTTGTCTACATCCCAGCGGAGCTGTCCTGAGCCACTTGCCAGGACAGGGCCCTCGTCAGTTCAGCTGTGTTGTTCATGCCCAGGTCCAGAGAAGGGACCATGCACTGTTGTTGAGGCACCCCTCTACACACCTTTGGCCCCACACAGGCCTGAGTGCTGAGCACCAGCAGGGCCAGCCCTCCTCCCTGCCCTCCTAAACCCACCTCTGTCCCACCCTCGGGGAAGATCCTCCTCTCCACCCGGTCCTCCGGTCCTGCGAGTCCTGCCTCCTCTGGCCCCTGGCTGCTTTCCCCTCCCTCTCAAGTGCACATGGCCAGATCTTCCCCTCCCAAAGGCAGGGACCTCATGGGATGCTCTCAGCCTCCTTTGCATCTAGGCACAGCCACAGTTTAACCAATAAGCTGGAAGGGAGAACTCTGAAAATTTCTGAAAAAGATTTTTCTCCCTGGCTCCTTTTCTTCTTTGAATGCAGTGTTCACAAGTTGTGATGGTTGGAGCCACAACCACCATTGTAGAACCACGAGGCAGCAAGCCAGAAGCCAACAAGCCAACACTCAGGATAGCAAAGCATGAGGACTGGGAGAGCCGGGGTCCCTGATGATGACATCAACTCACTGCACCTAATCCAGCATCACTTTCTCCAAGTTTCCAGAGAACTAGTGAGTGCGTCTGTTAAACCTCTGTTAGCTGGGCCTCCTGTTACTTGAAGCTGAAAGCATCCCCAGGAAATGCAAAGCATAGTAACTGAATTCCCAGGCTCGACCTGGTCCACTGCCAGCCCTGCTTGGAGGCCAGTGGAGAAGACATAGAACCTGGAGATGAGGCCAGGACAGCCCCGCCACTCACTGCCTGGTGACCTTGGGCCAATACTGAAACCACCCCCACCGGGCTCGCCCATTTTTAAAAAAATTATTTTTGGCTGTGCTGGGTCTTCATTGATCCATGAGGGCTTTCTCTAGCTGTGGCGAGTGGGGGCTACTCTCTAGCTGTGGTGCACAAGCTTCTCATTCTGGTGGCTTCTCTCGTTGCAGAGCACAAGTCCTAGGTACATGGGCTTCAGCAGTTGTGGTGCTCAGGCCAGTAGCTGTGGCACACGAGCTTAACTGCCTCGTGTCATGTGGAATCTTCCTGGACCAGGGATTGAATCTTTGTCCCCTGCACTGGCAGGCGGATTCTTAACCACTGGACCACCAGGGAAGTCCTGCTTCCCCATTTGAAACTGGAGGGGGGCCAGCACCCACCCCCTGACCCCAAGCCCCCTCCAGTGTACCCCTGCCTGGAACCACTGCCCTGAGCCTTCTCCAAGGGCTTTGCCAGCTTGAATCAGCCATGACCCCACAACTGTAGCAGAAGAGAGCTGAGCTGGCCATGGGGAGGCAGGTGGTGGCCCCTCTAGGGGAGTGGACTTCCTAAAGACTGCCCAGAGCCATCCTGGAGACAAGCACTAGGCGGCTTAATCAGGGTTGAGAAGGGAGGGGGAGCCAGGGATGAGTCATGAGTGGACACCCCCACCCCCAGTCCAGGCTGAATCCTGGGAGCTCCCTGACTCCCAGGCTGCCCTCGAGCTTTGCTGGAGGAGTCTGCTCTGGTGGTGGGGAGGAGTGTGAATCCCGGGGTCCTCCCTGCAGCCAAGGAGGCAGCCAAGCCCGCCTGCTCCCACGACAGGCCATCTGGTTTACCCACAAGGCTACACCTGGCCGTTCCCCTGTACTAGGTCAGATCCATGAGCGAGGAAAGGTAACCAGGCTGCTGCCCCATCTCACCCTCAGGCCCCCACTGGACAGATGGGGAAAGTGAGGCTGGGGAGGCTCAGATGCCCCGGAGCCAGGTGGAGCCTCCCTCCCCACCGAGTGAGGGAGGGGGGCAGCTGAAGAGGCGCCAGATGGCCCGGATTCCCGGCTTCTGCAGAGACGCCGGGAACAAGACCTCATCTCTCAGCTACTCTCGAAGCTGAAAATATTTACATCCAAATACGTCCCAATGCGTCATATTTTTGCCTCAAGCCAGTCTGGGAGTCTGTCCCCACCACCTGGGAGGCTGTGAGGCCTCTAAGGAAGGGTCTTGCCTTTCAGGGGAGCTGATGAGTCTTACCAGAGGCCGGCATTAAGGAACAGGGGCCTGGGAGGGGACCCAGAAAGGACCTCAGGGTTCTGAAAAGATGACCTGCCAAGTGCCTTGGCCTCAGGGTCTTTAGAAGCAGCTGGCTCTGCTCGAGAGCACTCCCCACAGAAAAGGTGGGAAGAGTCCATGTGGGTTCGAGGGTCTGCAAAGCTCTTGACTTCCTCCCAGGAGACTTGCCATTCTCGAGACTTCCCTCCCACGAGATTTCCCTCCTGCGAGACAGCCCTTCCCTGAGATTTGTCAACCTCAAGACTTCGTACCCTCGAAGCAAGACTGTTCTCCTCCATGCCTCGCTGCATATGACATGTTACTTTTACTGTGGTTTCTTGTTTTGCTGACCTTCCTCTTGAGGTGTCCTCAGACCTGTAAGGGTGGGACATGGCCTCATTCGCCCCAGCGCAGAGAGCAGCATCCAGCTGCAGTCGGTGCTCGGGAGGTGCGTGTGCAACACGTGGACCACCGAATGTGGGGCAAGCTCCTGCAGACCCTTGGCCTCTGGCTGCAGGGATGACCAATGAGACGGCCTCGCCTTCTGGGCTGTGCAGAAGACTGAGAGTGGCAGAACGCTGTCTCCTCTGAGTGCTGGAGGCAGGGAGGCCAGAATCAAAGTGTCCACAGGCTGCGCTCCACCTAAAGGCTCCAAGAGGCTTCTGGGCCACACTGTGTCCCCCCACATATTGGTAGGTTGAAGCCCTGAGCCCCAATGATTCAGAATGTGACTGTATTTGAAGATGAGGCTGCTGGGATGGTCCTGATCCAGTCTGACCAGTGTTGTTTTAAGAAGAGGGGACTTGGATGCACAGAGAGACGTGGGGCCTGCAGACACACAAACATGCACCTGGATGGTTACAGCAGCTTTATTCAGTCCCCAAAACTTGGAAGCAACCAAGAGGTCCTTCAAGGAGAATGGATAAAAAGTCTATGCTTCATCCAGACAGTGCAATATTACTCAACACTAAAAAGAAATGATCTGTCAAGCCGTGAAAAGGCAGGGAGGAGCCTTAAATGCAAGTTACTGAGTGAAGCAGCCAATGTGAAAAGGCTACAGACTGTGTGATTCCAACTCTAAGACACTGTGGACAAGGCAGAACTATGAGACTGTGAAAGGATCAGTGGTGGCTAGGACTTGGGGGAGGTGGGGATGAACAGGTGGAGCACAGAAGATTTCTAGGGCAGTGAAGCTGCTCTGCATGCGACTATAATGGTGCGTACAGGTCATTATCCACTTGTCCAAACCCATGGAACGTACACTACCGGGAGGGACGCTGGTGTAGACTGTGGGCTCTGGGTGATTGTGGTGCAAGTCCATCTGTTGTAATCAAAGTACCACCTGGTGGGATTGATAATGGGAGAGGCTGTGAGTGTGGAGGGACAGGTGCTTGATTTTTCTGTGAACTGAAAATGACTCTAAAAAGTAGTCTATTTTAGAGAAAAAGACCCAGCCCCACAGAGCTGGCCTTCTAGTGGAGGGACAGGCAGTAAACAACATGAGTGAGAAAATCTCCTCACCCGGAGATGGTGCCAACCCCAAGGCTGGAGGGAGAGGAGAAAAGGGGGCAAAGGGAGGAAAAATGACATCTGTGCCCAGTGGAGTAAGTTTGATCCCAGAGGAGTAAGGACGCCGCTTCACTGAGGATCCCAGCCCTCCCCGCCCTACCCCTGGTCTCTGCTCCTCACCAGCCCCAACCCTACCCAACGGGGTTGAGCCTGGACAAGGTTGTTCATCTCTAGGGATGGGAAACTGAGGCTCAGAAGGGAAGACTGTCACCTCTGTGTGACCCCAACCCTCCCGGGGACCCGCCCACCTGCCTGCAGAGTGCATCCTCTGAGTCGTGGGGAGCTGCCCACGACTTTAATTCTTTCTGGACCAAACACAGCACCAGATTTGCTGCCTCATGTCTGGTGGGCTCAGAGGAAATGCAGTATGAGCTGAGTGCTGAGATGGGGGCAGACACGGCTTCTCTGTAGGCAGGCAGCTCGGGGCATGAGGCTGAGTGGTGCCCAGGACGCGGGAAACCTCAGCCCATAGTCAGAGAGAAACCAAGACCGGACAGGGCCGACCCCACCCTCCACCTGGGACTCCTCAAAGGGAAAGTGGCCTCCTCAGGGAGGGGCCTTCCCCTTTGCAGCTTGGCTGCTCAAGGGAGCAGAGTGGGCAGCTCCCCATGACTCAGAGGATGCACTCTGCAGGCAGGTGGGCGGGTCCCCAGGAGGGTTGGGGTCACGCAGAGGTGACAGTCTTCCCTTCTGAGCCTCAGTTTCCCATCCCCAGAGATGGACAACCTTGTCCAGGCTCGACCCCATTGGAAAGGATGGGGGCTGATGAGGAGCAGAGACCAGGGGTGGGGCAGGGAGGGCTGGGGTCCTTAGTGAAGCAGGTCCTTACCCAACCCGCCCGGCTTCCCCAGCCCCTCTCTGGGTCTGACTGGACCCAGCCTGGTACCAGACCCCAGACTCGTGCACTGCCTGGTGACGTGAGCAGGCTGCTGAGCCTCTGGGTGACAGTGGTGGCGAGGGTGTTTGGGTCAGGTGCGGAGCACACCGGGGAACCATCTCAGCACCAAGTCAGGGGAGCTTGGCTATCACTGCTAGCATCTTATTTCCATCCTCACACTCTGTCCTCACTGGGCTCAGCCCAAAGCCCCCGTCCTGCTTGTTGAGTAGGCAACGGTCAGGGCAAGAGGAGCGGCATGGCTTCCCCCACTCCACACCCACCTCCGGGCTCGGGAGGCCCACGCTGACCCAGCACAGGCTACCGAGCCCTGGTCCCCAAACTCAGGGGACGCTACCCCATGCCTCTACCTCCCGGAACCTGAGCCTGGAGCACCCCTCTAGGGGCCAGGTCTCCAGAGGCAACCCACTCAGGTTCTTGGGCCTCGGGACCCACTTCCCCTGAACTGGTTGGACCACTGGGGTTGGAGGTTGAGGAGAGGTGGTCATTCCTTCTGTCTTCTTCATGAAGGTGGGGAGTGGAGTCCTGAGGGCAGAATTCATGCCTGGGAGGTTATAGAAGGGTGGGGGGCATCCAGAGATGGTGTGTGTGCACACACTCGGCCTTCCACCACACTCAGGTGGATCCTGGGCTGCACGCCAAGGACGCAGCCATCGCCAAGAAGGGTGAGGTCTCCACCCTGGGGCTGCTCTCCTGCTGTCCATGGAGGCTGGCTCACAGCAACCACAATCCAAGGTACTAATGCTGTGATGGGGCATCCAGGACTGTGGAGGCACAGGAGAGGCGCTTCCTGAGGGCTCTGAGGGACGTGTAGGAGTTTGCCAGGTGAGGACCCGTCTGTGGGAGGAGCTGCGAAAGGTCAGACATAACGAAGGCACTTTGGGGAGAGAAGCAGTTCCTATGAGAGAGACAGCTGTTGAGCGGAGAGGAGTAGAGCAAGGTGGTATCCAGGGTCGCCTTTGGCATCCGTCCTGGGGCCTTGGGCAGCCCCTGAAGGTTTATGAAGAGGAGTTGGTGATGACTGTGTAATTTGGGCAGATGTTTCTGCTGTGGGTGGGGGTAGGGGGCAGGAGCCAGGGGGCTGAGAGGAGGGAGGAGGTCTCTGCAGACAGTGAAAGGGGGGGACAGAGGGAGGGGGAGTAGGGGAGGGGAGCCCTCACTCCCAAAGGGCTTCCCTGGGCAGGGTCCTGAGCTGGACAAGCAGAATTCTCAGGGAATCTGACTGGAACTCTGTTCAGGATGAGCTTTCTGGCGACAGCATGCCCACAGAGACCACAGCCAGCCTCGGCAGAGCAGGATCTCCGCGGAGTGGTTTCACTGAACATGCACCGCACCCTGTGAGGTGTGCCGTGTGGTCCTCTTATTTTCTAGTTGAGGAAACTGAGGCCCAGGGAGGTTCAGTAGCCAGCCCAAGAGTATCCAGCAAAGACAGCTAACGTGACAGTGTGACCCCAGGGGTCTCTGACTCGAGGCCTCCACGTGGCAGGTTCTCCAGGGATGGAAGGCCCTGACTGAAGCACTGGAAGGGAGGGGTCTTCAACATGAGCTAGAACAGTGGTTCTTTATTGAGGGAGAGGGGTCTATGAACTTGGATAAGGAAAAGATTACAGGGACTTCCCTGGTGGTCCAGTGGTTAAGAATCCATCTTCAATGAATGGGATGTGTGTTTGATCCCTGTTCGGGAAACTAAGATTCCACCCACCTGCCGTAGATCAATTAAGCCCATGCTCTACATCAAAAGACCTTGTGTGATGCAATGAAGATCCTGCATGCTGCAGCTAAGACCTGGCACAGCCAAGTAAATAAATATTAAAAAAAAAAAAAAAAGATTACACCTGTACTTCACTAACCTCTAACCAAAGTGTAGCATTTCCTTTTACCACGAACACAGGTGTGTCAGCCATTCCTGTGAGCTCAGCACAGACAGACTCAGCTGCGTTTGTCACATTTGTAGGTCAGCAGCAGTCAAGTAGCAGGAATTTCATGGGGTTCAACCTAGCGTCTTGTATTTCGGCTGCTGTGACATTTGATGTCACAGTTCTCACTCACATCTATGGTAAATAGAGAAGCATGTATATTGCTACATCAGAAAGATCTTAACAGTTTGGCATCTGTATTTGGATGAAAGGAGTTTCCTTTGTACTTCTGTGAATGTATTCGTGTTCCCAACATTGCTTTGAGTCGAGGCTCATGGGTTTCACCAGACACCAGAGGTGCCCACAGCACCAGAGGGTCGGGACACCTGCTATCAGCTCAGTGTCCTCCTGCTTGTCTGCGTGGGCTCCAGCCTCTGGCCCCAAAAGACAGAACTCCTGCTGCCAGTAAGTGTGCCAACTTCCTCCAGGAGCCCCGGAGCCCTGCCTCGTGTGAGGGATTCCCACGTATCAAACCAGGATGCAAGTGGCCCTTCCCTGTGACCCTGAGTTTGCTCTGTGACACTCTGACTGGGGAGTGGTGGGCCAGGAGTCCAGCCCTGGACTGGCTTCGCCTGTCAGTCCTGAGCGAGCACACTATGATCATCAGACAACTTCATTCCAGACCTGGAAGCAGAGGTTAGCCACCCGCCAGGCTGTGGGTTGAAGAGTGCTGGGCTGTCCTGGCTCCCCTGTAGTTCACATCTCCCCATCGGGCCTTCTCTGGGGCTGTCCTGTGTCTCATATCCCTCTTTGGGGGGCTGCTTTGTGGTTGGGAATGTCACCCCTGTGAGTCGCAGTCCCTGCTCTCTAAAGCACAGCTTACCTAAGATTTGCATAGAATTGTGTTTCCACTGGTCCATCCACCAGTCACCCATCCCTCTCTCCACCCATCCTCCTGTGAGCCATCCATGCACCACCCACCCATCTTTCCATCCACCCAACCATCCTCCTGTGATCCATTCATCTACCCATCTATACACCTATCCATCATTTATCCACCCCACCCATTCATCCATCCACCCATTAATCCATCTATCCACCTCCATCGAGTCAGTCATTCACTCAGCAATCATGGGGCTCCTACAGAACAGGAAAGGAGGCAGAAATAAGACACCCATCCTAGTGACTTCCCTGCCCCTCTCCGCCTAGTGGCCTCTCACCACTGGCCTCCACTAGCCTCCCTCCAGCACCCGGGCTGTCCTACAGAATCCTGAAAGCCTGGAGCTGTGACCACCTCAGGGCCCTTCTATCTGGAAAGCACTTGCTCTCACCTCCCCAGGGGCAGCTCTGATCCCTGAGACACAGCTTCCAAATCACCTCCCCTGATTGCCCCATGGGCCACATCTCTTAGGGGCTTATTGGTTGAATGTCTGCCTCCCGTGGGAGAAAAGGCCCCTCGCCCCCTCCCCGCCACACGGGGTGCTGGCAGCCGTGGCCTCTGGAGAGAGCGGCCCCACCCCTCCTACTGCAGCCGCTTCCTCCTGGGCGCCTTATCTCCTGGGCCTCCCAGCTCCGAAAGCCACAACCAACGTCTGCTTCCCCACAAGCCCCAACTGCCCGGCCCGGGGGGAGTGGGGAGCAGGCAAACACTCCAGAGATGGCCACCAAGAGCAGTGTGGCACCCGCTCCCCATTCGTGGACAACTTTCTTCTATTTCAACTCAACCTCTGTCAGCCCCGCTGATCAGAAAACCAGGCAGGATGAGAGGCCTCTCACGAAAGTGGAAGTGTCCCATCTGGGGTGCCCCGCAGGTGCAAGGTGCCCTGAACATCTGCCCAGAGCCAGGGTGGGGACTGCCTTCACAGGGGAGGAGCCTGCGCCTCCCTAAGACCCTTTCACTCCCCAGCTTAGAGAGGTCCCATCTGCAGCCTGGAAAATGGGGTGACCCAGGGCTCCAGTAGCAGTGGGGGTCACAGCTGCCCCACGGACCCTGATGCAGGCCGTGCCCGACATCTTCCATAGTCTCCACCCTGAGCGGCCTGGGAGCTGGGACCACGGTGATCAGGGCATCACACACACCGAGGAAACTGGGTTGGGGGGTGGGGGAGCTGGTGGCCAGTGTGACCCTGGATCCCACCCTAACCTGGAGCAGGGCAGACCAGGAGGGGCCGTGAGGAGAGCAGAGACACCGGGGACTGGGCCCTGGCTCCCGTGACCGTCCTCTCCATCTGAACCCTGGGGACTCAGGGCAGCCCGGCCCGCAGGGGACGTGCACGTGGCGGCCCCTTCCAGGAACAGACAGGGTCTGTGCTGCACAGGCTCTAGAAGGATGCCCACCTGTGGAGGCAGTGCCTCTGGGGAAAGACAGAGGCAGGGGCATGGACGGGGTTCTCCCTGGGTGCCCTGCGCCCTCTGCACTGCTGGGACTGCTCCCCACGGGCAGGAATTACCTAGAAATTCAATTCAGCTTGTCAAAATTTATGAGCTCTGGGGCTGCAGGCTGCACACCTCTGGCCAGTCTGAGGCCCTGAGCCTACACCAAGTTTGGGTCCCCAGGGCCTGATTGACAGGCCAGTGGAGGGCAAGGGGCACGCTGTCTCCTTCAAGGGGTCTTCCCATGGTGGTCACCACCTTCACCAAGTGACTGTGTGCCTGTGCACAGCCTCACCTCCTCTGTGCTGGGTGAGGGGTCTCGGACGCCCGTGTCTAGTCTGAGAGGTGACCGAGGGCCCTGGCATGCTTTCTGTCATCCCTCAGACTAGGGAGCAGCCTCAAGCTCAGCAAATTCCACCTGTGAGTCTGAATTGACTGTTCCCCAAGGTGTCCATCAGGAAATGGGGTGAGGATCTCCAAGGAGACCCCAGCCAGGAGGACAAGCTCAGAGAGGGGGTTTCCTTGTCCAGCCCAGTGGGCAGCACTTTTCAGGATGGTTGGGGGCCAGGACCTCCAGGCTGCAGGGGAAAGCCTGAGTACAGGGGCTGGCCAGAGTGGCAGGACCAGGATCAGACCAGGGCTGACCCAGAAGTCAGGTTCAAGGTTACGAGTGAGGCCCAAGAACAGCTGGCCCTGGGAGGAGGGCCTTGGGAGAAGTCTGGCTGAGGTCAGGAGAGGGTGGAGACCCCCGGACCACCCCAGGCTGCAGGATGAGCCAGGCCAGAGAGGAGATAGGCAGGCGCAACTGGGCTGGGAGGCTTGGCCAGGGTGGACATTGTCCCTCTGTTGTTGATCTGTGCCCTCACGTCCCCCCTGCACCACCCCAGGTCAAGGAAGCACGCCCAGTGGGCCAGGCTCAGGGTGGGTGGAGTGTCACCGGCTGGGCTGGAGGAGGAAGTTGTTGGGAAGTCAGAACGGAATTGCCGTGAGGGGAGGCCGGGCAGGGCCGGGCCCAGATGGTTCCTGTTGAGGAAGCAGTGGGCACAGCTGCACGGCTGCTCCCCGGCCGGCCGCACTATCACGGTGACACAGCTGGCTGCCTCGCCGCAGGCTGCAGGCGACCTCCCCCACCGGCGCCTCCCCAGGCCCGCCCCGCATCACATGAGCCCCTGCGGCTGCCCGCCCCTTCCCCAGGCAGCTGCAAGAAGGCCTGAAGCAGTCTGGGGGACGGAGACCTCTAGTTCAGAGGAGCCTAGGCTGGCTGAGGCCTGTGTCTTTCCCTCGAGGGCCCACGAGGTTGAGAAGGGCACTTAGTGTGCGGCTCACCAGGCTCCACGCTGCTGCCCACCACAGGGCTGCCCACCTCCCACCTCAGCAGGATTCAGATTCCTGAACCCACCCTCTGGCTCCATGTCCCGGGCGTCCCCCGTGCTGGACAGTGGGCCCTCAGCATCCACCAGCTGTTCAACGCCCCGGGGTCCCAGGAAGGGCGGTCCAGGTAAGGGGATGGAACCGGTTTGGGGCGGAAGCGGCGCTGAGCAGGTGGCATGAGGCAGTGACATCTCCTTGCTGTGCTTCCCGGCCTGTTGACTCATGTCCAACATCAGCACAGCCTCCCACCAGGCACAGACCTGTGCAGCTGGGGCAGGTGGCCGGGGAGGGCCAGCAGGTGCCAGGCCTACGGGTGGGCCCCACCCGTGGGCCCCACCCAGAGGCAGACGCTGGAGGTGGAGGCTGCTCAGTGAGCAGGGCCCCAGGAGTCGGCGAGAAAGGTGGTGTGCAGAGCGCTGGGGACCCCTAAGACTTGGAGGTCAGAGGAGGAAACTGAGGCCAGATGGAGAGGGGCTGGTCCAGGGCCCCAGGAGCGAGTGGTGGTCCAGGACCTGCTCCGCCCTCAATGAGGAGTAACCCTCCAGGGCTCCCACCAGCGGAGCCAGTGCCAGGGAGAGGTGGTCGCACAGGGAAGACCTCCAGGGGCTGCTGACTAGGGGGTGCAGGAGGCTGTGGGCCCAAGCTGCAGGATCACCTGCCCGGCTCTCCCGGGACTCAGGGGCCCACAGAACTGCACACAGGAGGCCCCGCTCACCAGCCATAGCCACGTGGCCATGGATTAGGAACACAGATCCGCAAGTCTCATTGCAGTAGCCTGCAGAGTGCAAGCAGGCCTGAGTCACCCCAGCACCCCAACCCCAGACAGCCCATCTCCCCTGCAGAGGGACCACCTGCCCTAAGCGGGTTCCCACCTGCCCCAGCCAGGGACCCGAGGGCCAGCTCCACCTGGCACTCAGCACATCCAGGACTGGGGCCCCAGGGTGTGCAAAGCCTGCCTCTCCACAGTCACTAGCGTGCTGCTGATGATTCTAAGACGTTGCCAGGGAGGCTCCAGTCACTGGCCTGGGATATGGCTGCCCTGCGCTCGGGCTGACCACAGTCTCTGGTCCCGTCCAGCTCTAGCTGCGACCACACAGCTGTTCCTTCTTCCCCAGGGTGGCCCTGCCTGAACCCCACTGTCCTGGGACCACTCATTGCTCCTCACCTGGGACCAGTCCCTCTTCACCTGGGCCTCAGGTTCCTTGTGTGTCAGGCCCCATCCTTCGGCTCCATGAAAGGGTCAAGAAGCTGCTTCTCAAGGCCAGGGGTGGGCAGGGGGTAGCGGGTGAGGGTGTGTGAGCTGCCGGCCGTGGCCGTGTTCAGATGGATGGTGGCATGTCCGCGTGGAAGGGGTCTGAGGCCGGGAAACGTGATGCACCTGAGGCGCTCACAATGTCACTCCAGGGGTTGGGCTGCGGGCCTCTGGAGCTTCCTGGGGCGCTTCACGGACAGGAGGGAAAGCAGTGGGCATTTCACTCATGCATCAAGCTGGGGGCTTGCCTGGGCACGGGGTCCCCGTCCTGGGACTGCGGCTTTTAGGAACTTATGGCCCATCTTCTCTAAATCACCTGGCTCCGTGGGACAGACACAGACACGTGGGGAGACGTCCAGCTCCCCATGCCCCCGCAAAGGGGCAGAGGGTCCCCAGGTGCCAGACATCTCCACCATGGGAAGTGGCAGGTGGGGCTGTGCTGGAGTCCATGGGAGCCGGGGGGTCCAGGACAGGCCTTGGGTCAGTGGGTCTGTCCTGCAGCCTTCCCAAGAGTCTGTGAAAAGCTTTGAGATTCCAAACGTCAAGTAGCACCTAAACCACTAAAAGAATAGTAAGTAGTATCTTGTAAAGTTGAGTCTGTCTGTCTGAGAACGTGTGTGAACCCTGCGCTGCCCTCCTGCTGGTAGGAAGCGGGGGCAGTGCTGAGGGTGGGGGGACGACAGACCCGTGGACAGACCCACCCCTGCTGGTGCATCCCCGAGGGGTGTGCAGCCGGGCAGCAGACAGAAAGGAACAGTGCTGGTTAGAGGGTGTTCACTGTACTCAGGCTTATTAGGTGCCCAGCTTCCCTGGCAGCCCAGTGGTAAGACTCTATATTCCACTGTGGGGGCTACGACCTCGCATGCCACAAGGTGTGGGCAAAAATAAAGTGCCAGTCGTGTGTGCTAGGAGCTGAACCCCACAAACAAGAGGTGGAGCCAGCACATTGGCAGGGGTGCCTCGGGCAAAGGAGGCTCAGGGGCAGTGCCTGAAGGGGAAACTGAGTCAGGCCTGTTCAGTGTCACCTGAGAGGGACAGGGGAGTGACAGGGAGACAGGGAGTGTCCCATCACTGGAGGGTCCAAGCGAGACAGCTTCGTGGAGGGCGCCATCTTGCGAACCTTGGGTCACCTGGCCACAGGGGTGGGGTTCAGAGGTCACCACTGTTACCAAGTGGCCTTGTCCTCCCTCCCCTGTCCCCCTCCTCCTGTCCCCACCCCCCCACCCCCTCCCCACTCCAGCCACAAACATTCTTTGTCTGGAATGCCGATCCCTGCTGTATTAATTTCCTGGGAAGGGTGTAACAAATCACCACAAATGGGTGAATTACAACAGAAATCTCCTTCTGATTCTGGAGGCCAGAGTCTGAAATCAGGAGGGTCGCAGGGCCAGGCTCCCTGCAGAGGCTCCGAGGAAGGGTCCCACCTGCCTCTTCCAGCTCCTGGGGGCTCCAGGCATCCTTGGCTTGTGGCTGCATCCCTCCCATCTCTGCCCCCATCTTAATGCGGCCTCTCCTCCTCTTCTAAAAAGCGGTTTTGGAATCTAGGGCCACCCCATTCCAGATGACCGAGCTCCAACCATCCTGTCTGTGTTCCAGGTGGCAGGATTGGGGCAAAGGAGCCCATGGCCTGCACAGCTGCCTTCGGCACAGCCAGGCCCAGGGCTTGGGCTCATGGCCTCCAGCTGCCATGGGGGTCACGGAGCCTCAAGGGCTGCACCCTGCAAGAGGGGAGCCAGGTTATCAGAATCCAGTGTGTTCTCTGCCCCACTGCCCGCCTGCCACCCCACTTTCCGATCAGCCGAGGCCCTTGGCCACGCTTTCAGGGCTGTCAGGAGACAGTCAGCTATGGATACTGGGGAGTTCATACTGGGAGGGCCCAGGGCGTCTGGGATTGGCATGTGCCTGGGCGGACGGCAAAGTCCACAGCCCCTCTCTGTAGTGTGGGACTGAGAACCGAGCCCCACAGTGACCGTCCATCTGCATCTCTGTGCAAAGTACTGCAAGCGATTTGTCCTTTGACTCGTGTACCGTTGCCTCACGTGGGACGGCTGTCCTGTCCCTGCTCTGCTCACATCCTGCAAGGCTTCCTTCCCTTCCCCAGGCCCATCTCCACTGCTTGTTGACCACATGGTGCTGGGGGCTCCTGTGTCAGGATATCGGCTCAGGGCTGCCGAGCCCCATGTGAGGTTGTGACTGCCATCTCAGAAGAAGATACCAAGGTTCCGAGGGGCACACAGCAGGCAAGAGCAGAGGCAGGCTTGGACCCGGCTCTACTGACCCTACAGGATGGATGAAGGGCCAGATGGGAGTGGGGGCCCATTACAGTGGAAGGAGCCCTGGACACCTGCCAGATCAGTTGGTCCTGGCAGGAAACTGCTCACATGACCACTGGGCAACAGTGTGGACAGTTTGAAGAGAAACCACTGACACAGATCAAACAGAGTCGCCCGGCCAGCACAGAAGTCTGGGGGACACTCCTTGACCTGAGGGGTGGGAAGGGAGGAGAGGAATGAGCTAAGAGAGGGGCCAGGAGAGGAACGGAGTGGGAGAACCCTGGAGAGAGGACGGCAGGACAAACGCCCGTGTGTTCCCTCCATGCCCATCTCCTAGGGTCTCCTGACCTGCCCCAGGCCAGCCTCCAGGGGAGCAGGGGTGCAGCTTGCCCCCATCCCCCCATGCCCAGGGTCAGGACCCAGCGTAAGTCTGGGGAGGGAGGGCTGCACTCCACCCCAGGTCCTGGGAGGAGTGCATTACCCCCAGGGTACATGTGGAGCACTCTTTCCCTGAGACCTGCAGTTTCCACGCTGTCCCATCCCACAGTCCTGGGAGAAAGACTTCCGGGGGCAGCCAGCAGGACTCCAGCCACCCACGTCCTCCCCACCTGTTAGACAACAAATCCAAACTTCAGAAGACAGAGCTGGGGGCAGGAGTGATGCCCAGGGGACAGGGTGCAATCCAGGCCAGCTTCCTGAAGGAAGTGGTCCCTTGGCGGGTAGCTAGAGGAGGCAAAGACTTTCACTTCTCAAAGTGTCTTGACTGAGAAGAAAGGCATTGGTGTTAACCTCTCACATCTTCACTTCCACAACTGCAGTGGCAGAGGAGAGGCCAAGGAAAGGGAAAGAGGGGCCACTGCTGGACTCGGGCTCATTCACACAGGTGATGGGGCCAGAGGTAGGGCTGCAATGACGCTAATCAAAGTCTCAGCATTAAAACCCCTCGTACAGTCTCACCGGCACAGCCAGGGCAGGCAGACATCCTGGGGCAGGCAGTGATCGGCAAAGGGTGGCCCAGAATGGAGGTGGCATCCATGGGGACCCCATCCAAGGGTCTTCTGGGGGTGGGGTGCTGACAGGCTCTTTTCATGGGACTTTGGGGAGTCAATTTGCCATTCCGTTGTTTACAAGACTGAATTCAAGAAAAGTCAGGCCGGATCACCTCTCCACTGTGTGCACGCCCTCTGGGGGCTTCCCCTGCCCACCTCCCATGCCCACCCTTCTCCCTCTATCCAGCTGGTACATGGCCACCCCACCAACACCCCAGACACCCTCCCGCCATGGCACTGTTCCCTCCCCATGGGCTCGTCTTCCGTTTGGCTCCCTCCCACCCCCTCTTTAAGTCTTTGCTCTGGTTACCCTCCCCTCCCCTCCAACTTGTGTGCCCAGTCCTCCTTTCCTGCTGTTTCCCCTTCACTTTTTACTCTATCTGACGAAGGAAGCAGTTCCGTGTCTACTTAACCTGTCTCCCTGGTGTGCTGGCTCCGCTGTCTGCTTGCCATGGCACTCTCAGCACCTGGAGCGGCACTGCCAGGGTGCCCAGCACTGGGTGGAGAGTGCACCCCGTGTCCAGGCGACTCGACCACCCGCAGACAGCGAGTGCGCTGATCAGCACAGGGGCCCTGGTGAGTGGCTTGTGTTGGTCTCTAGATGCTAGATCACAGCTGCTGTCAGACGGGAGCTGAGGCCCAGAGATGGGAGTGACCTGCCAGGGGTCAGACAGCATGTGGCCCCAGGGCTGAGTCGGACCCAGGCCTGGGGGTGAGACCGGGGCAGCCCGTCCCAGCCTCTCCCCACGGGCACCAGCGTTCCCTCCCCCGCAGCCAGAGGCGTGGATGGTGCTGGGCCACCTGCCCTCCCGTCTTCCCTCCCCGTGTCCTCTACAGGGGGGCACAGGGCCCAGAAAGGGAAAGGGACTGCCAAGCCACAGAACACCCAGGCAGGCGGCTTATAAACAGCAGATGAGGAGGCTGGCCATCCAAGATCACGTGCCAGCAGGTTTGATGTGTGATAAGAGCTCCCTGGTCCACTGTGCCCCACCACCACCAAGCAGCACTTCCAGGAAAGGCCCAGGGAGGGATGAGAAGGGACAGTGGCCAGATGGGGATGCTTACTGCAGGGAGGGCAGGCACCTCCCGCCATCCTGGTGGGTCCTGTTGCCTTGCAAACACTGACCTGCTAACCATCCTACATCCCAGGGATGGAGGAACCTTTTTGCTGACCCCCATCCCAGCACCTACTCAGCCACAGAGCCCACCCAGGCCCATTCGTACCTCACCTATCTGGCCCTGGAGGACTGGGTCAGACACCCAGGGTGCACACATTCCTCCCCCAGTTCCTAAGTGGGAGCAGGGTGGGTCAGATGTGGACTCACCCACCCAGGCCAGCGTCTGAGCGGAGAATCCCTCAGTCGTGGCCACCTCTGCTCCGGATGGGAGGGCTTGGGTGACACTGCTGGGGTCTGGGTGATCCTTGGGTGATGACTGGGTTGTGTATTGTAGGCCTGCTCCTTGGACAGCAGAGGCTCAGGGCCTCTGCAGGGACAGAGGAGGGACTGCCAAGGTTGTTCCCCAAGGACAGGCTGCTCCCTGGAGGAGGGGGCAGGGTGGAGGCAGAGGAGAGGGCTGCTCCATTCCAGAGTCCTTCCTGGCCCTGGGCATGGCTTCTGCCCAGTAACCCTTCAAAGGCACCATTGACCTGGCTGCACACATGAAGGCAAATCTGAGGGGCCAAGAAACCTACCCAAGGTCACACAGCAGTCCCCAGGAGGGCTGGAGCTTCCCTGTCTGCCCAGCACCCTCCCTGGGAGGAAATGCACTTGGGTGGGGCCTCAGGAAAGGGACCCCCTTGGCACCCAGCACTCCAGTGTGGGAGCCACACCTGGCAGCCTAGCACCTGGGCTGAGCCCTCTGAAAGCCCATGGTGGGGTCTGCTGGCTCTATGCCAGGGAGCTCCGAGCAGATGCTGCCGGCACCCCAGTTGACAGCTGGACAGAGCACCGCCCCCGCTGATGCCCGAGGGCCGCCCACCCCAGGCCTCAGGGCAAAGCCCTGTGCTCCTTGCTACTCTGCAACTTTTAGAAAACCAGGCCCGGCCAGGTTCCTGCCTGCCCTTGAAATGAGCTCGGGCTTTCTGAGGGCCACTCCATGCAACTGAGGGCTCATGGGGCAAGGGGGACTCTGACTGTGGCTTTCACTCTGTGGGTGCAGCAAGGGGTCCCTTCCTGAGAGGAAGCTCCAGGGGGCTCACAGCCTGGGGGGCTTACGGCCTGGGGGGGCTGGTGGACGAAGGCGCACATGTCAGACGGCAGAGAGTTGGGCCCCACCGGCTCACAGCTGCAGGAGCCACACTGATGGACTGTTGTTGCCCTAGAGAAGTGACCAGTGTCCTTGGTGCCCTTGGTCCGGTGGACAGGGAACCAAGGCCTGGCCCTCATGCTGGCCAGGAGTCAGGGAGGCCACCCTGAAGATGCGCCCTCCAGACCTGTCTGCTCAGGTTGGACCAGGTCAGAACCAGGAGGGGAGGGCCGGGCTGGAAACCAGCTCCATCACTTGCCCAGGACCCCACAGGCCTGTCTTCTCGTCTATGATGTGGGGGTGGCAGCCAGCCCCCGAAAAGCTGGGGATGGAGAGGGAGGACCCCGGCACCCACCCGGCCCAACCCACCCTTCTCAGCCTGCAGGATCCTGGCTGTGACCCCCTGTCTGTACCCCCTCCCCGGCCAAGGCCCCTGGTGGGAGTGAAGAAGGGGCCCCGTGGAAGGAAGTAGGGATTCGCCCGCCCTGGGACTCCCAGCGCTTCCTCCTTTCCTCCCAAATCAGGGTGCATTTTGAGTGCATGGAAAGCCCCAACCTCACAGGCCCTGGGAGGGGGCAGCATGGCAGTGGGGAGGCCAAGCAGGAGGGGCACTGGGACGCTTGCCTCCCAGGCCGACAGGGCCCCTCAGAAAGCTCAGGGGCTGTGGCTGTGGGGGTCTCCCCACATCCGGGTCCTCTTTTTAAGACAAAAGGTCTAAGGTTCCAGGCTCGCTGTGAGCAGAGCGACAGCACAGACACAGGAACCCCAACACCCATACCCTAGACCTCAGAGAGATCACCCTTTACTGAGTGGTCCCAGGGCCCACCTCCCCAGGACACTGCCCGCCACCCCAGCCCCACTGCTGACCGCACACCCACTCCTGCCAGGCAGCGCCTCAGCCTCTGGGCTAGGAGCCTCCCCAAGAGGCTCCGTGTGCACAACCCTCGCTTCTCCGCTCCTGTTTCTTAGGAGGCCTGGACAGACGGATGCACGGACAGGCGCCGTTCCACCCCTCCACCACCACAGTGTTTTCTAGACCCAGGGTCAGGACTTGATATTCTAAAGCAGGTGACAAAAAACTGCAAGTCAGAACAGTATCGTTCCAGTTCGCAGCCCCCAGGTGCGTCGCACCCTGCTCCATCCTCTGAGGCCCAGGAGGGAGGGACTCTGCTCAGCTCTGGCCCCTCGACCCGGGCTTCCTCGTCTGCAGCTCGAGGGGCTGTCCCCACCTGGGGGGCTCTCCAGGGGGGGGCCGCCACTCGAAGCTGCAGGGCAGAGAGCACAGCTGGCTGGAGGGGAGACGGGAGCAGGCAGCTTCCTGTGGAAACTGAAACTGCCAGGTGCTTCCCTCCCTCCCGCGGGGACCAGAGACAGCTGGACGAGGTCCTGCAGCCCTGCCCTGCCCAGCCGCCTCCCTTTCAGGCAAATGTCCGCGGTCCAGACTCTGCTTCTCACCCGTCACTATGGCGACGCACCTCCCTGAGCCCCTGACCCAACCCTCAGCACAGATGAGACCAGCCAGCCCTGAGGCTCTGCCACCCCCTGGGGCTGCCCGTCCAGCCGGAGATACCCTGGCATGGGATTTCAAAGTCTTTGGGCAAAAGCAGGATGCAACAGATACCTGAATAATTTCTAACTTGAATACAAGTGAAAATGATAACGTTTCAGGTAGACCAGATTTAACAGACGATTTAAAGCCGATTTCTCTGCCAGAATATGAAACATTTCACACGCAGGCCACATCCAGTTTCTACCACACAGGCTGCTGAGCCTGCAGGACCTGGGAGACAGAGGGACCAGCCTGGTCGGCATCTGCGGGGGGCCCCTGACATGCTGCCCACTCCTGCCATTGGGCCACCTTTCATTTAAATTATGAAATAATCTGCCCACATCAGGAAAGCCCCATCCCAAGCAGGGGAAACAAGCTGTCACTTCGACCCAGAGCTGCTCCCTCATCGCACTTCTTCATAAAAAGGAGTTGCTCATAGATCCAGTGCCCACTGCCCTGGAGGCTGCCCCCCTGCCCCAACCTGGGGATCACTGAAAGCCAGGCTGCAGGTCCCAGACCCAGTTCAGGATGCCCTGTGAGGTCGGTCCCCCAAACTCGGCTCTGAATCCTCAATGTAAAATGGGGCTTGTGTCGCATGTCAACACCAGAGTCGCCCACCTGTGGAACTGTCCAAGGAACTGTTTTATCTGTGTGTCTTTCCCAGATACGTTGTAATTGTCTGTGTTTTAAATTGCTGCATAGAAGTATTGAGTCCGGCGATCTTCCTTTTTCTCCCCATGATGATAGATAACACGGCATCAGCACCGGCGTGGCCATGTTGCCTGGTGGCCCCTTGAGCCAGGCAGCTGGAGGGTGGGGCTGCGAGGTGACCCCTTATAGCTCCTGTTGAGAAGGCCTTTTGTACAGTCACGTGTCCAGCGCAATGTTGGGCATTTCTGTAGGTTGTGAATCCCCGTGGCTGCTGGGGAGGCCCCACCCACGGAAACCAGCGTGGGTGGAGGTGGGGTGGCATCTGAGCACCGAGCCGGTGGAGGCCTCGGCCCACCTGATCCGACCTTTTCTGAACGTGAGCTCAGCGGTCATCTGGGTGAGGCTGTGGCAGGGAGTCTGGCTGTGATGAATAGAGGAGAGGCTGGTGTGGTCTCCCTCGGTCTGCACCTTCCCCTCCCCAACTCAAGCTCTGCTCCAGACCTTCAGTGTGAGGCTTGGGTGGTGGAAAGTCCTGGTGGTGTGGCTGCCAAGCAGCAGGCTTGAGGTCTCCAAGCTGGGAAACCCCACTCCAGGAAGCCAGAAATGGCACTCTGAGTGGCCCCTTGATGATGCTAGAAGGAAGAGGTGGCCAAGGGGACTTTGGTATCTGCCCGTTGGCTGCCTAAGCACCCCTCCCCAGGCCTCCCCCAGACAGCACTGCACAGAGGTGGCCATGGCCAGTCCTGGAGGAGTCAGGAGACTGCTCTACTGAGCAGACACACCCGTGCACCCCTCAGCAAGGCCAGGAATACATGACAGGCTGTGCTGGAGCCCGGGCCTGGCAGGACAGCCCCTGCTGCGGAGGGTGTGCAGATGGGGTATTGCCGTCAGGACGGAGCCCAGAGGCAGGGGGTGGGGCATTTGTAATAGTAGTGGCACCTCGCCGAGCTCTCCCTGTTCCCACAAAGGAGACATGTGAGCACCCCATTTCACTCCCATGGCCCTGCCATGTACTGGATGCCAGGATCTGGCTTCCAAGCCAGGGGATCTGAGGCTGGCTCCGTGACTTTTGGCTGGCATGTTCCCTAAAATGTCTTTTAAAAATCAAGTCCCCTGTAAGGTGCTGTTTCTCACAAAGCGGCCTCACCCAGCTCAGTCACACCAGCCCTGGGCTGCTGCTTTTGTGTTGGGTATGACAGGAGCCGTTGCCGCTGCAGAAGCTTTGGACGGTGATGGCTGGCTTCACCCCACATGCTGGCCGCGAAAAGAGTGACCTTAACACTCCTGCTGGCTAATATGTGTGAGATGTGCGGTAGCGAGCAGGTGCCCCAGCCCCTCGGAAGAAAGCAAGATGAGGTCGCAGAGGCCCAACTGGGGCCTCCGAGTGGGCATCTTGCTGCCACTGTTACTGAACCAACTCAGGTCCCCTTGCCCGCAGGCTGCAGAGCCCGTCCCCTGATGCCGCATTGTGATGAAGGAAAGTACCATGTTTATTACAGGTGGCAAGCAAGGAGAGCGAGCAGCGCAAGCTCAAAAGACCCAGACTCGCCAATGGCTTTCAGGGAAGGGGCTTCAGAGGCCAGGTGAGGGAGGGGCTGCAGGGTGTCTGCACAGCTGGTGCACAGTTCTCAGATTGGTTGGCATCAAGGTGAAGTTTCGAGCATCATCAGCCTTCTGCTTTCCACCTGGTCTGGGATCTACATGCTTGTATCGGGAGTTTTCACCTAGCGGAGGTCTTGAAAACAACTTCAGAATGTGTGTCAGCGTGCGGTTGTGCATGTGTGTGTGCTCAGTCGTGTTCGACTTTTTGTGACCCTATGGACTGTAGCCCACCCAGCTTCTCTGACCACGGGATTTCCCAGGCAAGAATACTGGAGCGGGTTGCCATTTTCTTCTTCAGGGGATCTTCCCGACCCAGAGATCGAACGGGCCTCTCCTGAATTGGCAGGCGGGTTCTTTACCACTGAGCCACTGGTGAAGCCCACGTGTGTCAGACCTTTATCCAGATTTTTCAGGGAAGTGGGAGTTCAGTGACTCTGCTCTGTGGCTGGTTTATAGTCTAAATTGTAATCGATTTCCAAGCCCAACATGAATTCTTTTCCTCTACATCTTCATATTTCATAATCATTCACTCTTGAGTCAGACTTTTGAGACTCAGGGCGGCCTGGGAGACTAAAGCAAAAGCCATTTATTTCAAAGAGCAGAGATCTTGGGGTAATCATTTGCTCTTGAGTCAGACTTTTGAGACTCATGGTGGCCTGGGAGACTAAAGTAAAAGCCGATTATTTCAAGGAGCAGAGATCTTGGGTGATTAGGAAAATGCAGTGATTTCACCAGCATCTTCCTAAGACTGGGCGATGATGCCAACAGTCTGGCTTGCAACATCTAACACTGTGTTTACCATCTAACAGGTCATGTGGTCTAGCGTGTCATATGTTTTATGCTGCACATATGCTCGGGGCTTATTTTCATGGAAACCCTGAGGCTGCAGTTGCAGGTTTACACCTGGATTAGTGGAAGCATTGCCCCAAAACCAAACTTTCCAGGCCCAGACAGGGAAGCCTGGTGTTCTGCAGTCCGTGGGGTCACAAAGGGTCAGACACGACTTAGCAACTGAACAACAAGACTGACATTTGTCAGCTTTAATTCAAATAAGTATGTTATTAAATGACTCAGCTCATCTCACTTTGGAATTCCACTGCTGATGTACATGGAT
Source organism: Bos indicus x Bos taurus (assembly GCF_003369695.1). Lineage (NCBI taxonomy): Eukaryota > Metazoa > Chordata > Mammalia > Artiodactyla > Bovidae > Bos > Bos indicus x Bos taurus. Next base: position 51,687,464 of record NC_040093.1, read on the forward strand.
GGATGGCAGACGGGTGGGTGGATGGGGAGAAAACGAAGGAAGCTGGAAGGCAGGTGAAAGCAAACTCTTGAAAAGCTAAAAACACCACTCTTCTATGAAGAGTGTGTCTGTGTTTGTGTGATTGCTGAGGTAGCCAGCTGGGAGGCAAAGGTGACTCAAGGAAGAATGTGGGCGACATTCCATCCCAAGAAGAGAGAATGCCACCCTGAGACCCCTAAACACAGTCGGTAAAGCACAGTCTTCACTGTGAGCATAAATGGTTTGCAACTTGTCGGTTTCCTGCTGCTGCTGCTGCTAAGTCACTTCAGCCATGTCTGACTCTGTGCGACCCCACAGACGGCAGCTCACCAGGTTCCCCCGTCCCTGGGATTCTCCTGCTGCTGCTGCTGCTGCTGAGTCGCTTCAGTCGTGTCCGGTTCTATGCGACCCCATAGACGGCAGCTCACCAGGCTTCCCCGTCCCTGGGATTCTCCAGGCAAGAACACTGGAGTGGGTTGCCATTTCTCAACTTGTAGCGTCTGGGGCCCAATCAGCGTCAACAGAAAGACATCCAGGCCCGTGGTGGGATGCCCACTGACCGTGGAAGCCTGACTGGACACAGGGACACGAGACTGGCATTTCTATCAGAGGAAGGTGAGGAGGAGAGGAGTCTGGCTGGGTCTTTATGCCCTGAGGCAGAGCCTCGGGTGTGGTCCAGCCTGCGGAAGAGACTCACTGTTCACTGGAGGAGGGGCTCAGGAGAGGAGAGGTGAGAGGAGGGGGCAGACCACAGGCCTGGAAGGCAAGGACCCCAGGCCTCCGTCACACACCTTTGGCCAGGTCTCTGGAGAATCTTAGACGCCTGCCAGTTGGGAAGACCCCAGCCACAGACCAGACCAGATTGCCTGCTGTTGTGACATCAGGCTCTGCCAGGCGCCCCCAGGGCTAAAGGGCATGCTGAGGGCAACCATGCTCCGTGGGGCCCAGTGAGTGTGACCCCTGAAAGGTGGGTCCTGGAACCTGGACATGTTTCAGTCCTGGCGTGTGGACTTTCGGCAGCTTGGTCCCCTGGCTGACCTGGTTGCAGGTCACCTGGGAGCCTGCGCCCCTCTGTCAGCTCGGGGCAGGCCTGGCTCATCAATCCCGGTAGTTTTCTGTGGAGCATGGATGAGGTCTCGGCATCACTCACAGCAGAGTGCTCCCAGGGCTAGTCCTGACTGGTGGTCACACACTGTCCATGGGGAACAACTGTCCCCTCATCCACAGCTGGCACTTTAGTCAAATGGGATGAAAATGTCATGACCACGTAAAACTGGGGCAGAGGCTTCCACCACCGATCATCGCTTTCTCTTCGAGTCTTGTCTTCGGACCACACTTGGTTTGGATTGCTCTGTCCTGGGCAATGAGTCTCCTTTGTGCATGGTTTTACGGCAGGTTTTAGGAAGTCCTTCGTTAGAAAAGACTCTGATGCTGGGAAAGATTGAGGGCAAAAGGAGAAGAGGGCGGCAGAGGACGAGATGGTTGGATGGCATCATTGACTCAATGGACATGAGCTTTACCAAACACCAGGAGGTGGTGAGGGACAGGGAAGCCTGGCGTGCTGCAGTTCATGGGGTCACAAAGAGTTGGACAGGACTGAGCGACTGAACAACAACAGAATTAGGAAGCCCTAGCGTCCCCAGAGCACAAGGATACAGCTATGTCCCCACCCCCACACCGCTCAGGACAAGCTCTCAGACAAGATGTGAAAGCTCTCTGGGATCCGTTACTTCATCCATGAAAAGTCAAATTTCAGATAAACAATATTTTCACATAAGTATATCCCAAATAATTCCTGGGAGACACTTATACTGATAACTATTCACTGCTTATCTAAAATTCAAATTTAACTGAGTATTAATCTGGCAACCCTCCCCACGAAGGATTTCAACCCTGTCTCCAACAGGATTGCATTCAACTACAAATAGCAGAAAACCCAACAGCAGTAGAAACCGGGTTTGTTCGTCTTTGTCCACGTAACAGAAGCTCAGAAGCAGGTGGTCGAGGCTGGTGTGGCCATCCAGGACACAGGCTGCTTTGCTCTTTCTATTCCACCTCCATTTACTAGTGGCTTCCTAGCTGCAAAGTGGCTGCACTACCTCCAGGCATCACGTCTGCCTTCCAAGCAAGAAGAAAGAGGAAGAGAGAAGATGCAGAGAACAAAACTGGACCAGCCCCTTCATATAAGGAAAAGCAGGCTTCTGCAGAAGCCCCAGGCAGCAGACTTCTGGTTTCGCCCAGGACAGGGGTCCAATCCCCAGTCTGAAGTGCCTTCCCAAACCAGGACTTTTTGACTTCTCATTTCGCACCTTCTCTGCAGTTTTCAAACGGTCTCCGCACTCAAGGCTCCACCCTTTCACAGCCTGTCCGAGTTCACAGCACCTGCCGTGTGCCCTTGGGGCCTGGCACAGAGTCTGCCCCTTTACAGATGGAAAAGGGTGGGCCTCCTTCTCCTCTGGGGCTGCACTGGTCTCTCCCCCAGCCCCCACCCTGGTCTCAGATCTGAGGAATGGAACTCCCCCCTACTCTCTCCGGGTCCTTCCACAAACAAACTAGTGAGTGGTGCCCAGGGGCTCTGGAAATGTGAGTGTTCCCACGAGAGAATCCTTGCTTGTCTACCTCTGCCACCCTCCCCTGCCTCTTCGTTCCAACACCCCCCCAGTAGAACTTCTCCTTTCCCTCGGAGCAGCCCAGTTCCCCATTCACGGCCACCACACTGCCCTCAGCTTCTCCCCGGAGTTTCAGGTTCTGAGAGCTATTTCAGGTCTTCCTCCCACCCGCCTGCACCCCGGCCCTGCCTCTCTGCATGGACCGGCCACATGGAACTCCCTTCCCCGAGCCTCCAGACCCATGGCTGCCTGCCCCACCCGCCATGGTGGAGAGAGGCTGGACCGCGGCCCTCATCTGCCCCCTCTCCTGGGAGCCAGGGGTGGACTGTGGTTCAGAAGGTGCCTTAATTCTGGGTCTGCTTTGATTTAAAAACAGCTTTCTTGAGATAACTCACATAGTATACAGTTCACCCATGCAAGGTGCCCAATTGCAGTGGCTTTTAGTCTGGTCACAGAGCTGTGCAACCGTCACTGCCGTCTAATTTTAGAACATTTTCATCTCCCCTAAAAGAACCCCTGTGCCCCTCAGCAGTCACCCTCACCCACCCCTGTCTCCTCCTGTCTCTCCATCCGCCCGCTCTGGACGGTTCACATCAATGGGATGCTGTGATGTGCTGCCTTTGTGTCTGGCTCCTTCACTGAGCGTGATGCTTTCAGGGCTCATCATTCCTCTTTCTGGAGAATCCTATTCCGTTGTTCAGAGTGTGTGGCAGCCTGGTGAGATCCAGCCCACGCCTACACGCTGTGTGTCTCGGGTGGGGAGTGGCTGCCCCTCTCTGGGCCTCAGCTCAGGTGAGGTCTACTGCCTGGGCCTGGTGTGAGGATTCCGTGGGGGTCACAGGTGAAGTGCCCCATGTGGGTGGGAAATGACCGGCCTGCCCTGCAGTGAGCATCTGTGTTCCGCCCACTGCATTCAGATCCTGCCCACATCCTCCCTTCCCCCAACACCCAACTGTGTCCAGACTCCAGGGTGTGGGTGGGAGGGGGGCTGTCTCTGGAATTTGGCCCATCCTGAGCAGGGGTGTCAAGTAGACTGTGGCTGGGGTTGGGGAGAGGTCTGTGAAGGTTGGGGAGCACTGGTCAGCGCCCCACACGCTAGCTCCAGGGGCTCATCAATCCCCAGCCGGCCTGGGCCCACGCGGGAATGTGGGGACAGTGGCGTGTCCCTGGGCCTGGGCATGGGTTTGCCCCCTTCGCGAGCTGAGGTTTCGTCTCTTACACAAGAGGAGGGGGTGGGGCTGACTGGGGGACCAGGCATGGCCACCTTTGTCTTCCGGCTTCCCCAGGGCAGACCAGGGAGGAGGCAACGTCCCCTCATCTTTGTCAAGAAAGCCCAGCTCTCCCGCAGAGCTAGGGCAGACCTGGCTCCAGCTCCATCCAGCCTCAGAGCTGCTCCCAGACTAGCCCCATGGGCAGGAGGGAAGGTCAGCCACACACCACTCCCCGTCAGACCCCTGCTGGGCTGGCCTCTTGGCAGGAAAAGGCCTTTGGGGGTTACATCCCCGTCAGACTCCTGCAGTCCCAGAAATGAGATGGCCTGGGAAGAAACGGCCAACAACCTGGCCTGGGCATGGTTGTTAAATCAGTGAAATCAGAGCTGTGAAATCAGCTCCGAGGTCTGTCACCTGTATGGGGAGCCCCCCCCCAAGAAGGTCACAAACCGAGGACAATGGGGGGTATCCCCAGACAGACTGAAGGACAGAGAAGATGAAGGGGGATCTGGGGCACCCGGCGGGGGGAACCCCGTCTCCAGACACACCCTCCCTGCCTCCTGCCTCATCTTCTGTTAGTGCCCCTGGGGGAAGGAGGGATTGTTCAAGGGATATTTGAGGCACAAATGGGGAACCAGTAGGGTTTTCTCTGTGGGTGAGGGTGGTCCTCTGTCAGCTGCTCATTCAAGGGCGACACAGAAAAGCAGTGTTGGCAGAGCCCGTGTGCGGGTCCTGCACACTCGTACCCTGGGACAAGCGGGCGCAGGAAGCCACAGCCACGAGTCGAGGGGCACCCTGCCTCCTTGAACACGTGAGCAGCTGCGATGCGACTGTCATGGGGGTACAGCAGGGCATCCCCCTGACTCGGGAAGGCTTCTCGGCAGATTCTGAGGCAGAGAGAAGCTTCAGGCAAGAGGGTCCACGTGGAGGGAGCTGCGGGTATCTGAGGGGCCGCGCAGGAGGTGGACTTGGTCTCTGTCGGGGGTGATGGCACCAGGCCCCCTGCAGGAGAAGGCCTGCGGATGCCCCTGCCCCAGGGGTAATAAACACCCGTTTCAGTGGGAGATGTGTGTGGGCTTGAGATGGCCCAGCTGGGCCTGCCCCGGGTGTGGAGCTGCTGTGGGCGGGCTGTTCTCACCCTGTCAGGCACGGAGTGTGGCTGCCGCCAGCTGCTCCCAAAACAACTCCCAGTGTGCGTGGCCAGGGGCCAGGACCAGTGGAAGCCAGGGCGTGCAGCAAGGGTGCCAGGCTTGCAGGTGACAGAGACCCCGTCCTGGAGCTCAGGCAGGACCCAGGTGTGTTGGCTCAATAACAGGCTTCAGGAAGGATGGGGTGGAACTGGCCTCAGGGGCCCTGGTCCAGCCAGCACACGATCAGGGCAGGCCCTCTCGCCTCTCAGAGCAGATGGCCCTGGGCAGCTCTGAGGGAGCCTCCTGAGCAGAGCAAAGAGAAAGTCCCCTTCTCTGGTCCAGTTCAAAACATCCCAGACAAGGATCGTGACTGGCCCGGCCAGGTCACATGCCTTCCTCGTGGCCCAGTCTGTGCTGCCCACAGGCCTTCTGAGCTGGGTGCAGCCCTGGGGCCTAAGACCAGAGCCGGCAGCGGGGTGGAGGGGTGAGCTGAGAAGCCACAGGCCTGGCATGGGGCAGCCATCCTGATCATGCCCTGAAAGTGCACTGTCAGAACTGCTATTTTCCCCGACTTAACATGCTAAGATAAAATGATAAATCCAAACATGCAGATAAGAGAAAGGAAGGTGAAGATGAAGTGAGAATAATGAAACCTCTCAGAGACTGGCATAAAAGTTAAACAAGGTCACGCAGTCGTTCAACAAATACTCTTTGAGGGTGTGGGCCTTTCGAGGCCCTGGGGACTTGATGGGGCATAGACAGACACTCCCTGCCCCGGGGGAGAGAGACCAGGGAACAGGTAAACCACAGGTAAACATCTGAAAGCGGTAATGAAGGACAGGTGCCTCGCGAGTTCACAGGAGGTCCACGGTGCTCCTGACGGAGGCTGGGCCTGGGCACAGGCCTGAGAGCGGGTAGCAGGGGCGCTGAGACGCAGGCGCGCCCAGTGCAGGGTGCATGCCCCGCAACCTGATGGCTATTCCTGTTTTACTGTGGTCAGACCCTGGGCGATGGAATCTAGTGCTTGGGGAGGGTTAGCAGGAAAACCCTGAAAGTGGAGAAAGTTATTACATGTGCGTATGCTTCTTTCAGGTGGGCTTGGTAACCACTTCTGACTTTCACTGTTGCACTGCGACATTCACGGCGGAAATATCCTCTGGTACACCAATATGCATGTAGGGATTGCTGGGTCTGTTTACAGCTCTGGGTCATTATGGCTGAAATGTCACATGGCCTGTTTACCGGCACCCTCACCCACACTGAACATGTTTTTTAAATACTTTTAAAATTTATTTGTTTGGCTGCACCAGGTCTTAGTAGCGGCATGTGTGTTCAAGTTCCCTGACAAGGGATTGAACCAGGCCCCCTGCATTGGGAGGAGGGAGTCTTAGCCACTAGATCACAGGGGAGTCCCTGGACACCTTCATTTTTCAATGTGGCCCTTTCTCTGGGTGGGGAGCTTATCTGTCTCTTTAGCCAGCAGTCCTGAGGTCACCAGTGAGGGTCCGTGTTTTCCTACAGCCTTGGGGTCTGGGGCACTTCAGAGAAAGTCTATGAAAACCTTCCTTTTCTGACTTCATCGAGAATCGCTCAGAGAACCGGGTGCAGGAAACAAACTGCTGCCGTGACCGGGTCTGACCCCCACAGCAAGAGCCCGCCTTGCAGCTGTGTGGCTATGCTGCGCCCCTGGGCAGGAGCCACATCTGGGTCTTCCTGGGCCTCCCTCAGTGCCCAGCCCTCAAGAGCCACCTCTGTCTTGGTTCCTCCCCACAATCTGGAGGCCCGTGGACTGCCCTTCTACAGCCTCCTTTCCTATGGCTGTCGCCCATGGCATGGCCAGGCTGCTAGATGGGCAGGCCAGGAGGTGGCAGGGTGTGACCAGCCAGATAACAGGGCAGAAGTGAGCAAGGTAGGGCAGTGCAGCAAAGAGGGGCCTAGGCTGGAGTTGGGAGGACCACTCTACCCCAGCCCCACCACCACCCTTTGTGGGTTCTCAGCCTCCCTGGGTCTCCTCCTCTGCAGAAAGCTGCCACGGGGGTTGTTCCAGGGTTTGGATGAAAGCGCTTTTGAAGCGCCCAGTACTGCCCTGCACAGGTGGGACACCAGGTGGCTTCTCCCCCGCCATGAGAGAGTGCCTCTGGGGCCACCTAGCCCAGGCTGCACTTGGCCCAGCCAGGAACTGGGGATTTAGCTGCCTGGCTCTGCACACAGAATAATTAATGGCTTTGCCTGGAGAACATGTCTTCCCAATTCTCACAAGGTGGCCACCATCCTGATTTCTGACAAAGGTTGATGTAGATAAAAACAGTGACCTGGAGTCAGTGCTTGCGAGTCCCCAGAGGCATCTCCCAGGACTCCAGGACTCTGAGGAGCTCTGGGCCAAGTGAAGGGAGACCCATGGAAGAGTATGGAGTCCATCCAGCCTGGCAGGGGTCCATCCAGCCTCTCTGCTCAGCAGGCAGCTGTCCTTGCGCCCCGCCCACGTCGTCAGTCCCTGCTCGGCCCCGCCCACTCCCAGCCACGCCCACATCGCCTTGTCCCCCCCTTCTGCGCATACCAACTTGCTTGCGACCATCAGCTTTCACCACCCTCATCTGTGTTCCCTCTGCGCCTGCCAGGGAGGACGCAGGCGGGGTGAGGGTCCCTGGAACAACCCCGCAAGAAGGGGCAGGAGCTGCTGCATAAATCTGTGTCCTCCCACCTCTTTGACCCTGGGTGGACTGCTGCTGGTTCCCTCCCTCCCACTCCCCTGCCCTGCCTCCTGGCCTTGACCAGACACCCTCTGGGGGAACCAAATAAGACAGTGCCCCATTTCCCAAAGCCTGTCTCTCATTCCCAGAATCCAGGGAGGAGTTGGTTTAGACAGCCCACCTGCCAAGCTGACTCCACCTAAAGGGAAGGCCTGATCCATGGGAAGCCTGCCTGTGCATGACTTGAGACTGCTTTGGGGTCCTGTTTCCCACAGTGTGGCCTTAGCCCACCCCCAGCCCCCCAGCATCACATGGTGGGAATGGTGGGTTGGTAATTGATTAATGCCCCGCCCTTCTAATCCCACCTTGGGGAAGGAGCCAGCCATGGGGGCTCTGGAGCCTGACCCAAAGGGAGACATGAGTAATGGTGATCTCATCTTTATTTAAAGTTTTGATACTTTGCTCACATGGATTTTGTCATTATTTCTAATATTTTAAAATATTGGGTTAGAATGTGACTTATCGCAACCACTGAGGGGAGTCTTTTGATGCCTCTCAGGTCCCCATCCCAGGAGACTGCGTTTTCACAGTCACTCCAGGTGATCCTAATGTACATTAAATTTCAGACCCTCTGCATCAAGGGTGATACTTAATAAGCCAAAGCAGCCCTCAGATGGCTGAGATCAAGACTGCCTAAAAAGTAAGGCATAAAGTCAGGTGCGTTTCATTGCAAGAAGCAGACTCAGTAAAACCAGCTTAAACAATAGGAAGTGTATTATTGCACTAGAGTTCCAGAACAAGGGTGGGTTTCAGGGACAAAACAGGTTGCAGGTTGATTCAGCAGCTGAACAATGCTCTGACGGGCCCCATCCCCTCCATCTGTCTGCCCCACTCCTGCATCAGCATCACCCTCGGTGCTGGCCACAGGCCCCCTCCAGACACAGCAGTGCCTGGAGCAAGGACACAGCAGCTTCCTCTTGGCACGTGAGAGCCAGGACAGTCCCCAGAACCCCTTCTCTGCACATCCCATTGACTGGAGTGCGTCATAGACTCACATCTGAGCCAAGAATGAGCTTCTTTCTGAACCTGCAGAAAGGCTGGGGCTGGCTGGGCAGGGTCCAGTGCTGGGTGGTATCCTGGAGTCCTGGAGGGATCGTGGGCATGTCAGGATGGAGACCTAAAGCGGGGGCGGGGGAGTTGGTGCTGTGCCTGGAAGGTGGAAGAGGAGGTGAGAGACAGTGGGGTGGTGGGCCAAAGGCCCAGGCAGGCAGTGTTCTCCATGGACACCCCAAGAAGGTGTTTCAGATGTGGTTGACAGAGCCCCTTGGTGATAGGCAGAGCTGTCTTTGGGGTCGTGAAGTCAGGCACCTCTGCCCCCTAATACAGCCTCACCTGCCTTCCCTGCCTGTCTGCTGGGACCCTGCACAGCTGCACTCTGCAGCCCTGATGCCAGGCACACAGGATGACCTCCACGGCGCTCCTGCTTGGCCCTCCTGCTGTGTCTGCCTGGCGCTCTAAGTGAGCCTCCCCTTCTGCAGGAGGAGCCACCCCTAGATCCGGGTGGGTTGGGGAACCGAGAGATGCCCCCGGGTCCAGGCAGCTTCCTGCTGGAGCCTAAGACTCTTTCTGTTTAGGCTCTTTCCCTGCCTTTGTGGTTGACTTAAAGCCACAGAATCTGGTGCCCACACCAGCTCAGTTGATGGCCAGGGCAGGACGCTGCCCACCTGGGCCCTGGTGCAGCCCCTCTTCCCAGCTTTCTTTGCATAGTCACCCCTCTCTCACTTCCCCAAAAAAGGTCAGTACCCCCTGCTGGGCTTACCCATGATGCCTCTCTGTCTCCCAGCTTGCAGCAAACATATCTTCTTGCAATTCAGACCGTTTCCACTCCTTGCCACAAAATTGACAGAGGCCCATGAATTTGTCAGCTGACAGTCCTTAAAAATCATTCTTGTGACTGGTCACCCTGAGGTCCAGGGCAGAAAACTAATGGAAGGAGGCCACGGTGGTGTCACGAGAGCACACGAACCTTTCATTGTTGTTCAGTGGCTCAGTCGTGTCTGACTCTGCTCCCCATGGACTGCAGCACGCCAGGCTTCCCTGTCCTTCACCATCTCCCAGAGTTTGCTTGGATTCATGTCCGCTGTGTCAATGATGCTATCTAACCATCTCATCCTCTGCTGATCTGTTTACTTGTGTAACTGGGACTTCTTACAGTTGCACAGTAAAAATCCGTATAGGAATGGGATTTGTGTTGTACTCCTTCTTTTCTTGGAAATAAGGAATATGTATGGGTGGATACACAAACTACTCCAAAAAACCTGCCCATTTATTAGGAATTTCTAATTAAAAAATTACCTTTTATGTTTAATAATTCTCAAAATGTGTAATAAATTCACATTATTTGTATCAGCTACATACCACTTGTAATTAAAACAATAACCCAATCTAGAAGACAAACTTGAACACAAGAGAATGTTTAAATCTTGAGATCCCGATGTCTTTACATCGTTTTGTGTGATACAGGAATCTAAATAATTTCAAACTGAAACTAGGGCAAAATTCTGTTGGGCAGAATGGAAACACACAGCGAGGGGGAAGGGGCTATGTGAAGTCAGGTGTCAGAGAAGCAGAGGCTTTATACATTTTGGAAAACAGTTCTTTATCCGGTGTGTGTCTTGCAAATCTCTTCTCCCATTCTGTGGCTTGTCTTTTCATTCTAATAGTATCTTTCACAGAAGTTTTAAATTTTAATGAAGTCCAACTGACCCAATTTTTCTTTCCTGGATCATGCTTTTGATATTGTATCTAAAAAGCTCATTGTGTCAGCTTGGAAGTTGGTGAAAATTCAGATGTTAAAGAAGATTTAGTTTGTGGATTTTTAAATGGACAAGGATGGCTATCAAAAGGCTATCACTACTAGACCAGCATATTCTCTTTTATTTTGAAATATCCGTGCTTAACGGTGCGGCAGATTTTATCCTCTTGGCAACTATTTAAACTCCTGATGAAGATTTCTACGTACAACAGAAATGTATTTGAGGAAGTCCGTCATCACTCAGAATTACTTTGTCTTCTTCTAATATTTATTTATCTGGCTGCGCGGGGTCTCGGTTGCCACACATGGGATCTTCTATCTTCCTTGTGGCATTCAGGATTTTAGCTGCAGCATGTGGGATCTAGTTCCCTGACCAGGGATGGAACATGGGCCCTCTGCATTGGGAGTGTGGAGTTTTAGCCACTGGACTACCAGGGAAGTCCCAGAATTATTTTTACAGACAAGTGGTCTGCAGTGGCTGGACGCCCAGGTTGAACTGGCATGGTGGGACTTCAGCTTTGCCAAAGACCCAGGGGTTGTGCTGAGGCCACTTCCAGCCTGAGAAACCAGCCCAGGGGAGGCAACAGGGAGCCCAAAGGGTAGAGGCTGTAAAGCATTCAGCTTCCACCCATGCAGCCGCTCGGAGCCTCTGTCCCTCCACCTGTAATATGGGGGCTCCAGGAGCATCTGCCTGATAGCTGAGGGAGAGTTAAGTACTCAGCTCAGTGCCCACCGTCAGCAAACCCTCCTCAGTGTGACAGCTCCTGCCATGACTCACCATGACTGTTGACGAGGTCAAACTGGCCTGGCTGTCCCTGTGACCACTCAGCGCAGGCCTCAATCCTCCCAGGCAGGAACTCAGGAGCCTTTGGGCTGGCTCGGGGCCTGAGCGTGTGGTCGCTGATGATTGCTGTTTTATTCCTGGTGTTTTGAGATCTGCCACATCTCCAGTGGTGTTCAATACCCTGCTTAAATCAGTGACGTTGCAACTGGCAATTTAACACAAAGAACTGACAACCATGTGCTGTTTGCAGGGGATGAGATGCAGCGGGCCCCAGGCTGGGCCCGGCTTCTGCTAATGCTCTGTGAGAATTTGGTGCTTGTCAGTCAGTCCACCTCCCTGCCCCGTTGGGAGCACCAAGGTGGGCTTCAGGGTGTCTGCTTGCTGCTCAGTGCCCCACCTGGTCCACTGGTGGCTTGCTAACATCTCTGAAATCTAGAGGCGTCTTAGGATTATAACCAGGAGAGCATTCTCTTTTCTTAGTGGTGCATGACATGAGGAGAATCTTAACATCAGTGGTGCTTCAGAGTCCATGAAGTAAGGGAGCTGGTATCAATGAACCCTGGTGTGTAAAGTCTGGGACGCTTACTTTTAAATCCACATTCTTCTGTGACCCATCTTTGCATGAAATGTTCCCTCGGTATCTCCAATCTTCTTGAAGAGATCTCTAGTCTTTCCCATTCTATTGTTTTCCTCTGTTACTTTGCATTGTTCACTCGAGAAGGCTTTATCTTTCCTTGCTGTTCTCTGGAACTCTGCATCCCTTTCTCCTTTGCCTTTCCCTTCTCTTCTTTCCTCATCTATTTGTAAGGCCTCCTCAGACAACTACTTTGCCTTCTTGCATTTCATTTTTTGGGGGATGGTTTTGGTCACTGCCTCCTGTACAGTGTTATGAACCTCCGTCCATAGTTCTTCAGGCATTCTGTCTACCAGATCTAATCTCTTAAATCTATTTGTCATCTCCACACACAAGTTCAGGACCGTCTGCTCTCCCCTGGGACAGGAGGGGTCCACACCTGATCACATTCGGAAAGTCAGGGGAAGGGAGATGCCAGAAACTTGTGTTCCAAGTAATCCTTCACCACACTTCTCTTATTTCCACAAGGATAGAGACGCAGGAGGTCAGGGACTGGCAGGGGCCACACACCCAGAGACTCTGTCCAGTGCCCCTGGGAGTGGCCACGAGGGTGAGGCAGGGATGACCCCCTGCCCAGAGCCTTGCATTGTGTTTCCACTGGCTTCCTTTGCCCAACTCGCCCCAGTGACGGGAGTGGGGGTGGGGGTGGGGCTCATTCAAAGAGAAAGGTGTTTTTTGGTATACTGCTGTATTTTTGAACTTGGGAATTGGGGACCTTGGACTTTCACATGCAGATTTATGCCAAATGAGATGTAGATCAGGGCTCTGCTGTTCCGAGGTCTGGACCCTCTGTCTCCTAAGACCCGACCCTGGGACCCCCAGCTTGTCTCGAGGAAACAGTCTGTGTGGGTTGGGGAAGGCGAAAAGGGGGAGTGGCACCGATTTAACCAAAATGTACTAACCGGGTAGATGCATCAGATATACTGCAAAGCACTTTAGGGAAAGAGGCAAACAGGTGCGGGGGATGAGGTACGGTGAGGGCTGCAAGGCAGAGAGAAGGGGGCGCACAGAGGCCAGGGCAGCGGCTGGGGAAGTCCTGCAGACTGAAATTAAGCGAATGGGATGCAGATAACGCAGAGCACATGCAAACGCCCCGGGCCAGAGGCTGTGGGCCCGGGTCCAGTGTCCCCGCACTCCTGCGGGTAACTGGGTCAGCATGGGCCCGAGGCCACAGGCACTGAGAACAGGGCGCGGCGGGAGGACGCCCCCTGCCGGCAGAGCGCGGAGGCGGCCCCGGCTCGGCCCACGCTGCGGGGGTGGAGGGGGTGCGGCGGCCGGAGGAGGGGCGCCTGCTGCTCTCCTCCCTCCCGGACTCCAGACGCCGCGGCCGTAAAACTGCGAGGCGGGCGCCGCCGACTGCTCCGAGGTGGGTGTGCGCGGCGGCGCGCTCTGCTCCGGGCCCCCACCCGGCCGCCCAGGGCGCGGCTTGAAGAGCCGGCGGGGGTGGGCACGGGCGAGGGGCCCGCCGGCGCGCCTCCCGCGCTCCCTGCAAGGCACCCTCACGGCTTTCCTCACGGCACCCCGCGCTCCCCGCCCACGGCACCCACACTAACACCCACCCCCCGCCCCGGCGCCCGTGCGTCCCAGCACGCCACCGCGCTTTCCCGCACCCTCTGCGCTCCCGGCTCCGCGGCCCCCACGCTCCCTTCACGGGCATCCCTCCCCACCGAGCGGCGCGCGTCTCTCTCCACACAGCACAGCGCGCCCACCCCGGCACCCCGCGCACCCGCGCTCTCCCGACTCACACCCGCCCGCGCGGCCCTCACACTCGCACCGGAGCTGCTGGCCGCCGGCTGCGCCCTAGAGCCTCCGGCCCCCGCGGCTGGCCCGCGCCTTCGGCTGAGTTCTCAGGGCGCGCCCCGGGGTCCGCGACCGCCCGAGTGGCTGGGGCGGCGGCGGGCGGAGCCACTCTCCCGCGCCGGCCCCGCACGGAGCCCGGCGCCCCGGGGCGGAGCTGAGCGCGATGGGCGCCGGGCGGGAGGCAGGTGGCGCAGCGGCGGCGGCGGGGGACAGGAGGCGGAGGCGGGGCGCGCGGGGCGGGGGCCGCGGAGCCCCGTGAGACGCTCGGGCGAGCGCGCGGCAGCCGGAGCCGGCGCCCTCGAGCCAAAGGCACGGCGGCTGGACCCGGAGCGGGCAGCGGAGGCCGGAGACCGCCCGGGGCGGCGTGCGCGCTTTGTTCCCGCGCGGGCGGCCGGCGGGCGGAGCGAGCGGCCGGAGACCCGCCTGGGGATGGCCCGGGCGGCCGCCCCGCGCGCCGCGGCCCCGCCTCGCGCCTGAGTGCGGTCGGCGCCAGAAGACAGCGCGCGGATTGCCCCCAAGTTACGGAGGCAGGGACCGAGTTCGAAGGAAAAGCCACTACAAGAACCGGGTCGCGAGAGTGCAATCGCCTCCGGTCTACCAGACCTCTGGACCGTAAGTGCCTCCTCCGTCCGTCCGCGCTGCCGCCGCTGTCACTCGACTCCATCCGTGGCTGCTGTCCCGGGGTCTCCTTGAAGCTGCACAGAGTGCATAGGCCTCCCGGGGACCCCCTCCCCACTTTGCAAAGTTGGAGCCCACAGCGGGGTGGGGCCAGCCCACTCAGCGCCCGCCCACTGACCACCCCCCAGGTGAGCCGGAGCTTGACCTGCTGGGGGTGTGGTCAGACCTAAGGTGGGACCTGCGCGTGGAAGGTGGGGAGTCTTGAGGGTTCCCCTGCTTTGCCTGCGCTTCCTGACAAAGAGGGCCTGGGCCAGGTGACAGGGGACCAGTCGGGGGGTACAGGAGGTGACCCTAGAAGAGATGGACGTGCCTGTGGCCTGGCTGGGGAGGCGGGCCAGAGCTCCCTCTAGCCCCTCCCCTTCTTGTTTTGGTCCCTGGACATGCCGCCCAGCGCAGAGGCATTGAACATTTTTGGGGGTGAAGACTGCCCTAGGGGATGTCCTGCCCCGGCTCCCAGGGTGGGGAGAAGATCTTAAATAACAGCCCCTGGATCCTGTCAGCTCCCGGGCCTCGGGCAAAGCCCGGTGGCAGCGGTCCCACTCACAGGCTTTGGGAACCGTCCATCTGCATGTTGGGCAGGCCCAGAGCCAGGCTGTGGGAACGGCGGGGAGGGAGGTGTGAGCCGACGTGGAGGGACAGATGGCTGGAAATTCAGCCCTAGACGGGCTTACGTGGAGCAGAAGGCAGCAGGGCTGGTGGCAAGCCACACTCTGAGCCGCCGGCTCTGAACACACAGCCTCAGGCTGTCCCTCCTTCCGGCCCCCCGCAAACTGTGTGTGTGCTCAGAGGAATGCCAGACCCCCCGACCTCCCCTCCAGGATAACTGTATTCCCCAACATCGGAGCTGAGGCTGGCTGACCTCTGGCCTGTTCTAGAGGCCGGGGAGAAAAATATTTCCTTTGAGAACAGAGATCTTGTGCTTCTGTCTGGGGTGATCTGAGCAACGGTCAGGCCCCCACTTTGACCGGCAGCCAGGATGCCAAATCATTATGTCTAACTGGGCGTGTGTTTCCTCCCTGGACCCAGAAACAGGAGGTTCCCAGGGCGGCCGCCCTCAAAGGACAGGGGTTGGCCAGGGGCAGAGGATGGGCAGCTGTTGGGTTCCTGCGTTGCTCTCCCAAGTTGTCACAAGGTTTGAGAAACTTCTTCAGGCTGGGGCCCTGGGGGCATCCTTTCTGGGGCAGGGCACATCCACAGAGAGCTGGCACTGTGATGGACAGGAGGGTCTTGTGTGTCACCCAACCCCCACCTCTGTCCTCTGCTTGGAGACCCCCAGGAGGCAGAGAGTTCTGCTCTGTGCAGCCAACAGCCCGGTCCGTAAAGAGCCGGGCTGCGTGGGGCTGTGTGGCTGAGCCACCCTCGTACGTGCGAGGGACAAGGAGGGGAGGGGTGCTGAGTGCAGGAACAGATGTGGCACTCGGGGCTCCCGAGAGCTAGGCGGACTTGGGTGGGAGGGAATGTCACATTAGGACCAGTTTTCTGGCAGAATCCGGCTCTCTCTCGAGCTGCCTCGATCTGTGTGTGACTGGGGGAGGGGACATTTCTCACAGGCCCACCCAGGGCACCTCCCCCCCAGGCCAGCGAGCTGGCGGATGCGGGGCGGAGGTCCTCCTCTGGGACCCCCTGGGGGTGCCCAGGCCACCTGCCAGCCCTCCCTCTGTCACCAGGTGATCCACGTAACTGAGTTACCACCTCCAGGAAATCTCTCTGATTTGGCTGCACATATTTTCATTTCTGCATGACTGGAAGAAATTAATTTTCCTTCCTACGCAAGGATCTGGAGACGCCGGCAGGCTGGGTCAGTAATCCGCAGGATCCAAGCCCGTGAGGCTGCCCTAGGGGCAGAGGGGGCTGGCTCTGAGCGCTACTGGTTCCTGGGCAGTCAAGGAGGGCCGCTGGCATCCAAGGAGGCATTTCCCTACTACCTGGAAGTGCCCTGGCACTCTCGGCGGCCTCCCTCCTCTGTCCAGTTGTGTTTGGGTTGGCTGATTCCTCCCGGGCCTGCGGGATGGTGGTTGAATTCAGCTCTTCTGAATTTCTTCACCAATCAGTGTGTGTGTGTGTGTGTGTGTGTGTGTGTGTGTGTGCAGACACGTGTATGCTCAGAATCCAAAACGGGTGTGCTGGAGAGCTCGCACACAGTAGGTGCTAAATGAGTGCTGTTCTGAGGAGGGAACAGGCGCTTCCATGGGGCAGCTCCATCTTGCCTGTGGCGTGGCTCTCAGGCGCATGGTTCCTCTCCAGCCCCCAGCAGCAGAAGTCACCCCGGGGCATTGTCTAGCCAGGCTCTGCGCTTGAACTCACCACCCCGAGTCTGCAGGACAGCCCATGGGGGGACTTTCCCTGTTTCACAGATGCCCAGGGAGGTGCAGGCTGTTGATCCCACGAGAGGAGCCCCGGTGCTCCCTCCAGACAGCAGCCTCCTGGCATCCGTGCCTGTGGGCCTGGCCCCCTGCCTGCCTGTAAGGATTCCTCCCACGCCTGCTGGGCACTGACAAGGGGTTAGTGCCCCAGATGTCAGCACTGTCACCTGGACACAGACTCTGGCACGTGGGCACAGTAACTGACACCTAGGGTACTCCCTGGGGCTAGGGACCACGGGGATCAGGGCCGGGAGGATGAACACCTTCTGCCTTGTTTGGGTTGCAGAGGCCTGAGGCCAGCCCCCTCCCCTTCCCACCACCCAGTGTAGGAGCTTAGGGGGTTGGTGTCCTTTCAAGGACCTCTCGTCGGCATTGGCCATTGTCTGGCTGTTTCAGCAGGGTATCCAGGCATAACAGTCTGTTGGGCAGCTAGTGTCACTTCCCAGACCTGGAGGCGTGGGGGTGGGAGGTGGAGGAGGATCCTGAACTCTGAAACTGGTAAATGCAGGAATGTGGCCACGATCGGACTTACTGGACAGGACTGACCTGGAAGGCGCTTGTCACTCATGGCTGTGTCACTGGACACAGGGTCACCCAGGCAGGGGGCAGAGTCATTGTCACGCAGCCCCAACAACAGCTCCCAGGCTGGCTGCAGGCTTTGCCCCTCATTTGACCTCAGGACAACCCTGAAGGTGGGCACCCTTGCCGTCCCATTCTCCACATGGGAACACTGAGGCCGGGAGAGGCTCACGAGAGGTGGGTGCTGCTCCCATGGCACAGGGGGTGGACAGACCCCTGGAGCTGTCTGCTGTGTTCAGAAGGCAGCCTGGCCCTGTTCCAGGACCACAATGGCAGCAAGAGCTTGGTTTCTGGAAGCAAACTCTGGGCTGGTGTCACTCTTGTAGCCTCAGTGGAAAGACCTAGGCAGAGGCCTGGTGCTCAGGATGGAAACTCGGGACAAGGAAAGTGAGTCGTGGGTTCCCAGTTCTTGCTTCTGAGTTCACAGCACGCACGGGGCACGGGCTGATGGCTGAGTGGGGCCTCCGATGACCTTTGGCAATAAAACAGACGTTGGGACTTCTGCTCGCTGTAACCGGGGACGCGCCGGGGGCCAGATGTCGGCAGGAAGGAAAGCAAAGATGCATTTGGCTGTGATAAGAAAGCCGCCTCCTGGGGCCGGGGCGTCCGCAGCCCTGATCGACTGTCCACCCACAGGCTCCCAGCCACCGCTGTCCATCCCACTCCCTGTCCACGGATGCGCCTAGCCTCCCCAGGGCCTGGGTTCTCAGACCCCCCACTGCCCCTGAGGCTGGAGCATGGTGGACGTGGCGGGAGGAGGTTTGGGAGGATGTCCGGCCCTGGGTGCCTTCTGTTTACTTGGGCAGAGAAAAGTCCACAGCGGGGGTAGGGCAGGAGTCACAGCTGCCGGGGCAGGGCTGTGGAGCTCCCTATGCACCTGAAGGCCCCAGGCCATGCGTGGGGCCCACAGGAAGTGTTCACCTGGTGGTCCCGACCCGGGAGGACCCAGAAAATCCAGAGTGAAGCCAGGGAGGAAAGGAGAGGCTTCTGGCTGCAGTGGCCCCTCTGACAGGCGGGCGGGGAGCATATTGAGAGGCTGGAGAAGTGGGGGTGTTCAGGACCAGAGGAGGCTGTAGCTCGCATGCAGTTTGGGGAGCTTCTGCCCTGTGTATCCAGGCTGTGGGCAGGGGGAGGGGGAGGGACACCACCTGGCTTCTATGAGCTACTGGGATTTGAAGCCTGATTCCCCTCCTGGTGGTGGCTGTGTGACCCTCAGCACACCACTCACCCTCTCTGAATCTATTTCGATGCTAAACACAGTCTCACTGGCTCCTCCCTCTTGGGGTTGTGAGGAGGGTGGATGGTCCTGTGTATCTGACTGACGGGTGGCTCTAGATGTGGTTGTCACAGGCCTTCTCTGGGGGACACTCAGTGCATCCTGGGTTTCACTGGTGGGTGTGAGTGTCGGGCAGCTCCATGTCACACCCTGTTGCTCTGATTCCAGCCTACCCCCGTGTCCTCCTGCCCCAGGTCCAGAGAGACAGGCTGTGTCCTCAGTGGAGCCCAGACCCCTGTGCCTGCTGACCCCATCCCCATGCTGGGGACACAGCTCAGAGCACAGGACCTGAGTGTCCCCAGGGACCATGCTCCACTCCGCCCCTCCCAGTGGGAAACCGCATCCCACGGCTACTTGGTGGCAGAGGTGGGATTCTGACTCGGGAACCTCTGTCTTCTCCCTATACCTGAGTCCCCAGGTGGCTGTTGTGACTTCTTCTGGGGGCCTTGGGCTTCCCCAGCCTCACCCAGCCCTGCCAGACTCGTGAGCGGAGTGAACCAGGGGCTTTCCTCCCCACCTCCCTGCCTCTGAGGAGTCAGAGTGGGCTGGAGGGCAGCATTCCGCATCCAAGCTGGCTGTGTGCAGGGTGGTGGGAAGGGCAGCGGTTCGTGTGCTGACACTTGCATGCCTGGCTGTGCAAGAGAGGCCCTTCTGCCGCGTGGAGAACATCGGAGGAGAGCGAAGGGCATGCGGTCCCTTTCACTCCCACGAAGAGCACTGCCTTACCCCACCAGGCGCCTGTCTCCAGGCAGGGGACAGGACGACACTGCCCTGCAGTGACCCCGTCTGCCACGCCCCTGGGAGCCCGAACTGGACCGGGCAGCCCTGCAGGTATTACTCTTACCCACGGCAGATCCCCACTTGTGAAGGCTCAGGTTGGGGGTCTGAGACCCTCTCCATATGGCCCACTGACCGCTGGTCTTGTCCCCCCATGTGGTCTTTGCCCAGATAGCTCCCTGGAGTCCAACTGTGTGTAGACAGGGAGTCCCCGTGCTCTGAGACAGACTCTTTACACACGGTGTCATCTTGAACCGTTCAGAGGCTTTCAGCAGTTTGCAGCTTGTTTGCTTGGCTTGTGATCCGAGTAGCTATTACTGGGTGGGACTTGCCATGCGCACCCTGGGACCCTCAAGACTGTGACCACAGGAGATGCTCTGAAGGGCAGCTTCTCCCGGGATGCATCAGCCTACATGGCCTGGTGAGCCGTGCCCATGCAGAGCAGACATGTGCCACTTAGGGTTGTGGCCACGTGGAGAAAAAGGAGAAAAGAAGGAAACCCACATGATTCTAGTGATATGTGTTATTTAACCTGGTGTCTCCAAAATGTTGTTATCTCAGCATGTAGTTGATTTTTTTTAAAGTATTGAGATCTTTTTAAAAAAACTCTTTGAAATTCCACATGTGTTTACATTTGCTTTGAGTCTGAGTTCCGAACTTGTTGGTTAGCTGGTGACTACTGTGTCAGACAGAGCAGGGTGAGGACACAGGGAGTTCCCCAATGGCGGCTCTGCTGAGGGGCGCTGTGGTGGCCCTGGTGGTGCAGGCGTGCGGCTCTGAGACGTGTAGTTGGGGACGACTGTGTAGAGGTGACCAACCACAAAGAGGAGGGGCCGGGACCAAACCGGAGGACTGTGGGGCTGATGGACCTGGACAGGACTCTGGCCTTCGTCCCTGGAGTCTCCAGGGCCCAGGGAAGGCCCCTAAGTGGAGCTGAGTGGTGGGAGCTGATCAGGTTTGCATTTTGAGAAGATGGTTCTGGGGGACAGGTGAAGGGGGACAGGGCCAGGAAGGCGACATCCAGACACAGGTAGCTCGGAGGGCAAGGCCATGTCTAGGAGAAGCAGGCGCCCCCAGCTCTGCAGACTGAGCCTGAGCCCCCAGGACAGGTGGAGAAGCCCCCCACTGTGTCCAAAGGTCTGGGTGTTGGTAGAATGGTCTGAAGCAAGGGCGCTTAATCATGAAAAGCTGTTCTTCCCAGTGCCCTGCCTTTCCCTCTGCTTGGTGGCAGAGAGGGGGCAGGGCAACTGCAGGGAGGTCCCTGGGAGGAGGGGAGCAGCTCACTCCAGGGACCACAGTGGATATCACCTTCTATGGGAGCCCTGTGTGTGAGTGTGCACGTGAGGGGGTGTACACGGGGCAGGTAAGTATGTGTGCAAGGCTGTGAAAACCAGGCAGAAGGAGGATGTGTGATCTCCCTGACTGTCCCTAGGGCAGCTGCCCAGGACACTCATAGAGGAGCCATGTGACCCGTCTAGATGTCTACACTCTGACGGCTGCAGCAGTGCGTGTTGTACCAGATCCCACCTACGCGTCCCAGCCCAGCTTCACAGTGACCCTGTGAGCACTTGTGAAGGGTGACCCAGCTCACGCATACATAGACAAAGACTATCCCTGAATGCCTGTCACTACACACAGACAAGGACTGTCCCTGGTCACCTGTCTCTACACACAAACAAGGACTGTCCTTGGCCACCTGTCTCTACACACAGACAAGGACTGTCCCTGATCACCTGTCACTACACACAGACAAGGACTGTCCCTGGTCACCTGTCACTACACACAGACAAGGACTGTCCCTGGCCACCTGTCTCTACACACAGACAAGGACTGTCCCTGGCCACCTGTCTCTACACACAGACAAGGACTGTCCCTGGCCACCTGTCACTACACACAGACGAGGACTATCCCTGGTCACCTGTCTCTGCACACAGACGAGGACTGTTCCTGGCCACCTGTCTCTGCACACAGACAAGGACTGTTCCTGGTCACCTGTCTCTGCACACAGATGAGGACTGTCCCTGGCCACCTGTCACTACACACAGACAAGGACTTCCCCTGGCCACCTGTTACTATACACAGACAAGGTTGTCCCAGGGCACTTGTCACCACCACCTGCATGGACTGTCCCAGAACACTTGTCAACACCATCTGCACAACTATCCCAGGAAGCCTGTCACTGCACACAGATAAGGACTGTCCCAGGACACTTGTCACCATCTGCATGGATTGTCCCAGGATGCCTGTCACTACCATCTATAAGGACTTTCCCAGGATGCCTGTAACTTCACACCTGTGTGGCTTTGTCATAGGAGAGCCTCATTTGGGTGTCAGGCACCCAGGTGGAATCTCGGCCCACAGGCTCACCCCCAGCTGCAGTACATTGTGTGGTTTTTTGGAGCCTCGGTTTCCTCTCTGTTAATGTGAAAACTCCTTTTTGACATCTCCACAATCGTAATCATTCAATCCCTGGTAAGGTACCAGCACAGCTCCTGGCCCTGCTGATCAGCATGGTCCTGGGGGCTTCAGAGTGGAGGGGACAGGTCGGGGTGGTCATGAGGTCCTGGGCCTGACCCTGCGTTCAGGAGGCTTTTCTCTGAGTCTAAAAGTGGCTGAGGTCCCTTCATTGCCGCCCGGACCTCTTTCTGGCTAATAATCCTCACATTACACAGAACATCATCCCAGTTAGACTCCTGGTTCAGGAGGTTATTAGGGGAGACCATCTTAAGGTTCCTCTTGGCCTCTGAAGGGTGCACATCTGGATGTGGGGCATGCCTTGGAAGGTAGCGGGTCACCAACCGGTAGGGCTTGTCCTCACCATCTTCCTTCCTGGGCCTGCCAGCCCAGCTGGATTGGGGTCAGCAAGGGAGAAGCTGTCCTGCCCGCTTGTCAGGTGGGGCCCCCAGGTGAACAGATCACCACGCCTGGGAAGACGGGCAGGACCCTTGTAGTTAGCGCTGCCGCAGGCTGGTCCCATGTTTCTGAGGTCCGTCCATGTTGTCACATGTGTCACTGCTCTCCTTCTTTTTAATGACTGAGATTCAGTGACTCAGATCTGCACATTTTGTGTGTCCATCATCAGTCAATGGACGCTGGGCCACTTCACCTTTGGTGAGAGTGGATGATCTGGAGTGAACCTTCCCAAGCACCTTCTTGGGTGGGTGTGTGTTTTCAGTTCTCTTGGGGTCACTCCTGGGACAGCATCTGCTGTGCTGAGCGGTCATCAGTTTAGGTCACTGTCCTCCGGGTTTCAAGGAATGAATTCACATGAAAAGCCTCCTGCCCTGGTCACCTGGCTTCCCTGCATCACGTCCCTGGGTCAGCTCACCCCTTCCACAGGTGACCACACCCTTGCCTGGAGGTGGGGGTGGGGAGCATGCAGTTGTCCAAGTCACTGGCTGGCAGGACGCCCTGCCAGGAGCCTGAGGGTGGTTGGGACAGCAGGGCTCGTCTGCCTACAAGCTGTCCTTGTGTTTGGTTCTACAAACACTTACTGAATCTCCCTGGCACCCGCGTCCCAGGTCCTTGGCATGAACAAGATTCTGCACCTGTTCTCTGGTTTCATTCTCCCCACCCCCCCAAACTCAGAGGAAGTAGTTTGGGGCCACCATGTGTCAACCAGAGAGGCCCCCTCCAGGGACAGAGGCAGATTGCCAGTGACTTCAAGACCACATAGCCCTCCCCCTAAATGTTCATCCTGACCCACCTGCCTTGCTGCGTCCCCAGCACCCCAGGGACTGGAGGGTCCCTCTGCCTGTGTGTCCCGCCCCACATCCACATGGCTCCCACCATACTGCTCCAACCCACCTAGAAGTCCCCTCTGCTCTGAGTGCCCCCCATCCCCACCCCCACCCGTGTCCCCACAGCCCTCAGCGCCCCCTCTTCTTTGCACATTACCACATTTCCTCCCCAGAAGGTCAGCTCTGTGAGGGCAAGACTGCTGTCTGTTGGCCCTACTGCCTCAGAGCCCAGGCAGGCACCTGACACACAGGAGGCCTGGGGCGGGCAGGAACGTGTGTCACCTGTGAGCGCCCCATCTCCAGGCAGTGATGCCAGGGTCACGGCTGCAGGGACGCCCTCGCTGGGTGCTGGGAGAGTGCTGTTTGAACAGCAGGGCCCGCCTGCCTGCAAGCTGTCGCTGTATTTGGTTCCACAAACAGCTATCTCATCTGCTCTCCAGCCCTGGAGTCGGGTCGTGCATCCTGCCTTCGTAGGGGCACGGAGGGATGGACAGCCAGGGTCCTGCCTGTGTGAGGGCATATAGGGAGGCAGCCAGGGTTGTGCCCTCATGGGAGCACAGAGGAGGTGGCCAGGGTTCTGCAGGGCCATTCGCTGAAACCTGACCCCACTCACTCGCAAACAAAAGCTCCTTGAGGGCCCACTCCATGGGCAGCTCGGAGACAGGAGAGGGCACAGCCCTGACTGCCGTGGCCAGGACACCCCACACTCCACGGCACAGACCACCAGGTGCCGGCTGTCAGATTCTGCCCCTCCATCTGGCTGCCCAGGACTGGGAACTCCTCGTGCATGAGGAGCCCGTGTGGTGGGGCCGGAGCCCCGGTCCTGCAGGAAGAATTATGGAAGGCTTCAGGGTGGAGGGGTCAGGACAGGCCCCTGGGAAAGGAGACCCCACAGAACTGGTCTGGGGCAGAGGAGGGGAGGGCAGTGGAGGTCACCCTGGGTCACCTTTGCTTCAGTCTCCCAAGTTGAGACGTTTCTCCCACCCCCGTGGAGCCGCTAAGAAATTAGGTGTTTCCTTCCCAGCATGCCAGGGAAACCGAGGCTTTGGGGTCACCGCTGAGCCTGGACGGAACCAGGTTGGCACCTGGTGGTGTGCCCATCCCCCATCAGCTGACACAGCTGTTGTCCCCCTGGGCATCCCAGCTGTCACCTCACGGGGGGCCAGGGGACCAGGTAGGGAGGTCCCTGGAGAAGGATAGGTGGACCTGCCCCTCCCCCAGCCTGTCTGGACACAGGCCAGAATTCGAATACCCAGGCGCTGGTGAGGGTATGTGAAATAATCATTTTCCATTTTTCTGCACATCAGAAGACCATGTAGCTCTCGATGTATGGCAGAAATTCAGTTCCTCGCTCTTCCTCTGAGCTCCCTGCTGGTGGGGGTGGGGTGGGACTGATGGAAGCCACACGACCCTCAGCTGCACAGGGCCTGGGGGACCTGCATTCTGACTCCAGAGGCACTGGCCACGCCCCCACACCACTCACATCTGCCCATGGGTGCCCCTCCCAGGATGACCCTCCTTTCCAACTGTTGTTTCCTTCCCGGATGAAGCCCAGGAGGCTGACCCCAGGGTAGGAGTCACTGCTGCCTGGCACAGTGCATGCCCAGCGGCTGTGAGGCACCAGCTCAGAGCTGGGTGACACTTAGATGAGATAAACTGTTGATGAGAACGTAGTTGGTTTAGGCGCTTGTTCCTTTGACAAATAGCGACTGAGGGCCTGCCATGTGTCGGCCGCTATTCCGGAATCCAGCAGATGGACCCGCCCTCGTGTGGCTGCTACTCTGTTTGGGGAGAGATGGACAATAAACGAAGGAAACAAGGAATGGACAGGGCCTGGGTCTGGGAGGTGGGGCCTGTCCTTGCCAGATGCAGCTTTTCTGAGTAGGTGACATTGAGCTGAGGCCTGGAAGGGAGGCAGCCAGGGGGCCACCAGGGCACAGCCCTCTAGCATAGGGGACAGCCAGTGCAAAGGCCCTGGGGCAGGAGCACGCCTGGCACATTTGCGGGCCAGCAAGGCGGCCTTGCAGGTGGAGAGGAGAAGCACAAGGGAGGAGGGCAAGGGGATGGAGGATGGCCTGGGAGCTGCCTGTGGGCATTGAGGGCTTCAGCTGGTGGAGGTGGTGGCATAAATACTAAGGCATGAAAACATCGTGCATTTCCTGTGCACTGGGGGTTTGCACTGAAGACTCGTAGAGCTGATCCAGCAGGCATCCTGGCTTCCCCTGGGGGTCTGCCTGATGCCTCCTCACGACTGCACGGCAGTGGCCAGTTTGTCCCTGGGGGAGATCTCCGCCCGGAGCTGTGCCTTTGTGGCCAGCAGCCAAAGCCTTTGTGTGGGAGCCCAGGGTGAGGGACCCAAAACCGGTCCTGCCGTTCTGCCGGCTATTATGTGGTTCCACCACTGGTGGGCTTGGCGCTCACTCCACCCTCCTGATTGAGCTGACCACCGGTGCTCCAGCTCCATCTGTCCCGAGGCCTCGGGGGTCCCTCATGCGGGAGGAGAGGAAGGAGAGTCGCTTATTCCCTGAACCCTGTGCTGCCTGGAGAGGGTCAGAAGATGGACATTTCAGAGACTAGGAGGCCCCATGGGCATCCTGAGGGGTTTGGCAACCAAGGGGGTGGAGCTGGAATAGCCCACAACTGAGCCTGGTTGCCGCTCGGGTCAAGCCTGCTGGCTCCCTGGAAGCTTGCTGTGCTGGAGAGTTGCAAGTCTGAACTGCCTGAGCTCACACACCTGCACCGCCGTGGGGTATCCCTGGTCAAAGAGGAGCAAGCGAGTCCCGCACACCCTTCTCCACTACTAGGCACGCAGAGGCCGCCCACAGCCTATGGGTGTGGTTGGGGTGAGGCCTCTGGACACGGAGAGATTTTCCATCCAAGGCACCAGGACCTCCTTAGTCGTTCTGTTTTACAATAAATATCCCTGTGAAAATGTTCACACTGACCAGGCAGAAGGTGTCATGTGACTTTGGGCACTCCCCGCGGCCTCTGAAGCCACCATGGTCTCCCCATTTCTATGCCTTGGGAAGATTCCCCCCAGGGGAACACGGGAGATGAGGTGCAGCCCTGGATGAAGTGCTGTGGACTCCACGTGTGCCCCAGGGCTCAGGACAGGCCTGACGGAGCCTCCCTGGGTCAGAAGGGAAACCCCAGGGGCCAGCAGTGGCCTCGGTTTTCCCTGCTGTCAAATGGGGAGATGGCCTTGGAGCTTTCTCAGAGACAAGAGGGGAGACTCCAGGCAGAGCAGGAGGATGCCACGCCCCTCTGCCGAAAACCCCCAAGGCTGTTTTGACTCAGCAGGGCCCCACCCCCAGATCTCCTTGGGGTTCTGGGAGACCATGTGGTGGAATGAGTCAAAACATCCAGAAGGTTCCGCCGGGGAGGGAGGCATGGAGCCGGCTTCCCGCTCGCCTCCCCCAGAGCAGCTGCCACCGCGGCTGCACCAGCGCCGGCCCATCTGCCTGCCTTGGGCCGTCCAAGGCGGGGAGGAGGGGCTGGAAACAGACCCTCTGTCCACCAGGGACACAGCCTGTTCTCCGGGTCAGGGCTGAGGGCTGGCGGGTGAGGCTGCCGCTGTGTGATTCCACTGCTGTGTGACCCCGGGCTGGCTCCCGCTCTCTCTGTGCCCCTCAGAAGTGGCACAGTGATTCCCCCTTGGGGCTGGTGTTGCATGTGGACACTCTGAACCTTGGACTTGATTGACCAGTGAGCTGGCTGGTGGTTTCTGGTTTCTGCGGGACAGCCCCTTGTTATAACTGCCACACACGGCCTTTGTCACCTCTGAGGGGGTGGGTCTTCCATTCGCACAGAGAGGAGGTCACTAAGGTTTAAACTCTGAAGTGCAGCCCTCCCTGGGAAGATACAGCCTCTGGGGTGCAGAGTCCCTGCCCTTGACTCTGGTCATCGTGTGCCCTTGCCACAGACCTGGGTTGGGGGCTGTACCCGAGGATTCCTGTGGCCCTCTTCCTGTGGCCCTTTTCCTGTGGCCACCACCATTCTGAACTCCTGACCGGTGAGTCTGGGCTCCTCCCCACAGCTTGGCGGGCCCTCTCAACCACACAGGGGCTGCCAAGGAGCCCTGGAGCTGGCTTTGCTCCTGGCTGCTCCTCAGTGAGCCCCAGGTGTGGAGACGTGGTCAGGTGGGCCAGCACGCGGCTCCCCACACCAGACCCAGCTGCCCAGCACGCTGCAGGAGCTACTATTAGACATGTCTTATGGCTGAAAGTGGCTAAAAGGCCCCAGAGAGAATGGCCCAGTATCTGGATGACTGATGGATGTTGAAAGGGACCCCCACCGGGCAAGGCTGAGGTGCAGGCTCCCCAACAGCCTGCAGGGCAGGCCCTGACCCACGCTGGCCTCGGCCTCTAGCAGCTCAGGAGACTGCCCAGCTACATGCTGGTGTTCAGCCTGGTGGCTTGCCTGGAAGGAGAGGCAGGAGGGGAGCGGTGGGCAGAGAGGCTGGCAGGAAAGCCCCAGTATGCTCATGCCAGTGCTGCGAGGCAGGGTGAGCGTCCCCCGTCTTCCAGGGGAAAATGCTGAGACCAAGCCAAGTGGAGGCACTTGCTCACAGCCTATGGCCAGAAACTGGACAATGCCCAACTCAAACCTGGAGGCTATGCCTGCCCCTGGTCGCTTGTCTGGGAGACTGGAAATCTGGAGGGAGTGGGTTGGGTCCAGGCAGCAGGGTGAATTCAGGCCAGACCTGTGCATGTCTGCACGATGGGGTCAGACTCACAGCCCTGCCCTTTCCAGCCATGCGCCCCGCAGTTACTGAACCTGTGAGTTGTTCCACCTGTAACATGGGTGTAATAACATGTTTTACATTTCACTGTTACTATTAAATAACAGAAAAGCCTCATGGGGCTGTTGGAAGGATTAAATGGGCTAATAAACTGTGGATCACTTGGTACTTGCTGTTCCCCAGCCCTGCTCCAAGGTTGGGACAGGATTCTGGGTGGGGACTGTGAGCTGGGACCTGGCCTGGAAGGGGTTGGCCCCTGGACTCTGGCCTGTCCATCTGTGGACTGTTGACCCATGTCTCAGTGAAGGCTGGTGCAGGCAGCCCCCTGAGCAGGTGCCCACAGGCAGTAGGAGAGGCAGACTGTTCTCTGTTCTGGAGCACTGTTTGTGAAAGTGGACTGGATCCTGGTACCTCCCTATTACTCCATATGTGATGTGACTGGCAGACATGGCGAGTCAATCTGCACACTCCAATGGCTGTGGCAGACATCACCAATCAATGTCAGGCACACCTTTCCCTTTGAGCCCACCTCAGGCAGTGGCATCATTCTCACAGAGATGCTCTGCTGCCTACCTCTGATGGGCCAAGTGGAAACCCACCAACCACACCAGCTGGGCAACTGTGAGGGCCAGCCAGCTCTGACCACCTCTGCTTCTGTAAGCCGTGTAACCTGGGAGGGGGTGGGGAGAGCATCTGTGGGAGGTGGGGGAGGGGGCACCCCAGGGCCCAGCAGCTCCAGCCCCTGGAGACAGCATGACTCCTAGCTTGGCCTTGGTGATGTTGACAGTGCAGTAAACGCATCCTGGAAGTAGGGCTCCTGCTGGGTTCAAGTCCAGCCCCTCATGAAGGCTGGTGCAACCATGTGACACCTCAGAGGGTCCTCTCCCAAGCCAACCCCATCTATAGGAATAATGACACCTCCTCTGTGAGCACCCCTGGATAAGGTTCACTCGGAGACTTATGTTCGGGCGCCTCCTGCCTGCCTGCCCTGGGCCGGGTTCAGGGAAGCAAGCAGGAGAGGGGAGAGAAATTACAAACCATGGTGAAGGCTATGGACAAGGAGAGTGGGTGATGGGTCGGCGAGGGGTGCTCCGGGGGTGGCTCCCAGTCCTGGTGCTCAGGGTGCCACCAGGCAGCATTTGTCAGAGCAGTATTCCCCTCCCCCAGCCCCAGGCAGGCCTTCCTGGAGGGGGTGCAGGCCTCCATCTCCAGCTGCCCCCTTTCCCCCAACAAATATGGCCAAGACATGACGGGCCCCCTTAAGGCCCTTCCTTCCTCTCCAGTGATGGGAGGAGAGTGGCTGGAGGAGGTGAGAGTGGGAAGGGGGAGGGCAGAAGGGCCTGCAGGAGGGGGCTCCTCACTCCCTAGAGTGAGCTGGGAGCCCTGGCCGGCCCCCATCCAGGGCCCTTGGAGGAGGTGCCCACCCGGCAGCCCCAGATCAGGGAATCCCGGCTGGCACTGCGCCACCACCTCCCTGCCACCCTCATCCACCAGGAGCCAGACACAGTCCGGATCCTTGCCAACTGGGGGGAGGGCGTGCACTCGACTTCGCCTACTCCCAGCCATCCTTTCTGCTGCCTGCGTGTAATTAACAGAGTAATTAAAAACAGGATGAGTTAATTGGTATTCATTTATGTGGCAGATGTTTTTAATTGAGGCAGGAAACAATTTACCTGTTTACATAAACAATGGCAAAAGCAGGCTTGTAAAACACATTTTTTAAAATATTTTCCTCCCCCTTCCTAAAAAGAAGAATTGAAATCACTCGGTCTCCCCTGTGCCTCCATGTGAGAGCAGTAGGCCCCGCCCGGAGGTGCGTGCCAAGAGGAAACATCTGCTTAAAAGGTTTGCTTCCAGAGGACTCTGTTTGCCTTATATCCAGAGGAAGGAGGTTGTTCCCAGGTTGTGGGGACACCAGCTTAGAGGGATGCCTCTCCAGGGGGTTGCTGTGGTGTCATCCCCAGGGCCCAAGGGGGCTCTGACCTCCTGGGTGGGTGGGCCAAGGCCGGGGAGACCACCCAGCAGGATGGGAGGCAGGGCTGGGAAATAGCAGGGGACCCTGTCCAGCCAAGCCAGGGGCTCCTCTGGGCAGGGAGGGGGGCTTCCTTTCCACCTGCATTTGTGGCAGCTCCATGTTCCTCCATCACGTGGCCAGCTTGGGGACTGTGGTGTCCGGCCAGCAGCCCCTGTCTTCCCGGAGTCCAACCCTTTGGCCATTTTAGGGGATGTCCCTGGGTGGAAGAGCAGAGTCAGCCTTAGAGGGCTCCAAGGAGGACCTCCAAGAAGCGAGTGCTCAGAGTGACTCCTGTCTATAGATTGGCATTCATTTGGCACTTGCTGTATGCCTGGCTGCTGTGTATGCTGGTTATTACTCTCCAGCTCCTATTAACCCTGGGGGGTGGGGCTCATCTCCCCATTTCACAGGTGAAGAACCTGAGGCTGGACTGAGCACACAGCTTCCAGGTCTCGTCGGAAAAACTCGCAGCTTGTAGAGCTGACGGGTATGCGTCGTGGCTGCCCCTTCCTTGCGAGTACACGTACCGAGGGTTATATTCACACGGAAATATCTAGAGGGGTCCATAGACCCGTCAACAGTGGTTACCATGGGTGGGGGCTGGGCGGTTGGGAACATGCCTTTCCCGTGTGACTAAAACCCCAAGCTGGGCCAGCTGCCATGCTCACCACGGGACACGTCGCTGACTCTGAAAGTAGGAAATAGTGGGGTTCCAGGAGTTGTGTGAGGTGACGCGGGTGAAGCACATGGCCCGTGGAACTCAACAAACGTACAGATAGCTCTCTGCAGTGAAAACGGGCAGACCCCAGAGGTCTGGGACCCCAGGGTCCCAGAAAACGTGGGACCCCAGAGGCTCCTGGCCTCCCCTGCAGGGGAGGGTCTGGGCCGTGCCATTGGGGTGACATACGATTGGAATTTCTGGAACATTTCGATGGTTCCTGGGAATATGGATTGTTTGGAATCCTTCTGGGAGAAGGGCCCTGGGAAGATGGCACCCAGAGCTTGGCACCCAGAGCTCCGCACCCAAGACACTAGAGAGGCTGGGGCTTAGTGTTCTCCTTCCACGCTGCCAGGCCTCTCTGGCATGGCTGTGATTCAGTCATAAGAGTAACCGCAGGTATCTGAGGTGAGCAGCAGACAGAGTTGCTGCAGCCAGAGGTGCCAGTGGTATTCTCAGGAGCTTCCAGCCTGCACCAGTGCTGTGTGACCTCAGGTGCAGACCTCAACCTCTCTGAGCATCTGGGAAGGGAGGCAGTGATGGTCTCCCCAGTGTTGTGAGCTTTGACTACAATTAGGACAATGACATAAATGTAAACATCCCTACAGCCTCCCCTCCCACCTTTACCACATTCTCTGCCAAAAGAAGCGCAAGTTTTTCAGGGGCCCCAGCCTCGCCCATGAAGACAGAGGCAGGAGGATGGGAGGGTCTGGGGCCCTGCAGCGATGAAGTCTCTCCTGGGCCAGTTTTGGTCCCTGGGTATGCGGGTTGGGAGGGCCCTGGGCAGGGCCTTCCATGTCCAGGAACTGAGAGCATAGAAGAGGGGTTGGGTGTCTCTGGGCATCTCGCCAGATCCACGGGGGTCCCGCAGTGGGCACCAAGACACACCACGTCAGGCTGACACTCATCACAGCTGAGCCAAACCAGCTCTCATGTCATCCTTATGAAAGCGGGGCGTGAGAATCGGAGACGCCCCTGGTCCCCTGAGCAAAGCCTGCCCAGACCACCTACTCAGCCCCAACCTCAAACCTGCTCCAGCTGGTGCCTCTCACCACTTGGGGTCCCTCCAGCTTGGGGGCAGCATCCTGCATTGATGTCTCCCATCATGGGTCATCGGGGCCTTCACAGGCTGTGTGTACCGAGGGTGGCAGTTCTGTGGCTTGGAGCTGGTGGGAGGATCATCTCGCTCTCAGGGATGCGCTCAGAGGGGTGTGCATGTGGGATGAACCACCAGCCCTAAATACTGCTTAGTGTTCGCAGGGGCAGCGCAATGAGTTTATATTTTGGCAACATTCCTCTGGGGAGTTCAAGGTGACATGCAGCCAGTCTGCATGCTTTCCAACAATGAACATGCTCTGGGACTCAGGTCAGCCTTCCGTGGTGCCTCGATGCCAGCAGGGGAACCCCTAACCATGCGGCCTGGGTCTCCAGAGCCCCCAGCCTCCCCGATCGCTGCCCACCTTCGTGCACAGAGTTCCCGCTGCCCCGACTTCCCCAAGCTGTGCCTCTGCTAGACGCCCTTCCTGGCTTCAGGCGTGCACACAAGTGCAGGTTCTCCTCCTCTCGGGAGGCTCCCTGACTCCCGAGCACCCGATCCAGATGTGTGAGCGCTGACGCGGGACTTTCTGCTTCATGCGAATCTGAGCACTGACTGGCCTCAGAGGCGTCCTGGCCGAGCTGTTCCTTGAGTTTTGTCAATTCCTTCTTGAAAACAAGTGATCTGGACGAGTGTATCTGTTAAGTGAAACTTTGTAGTTGTCTGTCTTGGTCAGAGTTGGGGTGGGCACAGTGCTGGTGGGCAGCAGGCAGTTTAACAATAAATCAGGAATTACTTTAGAAGTGCTGCTGGTACAAGAGGCAGGCCGAGAGGAGGGGGTCCTGCTGCCCCTCTCCAGGGGCTGTTTCTTTTTCCTTCTAGAGACACTCTGTACATATTGGATCATCTTGTATTCCAGGGGCTCCTGTGGTCTTTTTTGGGGTCGCACCCCTCCCCCAGGAAATGCGCTTGCCCACACTCTGCCCCATGTTGCCACAACCCCTCGGGGGACATGTCTTCTGTTCAGACTAACTGTAGGTGGTCCTTGGCTCTAGGAGGACCTCCCCCCAACCCCCATCTGCTGGGGCGCCTCCTGGGGTCTCAGGGTCCCCCGCCCCTCACGTCCCTGCCAGGTGTGTATGTGAGCAAAGCAGAGAGCTGGCTTAACAGGCACTGGCCCGATCCTGACAGTGACGTCAGCCCGAGTGTACAGTTGAGGAGACTCAGAGGAGGAAGCCTGGCCAAGGCCACCCGAGTGATGAGGCCGCGGCTGGACTCAGGCCTGCCAGACCCCAAAGCTGGGTTTTTCCCACTACTACTCGACTTCCTGGGCTGGCCTGTGTACCCACCACTGAGCTCCAGGAGGGGGCTCTGTGTCATGCTTTGGTCAGGATGCAACCCCCCCAACTCATCCACCTACCCATCCACCATCCACCCACCTCCGCTCAGTCACTCGTGACTCTCTCTGTCCACATGCCCACACCCCTCAAGCCCACCCAGGGTCCACCATGTTTCTTGTCACAGCCCATTCACACTCGCTGGGTGTGCCAGCCTGCAGCTGAGCCACGCCCCCTTGGTGGCAGGTGTGCATGGGGGAACAGGAGAGGGCCCCAGAGTGCTGGTCCCAGGTGCTGGGAGAGGGCGGCCCTCCCCTCCACTGGTACCCCCCACACACACACACACGGCAGGCGGCCCAGATGGTGGGTGCCCCCCCCCCCCGCCAGCTCTCGGGAGCTGCTCTTGGCAGCGTAGCCCCAGCAGCTGGGTGAGGAATGTGCTCCCTCCGTGCGCCAGCCGCGGGGCGAGCAGGGGACATCTGGATCACGTTTGCGGCCGGCAGAGAGCAGGGAGGGTTTCCATTCCAGCCGCTAAGCGCGCTCCACCCTCCCCACCTCGGAACTCTGCTCAGCACCAGGGCATCCCGGACCCAGCTCCATGACCATCCCAGCTCGTCTGAGAAGGAAGTCCCACCCCTGCCCCACTCGTTTGGAGCGTCTGTACGTGGCTGCAGCTCTGGGCTTCTCGGCCCAACCAAACCCTCAGACCCCTTCTGCAAACACAGGCTCTGACCGGCCTTCTACCAGGAGCTGTGGTCACCTTTCATTTCTTGTCATTTTCTGCACGTATGTTCATTTGCAAGATGGAGTTACATGTGTTTCTACTTCTTTTGATTTTTCTTTATTTGAAGTACAACACATCACACAGAAAAGTGTTGTGTGCATGAAGGTTCAGAGTGTGCAGGTTAACAGACAGCATTCCCTGACCTGCCCCAGGCCCTGAGCCCCTCTCCCGGGTCACTGCCGGTCGTGGGCCCACCACCTTGACTGTAATGCCCGTAAGTAGAGGCATGTGGCCCATCCTCTCTGGGGTCTGGTGTCATTCACTCAGCCACGTGTTGGTGACATTTGACAAATTGGTGTGTGGGGTTATGTGTGTGCTTTTTCCTTGCTGTGTAGTATTCTGCTGTGTGGATCTGCCCCTTGACCTCCTAATGGACCTCTGTGACAGTGGCCAGTGAGTATTCTTATCCTTTGCTGCCGATGCTGGGCTCTTTGCTCTTCTGTTGATTCCCTGCCTCAGAGCAAATCACTGAGCCATGGGTGCACAATATTTCAGGCTGGTGGGTGCTGAAAAGCAGTTTCCAAAGTGAAGGTACCCACCACGTGATTTCAGGCTCCATAGGGTCCCACTGGGTGGCTCATCTGGGCAGTCCCAGCAGGGCTTGCTCTTGGGTTGAGGTCGGCAGCTCTGCTGAGTGTGGCCGGGCCCTCACACTCCTGGATCCCTACCTAGGGCAGGTGGGCCAACTCGCCCAAGTGAGCTTTCCCATTCAGCAGGCTCAGCAGGACAGCCAGAGGTACTGACTGCCTCATGTCCAGCTCAGAGCTGACTGCCATCATCCTGCCTCATCCTAATGGCCAGAGCAAGTCCCTGGCCAGCCCGGATCTAAGGGCAGGGAATTGAGCCCATTTCTGAGTGGGAAGCAGAGAAAGCAATGGCACCCCACTCCAGTACTCTTGCCTGGAAAATCCCATGGAGGAGGAGCCTGGAAGGCCACAGTCCATGGGGTCACTGAGGGTCGGACACGACTGAGCGACTTCACTTTCACTTTTCACTTTCATGCATTGGAGAAGGAAATGGCAACCCACTCCAGTGTTCTTGCCTGGAGAATCCCAGGGACAGGGGAGCCTGGTGGGCTGCCGTCTATGGGGTCACACAGAGT
Source organism: Bos indicus x Bos taurus (assembly GCF_003369695.1). NCBI lineage: Eukaryota > Metazoa > Chordata > Mammalia > Artiodactyla > Bovidae > Bos > Bos indicus x Bos taurus. The sequence goes on from NC_040093.1 coordinate 51,722,300, forward strand.
CAGACACTATTGAAGTGACTTAGCAGCAGCAACAGCAGCTTGGCGGGAAGAGCTGCAGTCACATTAGAAGGGGTGTATGTGGTTGGGGAGGAGAACTGAGGCCATTTTGTGATGCATCCACCCCCAGGTGGAGGATATCTTAATCCGCCATAACCGAACTTTACTGATGATGGGTAGGCTCAGAGTAGCTCCTTGGTCCCCACGCCCTACACATGGGGGAGCTGCCCACTGAGGCCACCGGGCAGGGGGCAGCTCCTGACCCAAGCTCTGCCCAGGCTCCCGCCACAGCCTCCAAGGCAACAGGCCAGGGTCCCAGACGGCACAGGGGCAGGCGGGGCCTCTCTGGGTTTCTCACAGGCCGGTCAGCACACCTGCATGCAGCGTCTCGATGACCACCAGGTGTCGGCGCTGGTCTGGACTTCGCAGTGCACAGAAAGACAAGGCCCATGTCCTCGGGGAGACAGGACCCACACAGACCGCGATGGCAGGTGCTGACAAGTGCTCCCCAAGAAATTAAGTGGGTGATGCAGTGGGAAGGGCAGGGGTCCTCTGAGGGGGGACATTTGGGCTCGATCCTGAGTGAGGAGGGAACGGCCTTGTGGAGCACAGGGGAGCATCCCAGCAGGTGGAGACGCCCCAAGCCCGCCCGGGAGAGTCTAGCCGGGCCTCCCAGACTGGAGGCACAGTCAGGTCAGGAGAGTATGGGCCCTTTCTGAGGGGACCCTGGGCTGGAGGATGGTGGTGAGACTGGGTCTGGCTCACTTTCACCGCACCTCGGTGGCATCTCGATGGTAGGGACCTTCCTGTCCAGGAGGGTGGCTCCCTCCCAGCACTGGCGAGATTCGCAATCCGCTGCTGGTACAGGGGGCAGCCCAGCCACCGCGATGTCCCCTCTGGGGCTGCGAGGGTCTTCCCTGTGCAGCAGGACATCCTCTTGTGGACCCTCCTGGCCACCCTTCTGGCCAGGCTCTGAGGGTCCACAGTGATGACCCTGCCTGAGCCCAGCAGTGGGTCAGCCAGAATGCTGGACACGCATGGGAGCTGCCACGTGACAGCCGTGTGATCCAGGCTTACATCTTGTGAGCCTCAGTTCCCTGTCTGTAACCCAGGTCTTACTTGTCTGGGCTTTATCAGAATGAGGAGGTCTCAGCACCCAGGCATATACACCACTCCCGGCAGAAGGCAGCCCATCTCAATCAGAGCTGGGCCCCGCTCAGCACCCAGGTCTTTCAGAGGAGCCTCTCGCTGGCTTGTCCCATCCCTCTGTGCCACTGCAGGGGCTCTGCTCTTGTCCCCATCTCACAGGTGACAAAACTGAGTCCTGGGTAGAAAAGTCAGTGACACTCAGGCCAAGAGGCTGAGATAGGGTGGAGGGAGGCCAGTCAGAAGCTCTGTGTCATGGGCACCATGGTGGCCTTTCCCCTTCTGGTCCTTTGTCTAAGACTACCCCCATCACCTGCCCCCAACCTTGAGAAGCAGGAGTTACGGGCCCATTTTATCAGTGGGTATACTGAGGCTTGGGCCATGCTGGGGTGATTTCCCCAGTTCACAGTCTGTCACAGAGCAGGTTTCCTGGCTTTTGGTCCAGTGATGTTGCCACGGCAACCAGCATCCTTGGTGTTGTCACCCGCAGGCCCAGGGGATCATGGGGTCCCTGGGGGAAGGAGGGCCAGAGAGGCCTAGCACTGTGTAGTGGGAAGGGTCACAGCGTTAACAGGCAGAGGAACAGCAGCCCGGTCAGACCCCAGGACTGGGAAGGGCTGGGCAGAGGATCCAGGGGACGTGGCTGGAGCACTCGTGGGGGTGGGAGGGCCGCCTGGACCAAGGGAGGGAAACACTAATCCTTGTGTGTATTATCACTGATTCATCAGGCGGCGGAGGCTGATTGAAACCAGATGTGGGCAGCGGTCCAAGTTCCAGCGCCTGGAACTCGTTAGGGCTGTGGCCCCCCTGAAAATTCTCATTGCTTTGCAGAGCATTGGGGATCAAAGACAAGCCATCCCTGACCTTGGCCTTGGAGGGTGAGGGAGGGGTCAGCCTCCTGGTCAGACCCACCCATCTTGATGTGGGGGGTCAACCCCATGTCCTCAGGGCTCCCTGAGTCCCTCTGCCTCAGCCTGGGAGCCCTGTCCGTCCCTTCTGAGTCATGGCTGCTTCCTGGGGTGCATGCCTGGTTTTTCCCTCCATCCCCAACACACCCACTGGGAGGCTCCAGGAGAGTCCGTGCCCCTCCTTGCCCCAGGAATTTGGCCCTTGGTTGGGGAGATTGCCTGGCTTGCTCCAGATCCCCAGGGTCCAGGAGTACAAGTCCCCATCTACTCTCCAAGAAGCCTTGAGGGCAAGGGAGGGTATTCTGGGGGCAGAAGCTCCCCAAGCAGCGATATGGAGGCTCAGATGCCCCCCAAAATATCTGCCCCCCCTCCTGCTAGCCCCTGTGTGCTGGCAGTGGACATGTCCCACCTTGCCCAGGCCCTGCAGTGGCTGGTGTGCAGTGTGCGGTGGTCAGGGGCTCAGAGGAGGTGAATCTGTCACCGGGGGTAGGGGTGGAGGCAGTGTAGGGAGGTACTTGGGCTGGGCTGGCCTTCAGGAAAGACTTGCTGCACTACCCACATCTGCTGTGTTGCTCATGACTTCCAAGGTTGGCCCAACAGTTACACGGCCAGAAGCCTGCCTGGGACGACATGAGAAGAACAATGTCCACCCCTCACGTGGACGCAGGAGGATCCCATTGACGCTCAGAGCTCAGGAGGGCCATCTGCGAGCCAGGGGAGCCGGCTCCTGCCTCCACGTGCTGTCACTGCCAGGGGACCACGCCCATGCTGGAGTGCACTGCGCTGGGGTCCAAGGGCCCCACCGGGTCCACCCCTGACATGTGGGGGTGTCTTCCAGCGGGTCCTGCCCAGGAGGGATGCCCTGAAGCTGCCCCTCCCTGAGCGCTGTGAGGCCTGAATCCCCTCAGACACACCCACCTTCTGTCTCTTCCACAAATGTGGCATTGGGCTTCTGGAGGTTCCGGAGCTGTCGTAGTTAGGAGGGGGCTCTGGGGCTCATGGTGGTGCTGTAATAGAAGGTCTTGGAGGAAAGAGTGGGAGAAAAGAGGAAATCTGTAGTCAGGGCTCTGCAGCCTCACGGAGCTGCGGCCTTGGAGGAAGCCTGACCTCTGCCCCCTCGATCTCCTCACTGCTTCAGTGGGCAGTCATGCCCACCTGGCCTGGGGCTTGGACCCATGGAGGAGCCTGGAAGGTGCTGGCTCTGGAGGCCATTGTGGAGGACATGGGATGAGGCTGTGTGAGGCCCTGAGTACCGCACAGGGAGCTGGGACACTGTGGGAGGCACGGTGGTCTCTGGACCCTGGAGGCCCGTAGCTCTCTGCGACTCTCAGTGTTGGGGTCCCATCTGTAAACCCAGTGGTAGTGCGTCTTCCTCCAGGACCGGCGAGGGCTGCCAGCGGAGTCCCCGCTCATGGTCAGGATCCTGGAAGCCCAGGTGCGGCCTTCACAGAGGGGCACCTCCCACGGGCAGCTGTACCCTGCCCCGGGCAGAGTGTCTGCAGGCCAGGACGCCGAGATCCTCCCGGGAGAGTCTGGCCTGAGCAGGACAGAGTGTGCCTGGAGGCGCCGGGGACAGGTGGTGCCTGCCGTCGCTCCCGACACCTGACACCAGCCCGCTGCTGTCCCACCCCCGGACCTTTGGAGGACGGGGACGGGGCTCCAGGGGACACCTGACCTGACCAGGGAGGTTCCCTCCAGTCCCTGGCCGATGTACAGGGCAGAGGAATCGGGGCTGTCCTTGGCGAAAGAGCGCCTGTGGAGCTGGGAGGCGGGACTGTCCTGCCATCCACGGGCCATCTCCCTTCTTGGTCCTGACTCCACAGCGTTTATGCAGCACCTGCTGTGTGCCTGGCCCTGCCCTGCACACTGTTTCACTGAGGAAGACAGTCACATTCAGACAAAGACGTGGGAGATGAGGGCAGGGAGGGGACGGCCAGTCACAAAAGTCCCTGAGGGCACTCAGGATGCCCGCCAAGAGGCAGGGGCCACCTGGTAATGGTTTCAGGTGACGTGTCTTAGGGGCCAGCTCGCCCCTCTGCCTCCAGGAAAGTCCAGCGTTCTGCCCGCCTTGGTAGGAGCTTCTGGACCTCGGCCTGCTCCCCAGCACGGGGCGGAGGCCAGGACATCAGGGCCTGGGCCGCTGGTGCTCTGTCCTCGTCCCCACCTGCAGCTGTGGAAGCTGCAGCTGGGCAGTGTGCCCAGGGGCACCCGCTCACTGGGGCCGGGGAGCAGGGCCCCTCCTTGGGGTGCAGGGCTCCCTGCCAAGCCTCCACGGGCCTGGGGAACCCTGCCTGCCTGCAGGTCAGTGCCAGGAACAGGGTCTGGGCATGTCACAGGTCACAGCCCGAGACTCCGCAGAGAGTGGCCTCTGGGCCCTGGGCTTCCTTGTTGGCCACCTAGCAGGCTAGGGGCTGTGTGGGGTGCACAGGTCGAGGCCGGGCTCACAGTCAGGGCCCTGCCCCTGGAGCAGGGTTACCTGTTGGTACTGGGCCTACCTGGCCACTTCTGTGAGGGTCAGATGAGATGAAGGAAGAGTCAGACCACGAGAGGCCAAAGTGAGCCCTGATTCCGCAACAGCACCAGTGGGGGATGGGCTGTGTTGATGCTAAGGGCCCCCTCCCATGGAGGGTTCTAGAACCCCAGGGCTGGGAGCGCGGGGCTGTGGCCAGTTCTCAGCCGCGCAGGGCGGGCTGGGAACACAGGCGGACAGGGACAATGATGGATGGGGTGGCTTGTTCCGGCACATTCCGTGTTCTTTCCCACCGGCTCCGCCCGGCCCCGGAGAGCGGCTTCCTCTGACGATGGGTTAGTGACATTTAGTGGGAACTGGAGCCACTGTCTGGGAAACGCGCAGGGTCCCCAGGGACCTGGGGAGCACCGCCCAGGTCTGGGAATGTTCTCGAGGGCTTGGAGCCGGGGCCAGTGGTGGGGCTGCGACCAAGTAGGCTGTCCCCTCTCACCCTCTGGCTCCTGCACTGCAGCCAGACATCAGGACACCATGGGGGCCCCCACCCTCCAGGATTGAGGGATGGACAGTTCAAAGAGGAGCGAATGAGGGAGCAGCAGGCCTCGGGTGGGTAGGACTCTGGGCCACCTCCAGCCCCCTGTCAGCTGTGTGAGCTCGGCGGGTCACCCATCCTCTCTGTGCCTGTTTCCTGTGTGTCAGATGGAGCAGAGCCGGGCTGCCTGCCACGTTGTGGGACGGTCAGACTCCTGGCTGGGCCCCCGGCACACTCCTGCCCCCTGAGCACACGGGGAGGGGACCACAGGGAAGGGGCCAGCACCCCGAGAGTTCCCCCCACCACACACCAGCATAAGGGCCGCTGTTCTGGCAAGGCACTCTGCGGGCTCCGGGGGAGCTGACAGGGACCCTGGTCAGGGAGAAGCCCAGACATGTCTTCTCCAATTCCGCCCCATCTCCCGCTTTTTTCTCCATGGGGTCCTGTGGACGCCATGGCCCCTGACTGCTGATGGGGCCAGCGGAGGCCCAGGGATGCCAAGGCTGCTCCAATTTCCCCCCTCCCCCGGAACATCTAGGAAGAGCCCAGGGAGTTGGGAAGATGGTCCTCGCACTTAACCTGCTGCAAAGCTGGGGCACCCAGGGCATCACCCACTGACTCAGAGCAGCAAACCCACCCTAGCCTCAAACCCCAGGCAGCCACCCTTTCTATGTCTGGTCAGCCCACATGATGTTCCCCAGGGAGCATGAGGTGGCTACAGAACTTTCTAATCTCCCAGGTGGTGGTGGGGCCTGGTGCTTGAGGCACCCCTGGAGAGCCCCGGGCTCAGGCCCTGCTGTCTGTCAGGCTCTGAGACCCTGAACACTTGTCCTCCCCGAGCCTCAGTTTCCCCATCCACAAATGGGCCTGATGGGGGCCCCTGTGGAGACGCATTGAATCCTCCCTCAGGGCGTGGCATTCCGGGTCACAGTCGTGCCTGGGACCCTCAGTGGGCACACTGATGTGCATGGGACACGTGCCAAGCCCTCGCCTGGGGAGCTGTTATTTATATGTTAATCTTATAAAAGTGAAAGAACTTAAAGCTAGACATAGGTTCAGCTGCCAGGGCCCCCTCACTGACCTGCTAAGTCAGAGCTCCCTAAAAGGGGGCTTGTGTAGGGGATATCCTGATTTTGGGTGGGGGCATATGTGGGACTGAGGGTCCCCAATGACTTCAGAATCAGGAGTGGGGAAACAGACCCAGAGTGGGTATGGGGGGACCATTCGAGCTGGGGGGGTGTCCCACAGACGTGTCTAATGTTTCTCACAGGCAGGCACAGGGACTGACGGCGCTTTCTGGGGAGGGCATGAGGGTGTAATGAGAGGTTGCGTGGACGTGCAGGGCACAGGACCCAGCTCCCCCGGGGCTGGGACACCTGGGAGTGGACCCCGGAGGGCGGAGGACCTAAGAATGGGGGAGGGGAGAGAGCGGCCCCACACGGCCAGCTCAGGCTTCTGGGTGGAGTCTGGACCTCACCGGGAGCTGTGCCCAGCTGACCATGCTGGCACCCTCAGGAGTCTTCACGGCGGTGGGAGCTGCCCCCCTCCTGGCCCTCAGCACCACTCAGTGGGCCCCTCCCCAGCCCCCACGACCTGGCCAGCTCCTGCTCACGCTGGTTTGTGAGCTCAGGGTCCCCCCTGGGTGGCCCTATAGGGCGGCCAGACAGGCAGTCAGGTTGTGCCAGAACCCTTGGGGGTTGTGGGCCTTAGAAGGAGCTAGGGGCTGGTCAGGAGGCCGGTGCTCAGGAGACTGAGGCTGCCCATCTGGCAGCTTGTTAGCCATGTGCCCTCAGACCATGCAGGCTGGCAGACGGGCAGGCCTGGCCTCCACACGCAGGCAGGGCTGCAGAGGTGGAGAGAGGGCAGTAATTAATAACAGCAATTAACAGCTGCCACCATGATGGTGCGACCATGGTGGGTGCCCTGCCCTCTGCTAAGCACACTTCTCCATCTCATTTGACCCATGTTGCACCCCGGGAGGTGGGTGACAAGTGTGCCCATGTAGACACGAGGAGCCCAGCTTAGAGGCGGCCGCTCGTCTGGAGGGTGGGCCTCTAGCCCCCTCACACCCTACTGTCCTCGCTTGGCCAGCCCTGAGGAGGCAAGTGTCCAGGGTGAGCTATGGTTGCATCCACAGCCCCCCGGGTCGGTCCACCTTGGGGCTGGGGCAGCCAGGACCCTTGACCTGCCCCATCCAGGCTCTGAGCAGGGAGCCCCTCCTCTCAGAGGGCTGCCCAGCAGTGACCTCACTCTTGAGTCCTCCCCTGGCCTCCGGCATGTGCACGGGCAGCCTTCTGGAAGTGCCAGCCCAGCCAGAGACCCTGGGCCCGGGGGGCAGCGGTCAGGAAGCAGGGTCGTCTCAGAGGGGATCACGTTCCAGGGGAGCCAAAGACCCTCATATGGGGCACCTCTCCTGAGGACGTGAGGTCAGAGCTGAAGACCCAGGAGGGAAGGGGAGATGGGGGGAGGTGGGGGCTCGGAACCACAGCTCTGGGTGTAGGGGTGGGTGAGGAGATGGGTGTGGTGGGAGGAGGGCTGGGGGTAGGCCCCGGGGAGCCCCATGTGCAGTGGAAGCTGCTGAGGGTTCAGGCGGCAGAGGCGATGCCTGTGCACACCCTCACGGGCTCCCTACTACCCGCCAGCTTCGTCTGGATTCTTTGCACGACTAGAGAGAGGCCCGTGCACTCTGTTCCTTGCAGTCGTCACACCACCCTTGCTCTTCCCTGAGGCCTCCGGCACGCTCTGCTTTGGATCTAGGCCGAGGCCAACCTCAAGAGCAGGGTTCTAGCACTTGCATTGCTTCATAAACTGTTCTTGATTGCATTGAGAGCTCACCATCATCCATTACAGAGGAGTAGAAAGGCTCAGAGAGGTGAAGTGACTTGCCCTACATCACACAGCCAGCAGGCAATAGAGCCAGACTCAAACAAGATTCAACATATGTGAGGCTTCCTGCACCCGTGGCCCCACTGTGTGCAGCCCAGGGACCCAAGGCCCAGTGTGGGAGGTGGGGATGCACCCCCACTAACCTGCAGCCTCCATCCACCTGGGTTTGATTCCTCTCCTGCAAGGAGAGTTCGCATTGATGCAAACCAGTCCTTGAAACCCTGCGGACTTGCATGCCCTGCAGGGACGCACCCATACATGCTGTGTGCCCTTAGCAGATGGCTGCACCTCTCTGTGCCTGTAAAATGGGGCTGGAAGCAGCATTCCCCGTGCTGGGTTTCCTGAGGATAACAGGAGCCATGACTCATCTGCCAAGTGCAGGCATGTCTCCTCCATAGGTAGGCAGCCTGGAGCTTCGCCCTCAGGGTCCGTGGACACCTGAGGGATGGGTGAGAGGCTCCATGAGACACAGGCACACTCAGTCCACCCCTCCCCTATGCCCCCTGAGCCAGGGTCTCTGGTCTGCTTCACCTGTGACACTCCAGCGAAGCCCCAGTGTGGAAGGGCTTGGAAAGGTCAAAACAGGCCATGTCCCCAGCGTCCCAGCCTGGCGTCCTGAGTACCCTCCCTGGACAGCCTGCTGGCGGGACTGCCTGCCCCAGGGTGGCCTGGTCAGATGAAGGGCTGGCCAGGACAGGCAGGACTGCACCCCACAGGGGTGGCCCAGGGCCTGTGGCGCTGGCCACGTTTGCCTTCTTTGGTTGTCACTGGGGACTGGCCACCGGCCCTGCAGCCAGGCATGGTGTTGACAGGCCCGCACAGCTGCAGCGCACGTGTGCCCGGCCGTCAGCTCTTGACAGGCGGCGGCGGGGGGCAGGGCGCCTGGCGGCGGGGGGACAGCTGAGGGCACAGCAGGTGCTGTGCGGCCCGGTGGCTGCCGGTGACCGCCTGCTTCCCCCTCTGTGGGGCCAGCGAGGGGGGGGCTTTCTGCTCCAACCCCAGGGGCCCCGGGGTGCTGTGGGTGTCTCCTTCCGGTATGGAGGATGTGGGGGCAATGAAGGAGGTCTGCTCAGTCTGGGACACAAACATTTTATTGTTGCAGTCACTGTCCATGGAGGCAGGTGGCCCAGATCACATGGGGCCCCTGGGAGGAGGAGGGGAAGAAGTGAATGGGTTGACAGGTGTCCAGCCCAGCCCCGTCACCCCCTGGCTCCCGGTGAGACCCCATCAGGGTTAGCAGGATGGGCAGTGGCGGGGGTGAAGGGCGGGCAGCACAGGCTTGGCCAGTTTGTAATGGGCGGGGACGCCCACCTGTAGTCCCAGCTGCCCTCCCAGGTCTCTGTGGTCGCCTGATGCTGGCTGACGCTGAGCTGGGGTGGGAGCGGGTAGGGTGGGGGGCGGCCCAGAGGCTCGCTCCCTCCCCCAGCTGAGAATACCTAGGCAGCTGCTGCCTCGGGATCGTGTGGACGGTCAGTCACCCAGAGGCCTTTTCCCAGGGCCTGCTCTGTGGGCCCAGGGGCTCGGGGGCACGTCAGGCCGGGGTCTCTCCATGTCTCCACCCTATCTCCACACCCCTGACTCCTAGCAGAGCATCCGAATCTTTGACACAGCGGGATTCTGTGGAATCTTTGACACAGCGTCCGGGGCAGGACCTGCTGCTCTGTGGACCACACTTGGATGGCCAGGCCTAGAATGGCCTGAAACCGAATGTGTCCTTGGCCTGGCTGGTCCCCAGGGGTTGCCTGGGCCAGGAAATGGTGAAAATACAGGTTCCCGCCTCCCAGTCTTCTCCCCGGGGAAGACCCCCAGACGTGCCTTTTAGCCTCTGCTCTAGAATGGATAATGCTAGGGTGTCTCTGAGCGGGGGTTCCCCTGGGATCCTATTAGGAATGCAGAGTCTCAGGCCAGCCCCGCACCTGCAAAATCAGAAATGGGGGTGGGGAGGTCGTCCACACAGGCCCTCCAGGAGCTTCTAATTGAGGAAGTGGGGGCACCACAGCCTCAGGGGGTGCCCCCAACTCCCTGGTCTGCAGTTGAGAAAACCCAAGCTCCCAAGGGCCACCCCCACAATGAGAACCCCAGGCCTGTTCTAGCTGCCCGGGTTCTTGAAGCTATGCCCTCCAGTGCCTGAAATCGGCTGACCCATCCTGCTGTCTGATCCCAGGTGGGTGGGATGCCAGCCACCTGTGAGCACACCTGAGGCTTCTCCAGGGCGGGCTGTGGGCAGAGTGTCCCCTGCCCGGTCTCCAGCTGCTTGAGGCCTCACCCACGAACCAGGTGGGCCTGGGCTGTGCCAACCCCTCTACCCCTTGGCCTGACTAACCTGTTCTCTGTCTCTTTCTTCCGTCCCCCACCCCCGGTGGTGCCCACAGCAGACAGGAAGGAGAAGGCCACCGCGATGCCCGACTCCCCGGCCGAGGTGAAGACGCAGCCCCGGGCCACGCCCCCCAGCATGCCGCCCCCACCGCCTGCCGCATCCCAGGGGGCCACACGACACCCCTCCTTCACGCCCCACACAAGTGAGTAACCCCAGGGCTGGGTCTCAAGGGGGCACTGGGGTGAGTCACCTCTGGGGGATCCCTTGAGTCGTTTGAGGTCCGACCTTTCACCTGGACCTGTAAACGCCCCCTCGTTGGGCCTTTGAGAGGGAGGATCTCATTATGGTTCAGACCCAGCTCTTCTACTTGGTAGCTGTATGGCTTTGGGCAAAGTTCTTAACCTCTCTGGGCCTGGCGTTTCTCACTGGGAAAGCAGGGCTGGCTGTGGCCCTGCCTCACTGAGCTGCTGTGAGGATGAGTGAGTTAATAGTTCTCAGCAGGGTGGGCACACAGTAAACCTTCCATCAAGGTTAGCTGCTATACCGGTGCTCAGACAGGGACGAGGACTTCTCCGTGGTCACACAGCAGACTACTTGCATGTGGGCGAATCCTGTTTGGCCTGCACCCCCTGAAGGGGCAATTGGAGGCATCTCTGGCCTTGGAAGAGCTCTGCGGCCAGTCCTGAGCCAGGTGTGTGGGTGGGCCAGGAACTGGGTCCGCAGGGCCTTAGCTGCCAGCAACATGATAGGCAGACCATACCCCAAGGTGGTGCCTCACTGGCACTGGGCCATGGTTGAGCATCTTGGTGCACACAGCAGGTATAGGTGGGCTTGCGGAGTCCACAGCCACCCCTGAAGCCCTGGGCCTTTGAGTCGGAGCAGTTGGGAAGGAGACCCCCGGCTTGTGCTTGTGTGGGGGACAATGTTCCCTGTCCCTAAGACCAGGGGCTCAGCAATGTGTCCTAAGTGTTTCTGGGCATTCCGCGTGCCTTCCCACCCACACATTCAGAGGACAGAAAGCCCTGCACTGGGGCTCCCTTCCCCAGGCTTTGGACCCAAATGAAGCCCCTCCCTGGAGCAGGAATCTCAGTTCCTCAGCCTGGTGGCCCCTGGCCACCCCCAGGTTCCTCAGGCCCCACCCCGCTCACTGGGGTCCATGTCTCTTCCCAGAGCCCAGGCCCTGGCCTGGCTCCATCTGTTCCTGGTTGTGAATGGTGCTGGTCCTGCCATCAGAGGCTGGGCAGTGGCCCCCATCTGGACGAGGGGTCCAGCTAGGTCCCTTGCTGCAGGATGCTGGTCTCTGCTGGTAAACAGGAAAATGCTACCTGCTCCCAGGTGCGGCCAGCTGAACACAGGACTGTCTGGCACAAACAGTTCCAGCACCTCTCCCCAGTGGGGTCAGTCTGAGCCAGGGGCCCCACACATGATGGACACTGGGATGAGCCCGTGTCCCCACACTTGCCTCCTGCCTCAAGACAGGGCCCTGCCATCCACCCCTAGGTGCCCGGCCTGCACTGGCCACACAGGAGGGGCCAGAGGTGGCCAGACTTGGCTCACTCACTGTTCTCACCTGGGGACTCTGGCCATCCGGTCACCCCTCCCTCTTCTTCAGAAGAGTCAGTCCTCACCTCGGGCTGAACTGTGGGCCGATCTCTGTCTACTGACTACAGCTGCCCTGTCCAGCCTCACTGGTAGAGAGGTGAGGCTCCGGCCTGGCCGAGTTTCACCCGCATCCATGCAGCCCAGGGTGTCCGTGCAGCCCAGGCGGGAAAAGGAATTTTCCTGACGGGGCAGCAGCAGGTCCCTCTGGGATGATGACGCCCCACTCTGTTGTCCGGTTCCAAGTGGGAGAGACCAGTGGACCCTTGGAGGGTCTGGCCAAGGGCTCTGAGCCAGGGTCTCCGATCCTCATGGGCGTGGCTCTGTGGCCTGCTTTTCTTCTCAGTCCAGGAGCCCATGTTCCGGAAGGCGCTGGTCTGGGAACCAGATGTTCCAGGTTGTGGATGGGGCTGGGGTGGGCTGCCACTGGGCTTGGTGAACAGATATGCAGTGGCAGGCCCGTGTGTGGCGTGGGGTCCATCCCCTCTGGCCGGGGTCCTGGCTCTGTTCAGAACATGCAGGTTGTGAGAGAACGGGTCTTTCTTCTCTAAGCCGACACCTAGTTCCCTCTGGCCGCTGGGAGCTTTTGTCTGAGTGTCAGGCTGCCTCTGGGGTGGCCTCAGGTTTGTTCCCTAACCCTTGGAATTCCCTGAAAGCAGGATGTTAACGTGAGGTTAACATCTCATCTCATCTGTGCACCTGGCTGGTGGTGCCCAGCGTAGATGGATCCTCTGCACTCCGCGTAGATTCCTGCCAAGAACCTCCCCCGCTGCCCCAGGACCGACCTGCAAGCCAAGCTGACCAGGGACTGACTGGGAGCCACAGCTTGAGGGCTGTGGTTTTTTTCTTGCCCAGTGACTGCCCTGGGCACAAATTTATTTTGGAGTTGAAGCTGTGGCGTGGCCACAGGAAGGTGGCAGGAGTGCCAAGAGAACTCTGGGGAGGGATGTGAGGAGCCATTCTGCAGCTGGGAGGACCCTTAAGGGGCAAACACTCCATCTTGCCCTTACCCCCTGCAACAGGGGGCACACTCTCTGTTTTTGGTGGTACGGCTTTTCTCCTTGTGGCTTTTGTCCACTGACCTCAGCTCAGACAAATCAAATCTCTCTTCCTGTTTGGTGCTTCCACCCTTCACGGCAGCTCAGACCTGGCCTTTGTTTTGGAACCACCATTGGCTTGTCTGTCGATGGAAACCCCAAGCCCCTCAGCCTGGGCTCCAGGTCCCTGAGGATGGTGCCAAGTGGGATCACCAGGCACCTTCCAGAAACAGATGTTTAAGAGCCAGGGTGTCCCCTCATGCCCACGAGGAGCCAGAATTCCGGTTGAGCCCCAGAAGTTCCCACCAAAAGTGGCCCCAGGAGATCCCTGATCCACCCATTTCACAGATGAGGAAGCTGAGGCCCAGAGAAGGGAGTGGACTGGCCCTAGGTGATGACAGAGGCCCAACCCCCAAAACGCTGTCGAGAAGCAGGGGAGGGGCTGGCTGCAGACACCCCCCGGGCAGGGTCTGGAGCCCAGCCTCCTTCCTCACAGCGTGTTTTTCTTATTTTGCTTACAGATCGAGAGGACGGGCCTGCGATGTCTCTGCCCCATGGCCGTTTTCATGGCTGCTTAAAATGGTCTATGGTCTGTCTCTGTAAGTAAAATAACAAAAACCACTGGTCTCCCAGAGGTCCTTGCCCAGTGCCCACTGCCCTGTCTGCGCCCCCTGCATCTGCCATGCTAGGCCTGCCTCCCTTAGGGAACAAGGGCCCAGGGGCAGACCAGGAGGACTGAGCAGTGGGGTCTGCAGCCCACAGACCGGGTTCACACCCAGCCCTGCCGCCCACACACTGTGACCTTGGGCAGGTGGATGGCCTCTCTGAGCCCCCATCTCCCTGACTCAGAACTGGGCGAATCAGGTGGGTCCCAGAGTTGCAGAATGGTTGAATGCCAGTAGCAAGTCTGCAGCCTCTCCCAGGGTGGACCCCGCTCTTACCCTTCCAGGCACTATGTCCTCGGGCAGGGAACCCCACCTGTAGAAAAGGAGTCATGGGCCCAGCGCTGAGGCAATGACACAGAGCCCCAGGGTGCTGCTGGTCATGTCATGGGAGTCCCTGGCACATGCAGGGTGCTCCACGGGTATTGGTCACCAGTGGACATTCCCATCACAGAGCTTGGGCTGCAGCTGGTGCCATAGGGGAGGCTCGTGCAGGGTGATGCTGGGAGTGTATCAGCCTGCACGTGCAGCTATGTAAGCCCAGGTGTGTGACCTCATTTGGGGCCCGGCGCGTCCATGCAGCTGCGGTACTGCCAGGCCTGGGTGCTTTGTGTGGCCAGGAGGATGGTGCCCGAAGGAGGGTGGGGGGCTGGCGGGAGGGGCTGTTTTCGATGCCTCATCCTAAGCTCCCCCTCACCCCGCTCAGGCTCTGGGCCTGGGGGAGCCATGGGGATGCTGCTCCATGCCCCCAAAAACCTCGGCCGGGACACGTGTGGTCTATCTTAGTAACACACCTGTTGTGGGAATGAAAGCACTTGTGGCCGGGGGTTATTTTCGGCGTCTCTTTAGCAAGCTGCTGAGACTGCCCGGCAGCCCGGGAGGGAACTCGGCGAGCGAGGGCAGGCCAGCCACGGGAGGACCAGGCACCGAAGGCCAGCGGGTAAGGGTGCCACAGAGAGGCTGGGCCAGGGGCCACCGGGGGGGTGCCCAGGCGGCGGGGCCAGCCACAGGTCTTTGAAGCCCCTGGAAGGCCAGACCCCAAGTGACAGCCCAGCTCTGCTGCGACTGACCAGGAGGCCCTGCTGCGGTGAGGTCCCCATGCAGCAGGCCACCCCCAGCCTGTCTGGGTGACCGCCAGTGGCTGTCATCAGTCCCAGTCGGGGTGTGTGTGTGTCTTGGTGTCCACCAAGGGGATCAGTGGAGCTCTGAAGGGACAGAGAAAAGTAGCACAACTGTGGGGTCTTCTGGTCCCCGGATCCTGGGAGAGGATGAGGGACGGGGCCCTTCTTGTCTGTGTCTGGAGCTTACCCATCCCCGGGCAAGAGGGATCCCCAGAATGAGGCACAATGTCCTCAGGGTTGTCCCCGAGCCAGGGTGTCACCTGTGGGTTCTAGAAAGGGCTCCTAGGGTCCCCCAGCCCATCGGGAGCAAACAGAGTTCAACCCGTACTGCGTCTCCATGGGAGGGAGCAGCAGCACCAAGGGCCAAGTGGAAGATGGGGCCGAGGGGCAGAGCAGGCCCCCTGCCTACAGCCAGCCCTCCTCAGGACATGCAGGGGGCACGTCTGTTTTGGTGCTGAACCTGGCCTTCAATCAGTGGTTCCCAGACATCTGTCAAGTGGGGGCCAGTTCTGGATGAGCGATCACCCAGCACGTGAAAGCAGTCAGGTCAAGCATTTCCAGCCCCTTCTGGTGGGAGAAGGATGACCTGTGTTCTACAAGCAGGGGCATGAGACAGAGGAGGCCAGAAACCGTCATCCCGGCCCCGAGACCCCACCTCTGGCTCGGGCCAAGGGCCATTTGCAGATGAAGAAACTGAGGCCAGGACCAAGTCTCACCCCCACAGCACATCTGGGCTGGTTCGGGACGTCCACTCCTGACCAGGGCACTTGGGGGGCAGGGCCATGTCAGCCTGCCGCTGAGGAGCGGCACGGTGCCAGGGCACCTGAGGGCAAAAGGCAACCTTAAACAATGCATTCAGGGTGCAGGGACCGTGAGGCCCACCGTCTGTGGATTAGGGGGTGGTCCCTGACCTGCTGCTCAGTGAGGGGAGGAGGGTGTTTGCGGGTGTCGCTGCAGGCAGGGGGTCATGGAAGCTGGAGATGTGGGCAGAGCCAACCAGACAGCAGACTCAGGGTTAACAGGGTGGGCCAGTTCCAGAGCCCAGGGGGGCTGGAGACAGCGGGAACTCTGTCCCCTGGGCCTGCAGGGGCGGTTGGAGCCGGTAACAGGGACCTGGAGAGCCAAGCCCTGGGAGAGCCGAGGCCCGGGGCAGGGGGGCAGGCGTGTGGCCCCACCTCACGTGCTCCCGCCCTTCCAGGCTGGCAAGGCCAAGACGGTCCGCAGAGGTCACCCCCAGAGCCAGGGCAGGATGGCAGGGCTGTGTGGTCTGGAGGGGCAAACTGACACTCCTGCCATCCAAGGTGGCCAAGTAAACAATGATTGTAGGTGGTTGTTCTGGAGGGGCCACTTCCCAGAGCCCAGCTCAGCAACGTCCCAATCGTGAAGGAAAGGGTTCCTGCTCCCTCATCACCAGGGGATGCTGGAGCCTCAGAGAAATGCAGCCCTGAGGGAGCAGCGGCTCTGAGCACCCCCAGAATCCCCGCCATGAGGTGTGAGCGCACGGCCTCTGCACAGACCCAGCCAGACAAGGCCCGGGGAGGGTTGGGGACAGGGTAGGGGCAGGGCCA